>NC_141995.1:57715284-58067784 GCF_049901715.1 Pseudonaja textilis
TGATGCTTGTATTAAATTGTATAGATTTAAGATAAATGCCATATTTCACTATGCTCCCCATAAGCCCCCATCAATAATGCAAAAATATTACTGTATCTCTCCAATAAGAATATGTTGATAAGATCCTTGGAAAAAGAATACTACACAGTTTCACAAATTCCTTTTTAAACTGCAGTGCCCAGAACTGGAAACGGTACTTGATGTGAAGTCTTCACTGAAAAAGAATAAAATGGAACAATTACTCTCTAACCTAGAAAGATAAACTTGATGATTCAGTCTAATATACATTTCCCTTTTTGCAGCCATATAGCATTGCTGACTCGTATTCCATTTGTAATAAATTAATAAGACTTTCCAAAACTATTGCTATTCTGCTGAGTATCTCGCATCCACTTTGCTTCATAAGGGAAGAAATTTGAATGCACCCGACATAGTCATATTTCATTTCATCCACTTTTGACCATTTCTTTTTAGGCCATTGTAGACCAATTTTAATGTAAAAATTATTAAAATTTTATTTTGTCTTCTAGATATTAATTAGCTTGCTCAATTAATTAGCTTGTCTATTAATTACCTTCCTCAAGTTCATTTTATCATATGTAAATTGAATAAACATCTCAATCACCTTGTCCTCTAAATCTTTCATGAAAATATTGATGAGTCCACAACACAACATTGATCACTAATACGATTCCTCAATTTAATGAAGAATCACTGAAGTGAATTCTTTGAGTATGCTGATGAATCAGCCATCTATCCAGCATCCAAGGTCCAGGCCACATTTAAATAACTTGCTAATCAGCAAGAAATATGGTATTTTACTGCTGAAATCAAAAGATTTGTAGCATTTCCTTTGTTAAGAATCATACCCAATCAAAAGATGAGATGCAGTTAGTCTGGCAAAAATTGTTCTTGACAAATCTTTGCTGATTTCTGGCAATTACTGCTTTGCTTTGGAATACTTGTAGGCTGATCTGTTTATATCATGCTCTACAATCATCCAGATATCAATTTCATACTGAATAGAATGTAGTTTCTTTTTCCCCCTTCCCTCCCTTATTTTAAAATATGGGATATTTGCTCTCCTGCAGTCACCTGACACAGTTATCCAGAATTCTCAAAAGTAAGATGTTAGTATTTGGCCAATTATCAGTTACTTCCATAGATGTTATTCAGCAGGTTCTGATCAGTTCTGGAGAACCGGTAGCGGAAATTTTGAGTAGTATGTATTCATAACTATGTTTTTACTTATATCTATTATCTTGTAAGCAATTGACAAACCAAATAAAATAAAAAATAGTTCAGAGAACTGGCAAATACCACCTCTGACTGGAGATTTTACAGTATCCTTCCCCGGCCACGCCTACCAAGCCACATCCCTAGAACCAGTAGTAAAAAAGTTTGAATCCCACCACTGGTTAGTTCCTTCAGTATGTTAGAGGGAAATTAATTTGATTCTGAAGATTTAAACTCCTTCAAAGAAAGAGGCGTTCCTTAGCTATGTTTTTATCACTCTCAGGAGTTAATCTTTTTTTTTTTTTCCTCTTAGGAAAGACATTATGCAAAATATTGAACAGGTATTTCATCTGGTAGACAGCTGTTTTATAACCTCTCATATTTACCTTCTAATGGAGTCATTTTCATGAATATTTTATTTATTACAAATATTTCTGTCATTCTGTAATCTCTTTTGTAAATGGTCTCGATATACTGTACTTTCCCATCTTGTTTAACCTCATTTGCCATATTAGATGTTGCTTATGATTGTTGCTGAGTATTTCTACTAACCTTTAAATTTAATGTGGTTTCTCTGATCTTAAAAGCACATTTCCTCCACCACCCCCGCTTTCTTCTTATTTTCCTGTTTGTTGAAATATTTGATTAAAATATTTTTTCTTATACTTTTTTTTTTATGTCAAATGTCTGCATTAAGTTTTCTGTCATTTTGTTGTCCAGCGCTTTAATCCTCTCTCTACTTTGGTGTCTTCAAAGCTTGTTTTGAAAGCTATTTATATCTTTTCTTCTTTGAAATTTCTGGTTTTTTTTTTCCTGCATCAATTTTCACTATGTTTCTTATCTTTTCTCATAATTTCTCAGGTTGTCACTTGCACAGTGTACTGAATCTGCTGCTTATATTAACCTTATATTCTCACTGTTGGTTTTCCATGTCAGATCTTGTTATCGTGCTACTGTTTTTAATTTTCTAAATCTGTATAGTTAGTAAATATCAATAATCTACAATCTCTTCTCCAATCTCCGTTTGGAAGATTGCCTGTCTCCCATGTCTGTTTTCTACTATGTAGCCAATCTGGTTTTTATAGGCAATGCATTTTGTAAACCTGTGTTAATAAATCAATGCAAATAATATTGGTCATCTAGGATAGGGTAGTGTCGGCCTTAATGTTACTTAAAATAGCCATTGGTGATGAATAAAGAATCTTCATTGAAAAACTTAATTAATTCATGTTCAAACTTTTTATTTACTTTCTTCTGTTGAAATGCTGCAATACCGGGTGCCTTACAATAAATCATGTATATAAATCTCATAAAGACAGAAAATTTATGCCTAGGCTATTCCAGAGGAGGAGCATTATTGCCAAGAATATAATGCTTTAGATGGCATTCACCTGGGAACAGCCACCCTAACTGAATTCCTCCAGATTGTATTTTTTCATGGTTTGCACCAAAACAAAGCTTTCTGTCCCTAATCACACTAGGTTCAGTTAGAATTGGAGCAGGCAATTTCAAAAATATCCAGGGCCTACGCCATGCAGCTTTTTACAAAGTAGATAATTATCAACTTGAACTTCATCCAGAATCTAACTGGCAACCAAAGCAGTTGTTGTAATATTGAGGGTATACGTGCAAATTTTGGTATGGCCATAGAGTAATTATTTGACCTTCAACAAGTGCAGTAGCTGAAGCTTTTAAATGATATTCAAGAATAGCCTCATGAAGAACACATTGCAATCATACAGATGCAATTTATTTCTGTATTATTATTTTTTTACCAAATCCAAAACTGTATTTCTATTTTTAAAATAAACCATTTAGAAAAACTGCATAAAGAACGAGAGAAAAGACATGCAAAAAGAATAGAAAGAATGCAGAAATAAACTACAAATAGAAAACATCAGTAAATAAATCAGGCAGCTAGAATATGGAATGGAAGACCCACTGCAGCCCAGTTCGCTGTGGGACACTTTAACAATTCAATTTAATTATTTAAAAGAAATTTTTTAAAATATTTTAATTTTTGTCATTCATATTTCATTCTGTTCCTCCTTTTGCATCTTTTATTTAGTGATTCTCTTCTACCATTTCTTTG
Source organism: Pseudonaja textilis (assembly GCF_049901715.1). NCBI lineage: Eukaryota > Metazoa > Chordata > Lepidosauria > Squamata > Elapidae > Pseudonaja > Pseudonaja textilis. The sequence goes on from NC_141995.1 coordinate 57,718,613, forward strand.
CTATTAATGTAACACTTGTCCCGCATTGAATTGTGGCTGTGACAAGTTGTTCTTCAGTGAGTTGGCCATGGCGAGGTTCCAAAGTATAATTATGTATACATGATATTAGATATATATTTATCAAGAGCTGTGGTGGCGCAATGGTTAGAATGTGTATTGCAGGCTAATTCTGCTGACTGCCAGGAGTTTGATCCTGACTCAGCCTTCCATCTATCCAAGGTTGGTAAAATGAGGACCCAGATTGTTGGGGGAAATAGGTTGGACATTTTAAACCATTTAGAGAGTGCTGTAAAGTACTATAGAGTGGTATACAAGTCTAAGTGCTATTGGTATTGCTACACCGTGCAAAAACAATAAATTGATTTAAAGTTCCTATTCTAATCAACTAAATTTCATTTATTCTAAGTAGTCTAATTTAGTGTTTTTCCTTTCTGCTTTCACAGTTACAAATTTTTCTTCAGTTTGTTCTTCTCCAATTACATTTCTCACTTATATGCATCATTGTAAAAAGAGGTAGAATTCTTTTTCATGTTATCAGTGACAAAAATTCCTTGTGGGCTTATTTTGATTATTTCATCGGATATTCCTTCCCAATACCTAAAGAATCAATGATGTGTAGACTGGACAATCAATCTAGGGAGGTATGTCGTCTCCTTAGATCAAAAATAAAAAATCAAGCTGAGAATCTGACTAAAATAATCAAGTCCACTGATTACTATCCCTTTCTTTTCCTTCATGCAGGGATGAATGACATGACAACGAACCTGAAAACGATATCAAGATGCTATGATCAGCCCAGCAAGAATATTAAAGAGTTAGGAGCACAAGTGTTTTCATCTGTACTTCCAACAAAAGATCAACATCCAAAGAGGGAACAATGAATTTTAGAAACAAACAATTGGCTTAAAGCCTGGCACTGCCAAGAGAATTTTGGATTCCTAGACTGAGACATGAAAGGATATGAAGAACTTCTGGCAAGGGATGGACTGCTCCTCACAAGAACCAGGAAGAATGTGTTTGGAAAAGAACTGGATCAGCTTATCTGACGGGCTTTAATCTAAAATTGAGTGGGGAAGGGAGACCACTCTTTAAGACCTAATCCCAAACATAAACTCCCAAGATAGCCAGTAAAAAAAGGAGGTAGGGTGAGGATGAGGAGGTAAGAGAGGAAAAAAAAAACTCAGATATAAAGCAGGAGATCTAGGAAGCACATCCAGGGTCAGCCATAAAGGACTCAGATGTCTATACAAACACCCAAAGAGTCTAGGGAGTAAACAGGATGAACTTGAAGTACAAGTACATGATGGCAGATATGATATAATTCTCAATAATGAAACTTGGTGGGATGAAAGTCACAACTGGAACCTTCTGATGAAATAACATAAACTGTTCAAAAGAAACAGACCAAACAAAAGAGGAGGTGGAGATGTTGGAGATGACTACATCTCTACCAAAATGCATAACACCAAGGATGAATGCTTATGGTTTAATATAACAAAAAGAATGACATTGCCATAAGTGTATACTACAAGTAGAAGTAAAGCTACTTTATATTTGTACTAGCTCTATACCCGTGCTTCACTGCGAAACTATGCGATGGGGAGGAAAATAAGGGGGGAAAATTGTGCCTCTGCCTACCAGCATCCATCTGACTAGTGTCCTGTCAGTGTGTGAAAGAAAATGTTTGGATACTGAAACAGTATTTGCTGTGTAAGCAAGAAGGAGACAGCAAGGAGCCTGGGCATGGCTTAGCTCAACTGTTATGTACTAAAGCTGGTTGCTGCTGTGAAACTGAAACTGAAACTCCTCTCCTCTGCTTATATTTTGCATTTGGAACAGATTTCTTTTTGGGTAGGGATGGGAAGAAGAACTCCTTAGCATCAGAGCGTGTTAATAATAATATAGGAAATGTTAGTGCTCTGATGGTTAGTTCAAAAAAATCCTTTCTTGATGAGCACCTAGAAGCCAAGAAATTCATGCCAAATTTCAAGTTTGTAGGCTTTATGGTTCTGGAGATTTTGTGATGATGTGTGAGTGGTATTTCACTTTTATATAGAGAGAGATTAATATATGTAATATGAGCAACAGCTTAGCAAACTTTAACTGGCTGAGATGTTGGTGTAAACAGCTTTCTGCCTAGAGGGGAAGAACTCACAAAAGTATAGAACTGTATCTCCATGTTTCTGTATAGAAACTTGATTACTCATAACATGCCCACATATAATGGTTTTCGCCGCTGGTGCCTTCATTAAAGTCAACTTACAAATAAGCAACACTTTTCTCCTATTTTTGGAAAAATAGAATAATACAAATGATTGCAGCTTTTCACATTGATTATTATAACTGCTGGTGAATTGCTTTTTTAAAAAATAGGTTTAAAAAGCAAGAATGAGTTTACTTTTAATTATACAGCAATACTTAAAAAAATATCAGTGTGAAACCATCAGAAAATGAAAGATTATAATTAACACAATATGATATTTTTTGGTCCATAAATAATTGTCCCCAGATAAGTTAAATTAACCTTACAAATTAAGATTTTAATCTTATTTATTTGAATCTTATTTAAATCTACAATCTTATATATTAGCAGTAGGGTGAGTGTGGATTAAGGAAGCATCTGTGATACCTGTATGGCAGTGGTAGAAACCCCATCTTATAGCTCAGAGTTCATATCCAGGATATTTCCCTTTATTCTTTTAAATATGACAGGGACCAGCTTCATCCTCCACTTTACATAATCTTACTTAGACCCCAAAGAACTATTCCTGTCCCCAAACAAAACCCATGGAAGAGAAGAGAAGAGAAGAGAATTCTTTATTGGCCAAGTGTAATTGGACACACAAGGAATTTGTCTTGGTGCATATGCTCTCAGTGTGCATAAAAGAAAAGATACATTCTTCAGGAATCATAAGGTACAACAGTGAATAATAGTCATAAGTGCAATAAGCAATCCAATCATACTAGGAAACAGTCAATAAAAATCATAAGGATACAAGCAACAAAGTTACAGTCATATAGCCATAAGTGGGATGAGATGGGTGAAAGGAAGGATGGGAAGATTAATAGTAATAATAGCAATGCTGACTTACTAAATAGTTTGACACTGTTGAGGAAATTATTTGTTTAGCAGAGTGATGGCGTTCAGAAAAAAAACTGTCCTTGGGTCTAGTTGTTCTGGTGTGCAGTGCTCTATAGCGTCGTTTTGAGGGTAGGAGTTGAAACAGTTCATGTCCAAGATATGAGGAATCTGTAGATATTTTCACAGCCCGTTTTTTGACTCGTGAAGTATACAGGTCCTCAATGGAAGGCAGGTTGGTAGCAATTGTTTTTTCTGCAGTCCTAATTATTCTCTGAAGTCTGTGTCTATTTTGTTGGGTTGCAGAACCAAACCAAAACTCCTTTTAAACAAAAAGAAAGACTTAACTTAGTGAAGTTGCAAAAAAAGCAGCAGACTCCGGCCATCTTGTCATCTAATAACAACTTAATAAAGAAAATGCAACATTAGAAATTACTCTAGCTTTCAACAGGGTTTTTGAAAATATTTGGACAAAACACAGACTTTCTGTCTCAAAGGGCCTTATTGTCATCAACATTGCACTGCTTGTTAACAAAGAAACAGTGAGGTCTGTTTTAAAGGTATTTTCTCTCTGTTAATAATAACACAGATCTCCTGACCCAATGAACTGAGAATAGAATAGAATTCTTTATAGGCCAAGTGTGACTGGACACACAAGAAATTTGTCTCTGGTGCATAAGCTCTCAGTGTACATACAAGCAACAAATGATAAATAATGATCATAATCATAAGATGGATTCATCAGAAATCATAAGATGCAACACTCATTGATAGTTATAGGATACTAAATAAGCAATCAACACAAATCATACTAGGATACTAAATAAAACAATATAAGTAGTAACATACAAGCAACAAAGTTATAGTCATAAGAAGATATGGAAATAGGTAAAAGTGAGAAAGTTAATAGTAATACTGCCCAATTAGGTAGTTTGACAGTGTCGTGAGAATTAGTTGTTTAGCAAAGTGATGTCCTTGTGTCTAGTTGTTTTGGTGTGCAATGCATAAATGATATTCATCAGGTTCTGACCAGTTAGCAGAAATTTTGAGTAGTTCGGAGAACCGGCAAATCCCACCTCTGACTGGAGATTTTACAGTATCCTTCCCCTGCCACGCCCACCAAGCCATGGCCACAGAACCAGTAGTAAATAAATTTAAATCCCACCACTGGTGCAATGCCCTATATAGCAATAGCACTTAGACTTATATACAGCTTTACAGTGCTTTACAGCCTTTTCTAAGCGGTTTACAGAGTCAGCCTATTGCCTCCAACAATCTGAGTCTTCTTTTTTACCCACCTCGGAAGGATAGAAGGCTGAATCAACTTTGAGCCTGGTGGGATTTGAACTGCCAAATTGTAGGCAGCTGGCAGTCAGCAGAAGTAGCTTGCAGTACTGCAGTCTAACCACTGCGCCACAGAGGCTCTAATATAGCATCGTCCTGAGGAAAGAAGTTGAAACAGTTGATGTTCAACATGTGAGGGATCTGCATTTCCCTATATGGTCTCAAGATCTTGACAGAAATCAGGTCCCTTTTCTGGATCCAGAAATTCTGGCTTCTAGAATTTCCTGCCCACAATTCAGAATGCTCATTAAAAAAAAAAGACATTTCTATTGTTGTTTTGTTGTCTTGGGTAGGTGGGAACCTAACAATTGATAATTGTCCCAATAAAGTGTGTGATCTTCCCCCTCAGAGTTGTGTTTCATTTTTTTTTTTGCCTTCTATGACATTCAAAATATAGGGGGAGTTTAGAAAAACAGAGTTGGAAGGGATCTTGGAGGTCATCTAGTCCAACCCCCTGCTTAGGCAGGGAGTCCTTTACCATTTCAGACAAATGGTTGCCCAATCTCTTCTTTTAAAAGGTTTAACAATGAAATTGCTGGGATTTTGTCTGTTTTAAAGTTTTATGAGACTTCTTTGCATTCTTATATAAAATTTACATCTTACTTTTATTTACTTGTTTGTGCTTTATCATAAACAAGAAAACCATAATGATAAAAAAAGATGTTGATTTTTGCTATATGTTGACACATCAAAGCTTTTCTAATATTGACACAATATTCAGAGTTATTTTTATTTGTTTACTTTGAGTCAGAGTCTTGATTTGGGCAAGTCATTGTAATTTCTTGGCAACAATATTAGAGGTGGTTTGCCATTGCTCTAAAATAGAGTGAGTGACCCAAAATCTCCCAGCTGGTTTTGTGTCTAGAAATTAGAATTTACACTCTCCTGGTTTCTAGTCTGGCACCTTTATCTACTATTCCAAAGTATTTTAAAATGCCAAAAGTAGAAAAACAAGAAGATAATGGGATAAATTTGAATTGATTTTCTGTTTCAAAAGAATATGCATGTGCTTTGGATTACATACTGTGCTTGAGTTGTTAGAATTCTCCTGTATTTTGAGAACATTGTAGGGTTTATTTTATAATTCAATGATCCAGTGCCTAGTTTTTTTTTCCTGTTCCCTCACTGGAAATATAAATTTTATAATAAAAAAAGATTTCTCATCCCAGTTTTCTGAGAACTGATTTGCAAGCTGATAATGAGCAGCAAGAATTTCTAAAACTATCCTTGCATAAGCCATTTTTTTTTGGGGGGTGATGAGAACATTAATAAATACCTAGAGGATGCTTCAGAATAGATTGGCCTTAGTGTTACCTAACCATTTTTTTTTGAAAATTTTATTTGGGTTTTCACAAAAACAAAATACAAATAAAACATGTTTTTTGAAAATAGCATGGTCCCAGGTTATCACTTATTTATATAGACAAAAAAACTCAATTTCATGCTCATTTTTATATTCTATTCCATATCTTATTTACCATTTTATATTTTCTACATAGTTTTTCCCCTCTTCTAATTTTCTCAACTTTGTTTTGATTATCTCAATTCAAATCATTATATTTATACTTTTGTCTGTCCTGTTACAATTTCACATTATCTTTTCTTATTAAACAAATTTTTCCCTGTAGTTACTAATTAGAGTATGACACCTTTATATCCTTTAATTTTACCCATTCAAGCTCTTATTTAAGCTTCAATGTATAGCTTTAAGATTATAGCATTAAATATAATACATAACTTCCAATCGAATTCTGCTTGGTACATTCTTAAAATAGACACTATATTCTTAAAAAGAAAAAAAATAAATATATATATATATATATAAAACCCATTCCATTCCAATTCTATTCTATCATTAATATGCATTAAAATCTTAACATCTTTAACATTTCTTTTCAATTGAATATCATACTTCCTTGGGAACACTTATAAACTTTCCATAGTTAATTCTCCCCCCGCCCCCATATTTCTCACTTATATTTTTATAAATCATTACTAAAATTAAAAATGTTTCCTTTTAATTCTCTCAATCATTTTAATTCATTTATTTATTAACAAACATCCCACTACATTACAGTAAATATTTTATCCATCATCATATTTTCTAAAATTATTTCTGTTTGTAATATAACAATGCTATCTTATGTACCTTTGCAGAATCCCTTTTGCAATTAAATTTTTACCCATTATCTCTAAACAAGCTTATGGTTACAATCCTTATAGCTTTTCTCTGTTTCTCCATTTCTTGTTTCTGTTTTTTACAACTTCTTTTCCTTGCCTTCTTCTCCCTCTTCTCCCTCCCCTTTTTACCCCCTCGTCTCTCAACTTCTAACTCTCTCATCTCTAATCCCCTCTTCTGTTGCTTTCTAATATTATACTTATCTTTCAAATTGTTCTTCTTTTTGGTTGTTTTTTCTAGTCTTAAACCTTTCACTCTCTTCCCCACCCCTTAAAATTATTTGAGCATTAAAGATGGCTTCTTATTTGTCCCAATCTTCTTGTTCTGCAAGCGTTTCTTGTTGCTTCTCATAGTTCCAGATCTCCATTTCTAAGAATTGAAACACGAAGCCAAAAGAACCTCTCCCTTCTTGTGCATCTTCTTTCCATTTTTTTCTTTCCAACCACCCAGTTAGTTTTAGTTATCTAGATGCAAAAACCAAAAATCACCATGTAATCCAAATAATCCAAGGCTGTTTCTACTTGCTTCTTTTTTTCCCACTTTCTCTTCCTGGGGTTCTATTATTTTGTTACCAAGTTTCCATTAAAATGTATCTTTGAGGAATCTTGTTAAAATTTCACTGTAATTTCCTTTTAAGTTCCATTCCTTAATTCCAGGCAGTCTCCTCCATTTTTCCAGATCCTGCCCTTCTATTCTTTTTTTTCTCCTTTCCTGCTTTTAAAAACTTTTAAATGTCCAGAAATCTTTATTTATCCCTTTGACTTTTATTTTCAGTTTAGATGCCTATTAATATCAAAGTGGATTTTTTTTCAGTTTCTTGCTTAAGTCTCTTAGCTGTCAGTATAAGGAAGGGAAGAAAAAAAACCTAATCCTTTCCCTTCTCTCTCTCCTTTGCAGCTCCAAAATCTTCTTTGTGAACAATGTTGTTAAGTTTAAATTCCAGGGTACCTTATTTGTTGCTTTTGCTGTTTGACCAGGTCAACCAAAACTTTCTCTTCTTATCTTCCTCCTGCACATTCTTTTCTGGTTGAGTTCTTCTTTGTGGTGGCCATTTCTGACCACTGCTGCAACCGCCTTTGGGAAAGGGAGTAATGGCCAGCTGGGGAGGAGGGATGCGGCTGTCCTCAACCCTGCTGGCAGTCTGCCCCCTCTTCACCACCTCTATGGGGTGGCTTAGCCCCGAAACCAGCTGGCTTGGAGCGTTCCAGCGGCGAGCATGGATCAAAGCCTCGGAGAGACAAGGTTTTGGTCTGTCGCCGAAGAAGCTCAAACCGGAAGACCCCTAACCATTTTTTTGTTGTTGTAAGTTACAAGCAGAATTACAATGATTTCCACATATTGGAATAGAATTGTCCTACTATATATCTGCAATTATATTCCTTTCACATCACTGACTGATTTGAAGTTGATTTTAATATCTATGGTATAATTTAATATACCATATAAATTCTCAGACTATATTTCCAAATATGTCCAAGACTGCCAAAACTTGTCTTTTATAATGACTTGTCTGAGACATTGTATAAATATGAGATAATCAAATAAATAATAAAAATTGAATTGTTGTGTAGAGTATTAGATTACTATTTAATACTGATTGATTAACATGCCTGTGATTTTATATTGTTATTCATTTACCCCAACCCACCAAAATATACCCACCAAAAAAGACTTACATAAGTTAATTATAGAAATTTCTACATCACCATTTCCCCGCCTTCTTCTGAATGACTTTTGTTCACTCAGTGGAAAAGGCACAACACATATCACTTTCTATAGAAGATACAGGAATCATCTAGAAAACAGAGCAACCTATTTATTCATCCAGAGGTGGTATTTAGCAGGTTCTGACCAGTTCTGTAGAACCAGTAGTGGAAATTTTGAATAGTTCGGAGAACCGGCAAATCCCACCTCTGACTGGAGATGTTACAGTATCCTTCCCCTGCCACACCCACCAAGCCACGGCCACAGAACCGGTAGTAAAAAAAATTGAATTCCACCACTGTATTCATCCATTTGAATTCCCACTTTCTTTTGAAGAGCTGTCCCACTACATGGATAGAAATAATTATCTTTATAAAATGTTGCAAAATCCTTTTGTACAACTCAAGTGCATAATAAATATATCACTATTTAATTTACTAATTCTAAGTATTTTTTTTATTTGAAAATGACCGATTGGGAATTTTCTTTCTGATGGAGCCAACATTTTTAATGTATATACACACAAGTTAAGATATACAGAAGGAATTGACTATTTTGTCTACTGTAGAATTGGCCTTACTTTCATAACCTCAGTTGCTTGATATGTCCAGAATGAGAAATATATATAACAGGGGTGTCAAAATCAAGGCCCATGGCCACATCTGGGCCATGGGGCCATCTTGAAAACAGTGACGGACCGGCCAGTGTTGCCTCTGCCTGCAAAAGAGGTTTTCACTGGAAGAGGGCTGCCATCGTGGTCAAAAATGGACCTTGGGAGCTAGTTTTTGTTGTCAGAGTACTAAGGCCACCACAGGTGCCCCCAACACGAGTGACGTCAAGCTGGCTACGCAGTGCCTGGCCCCCTCAGGTCCTCAGTGAAATCAAGTTTGATGTGGCCCTCAGTGAAATGAAAGTTTGACATATAATGTCAAATGAAAGATGGCAAACAATATTGGTAGATCGGAAATTCAAATAATATTTGAATGAAAGACGGCAAACAATATTGGTAGGTAGGAAATTCAAATAAAGTTGAAATGCATGTCTTGTGTACAGCTTTTTCTTATTTCTTAACAGCAGACTGAGGGGAAAAAACTCATTGTGATTTTATTGGAAATGTGTTTTTTTTCCCCCGAAAAGAAGACATGAAGAAAGTGGGAGAGAAAGGAAGAGGGGGAGAAAAAAGACAGAAACAATATACTTTGCAGTGAGATGGATGAAAAGAGACACTACTTCAAATAAATAGCTGTGGTTAGAAAGGCAGCTGTTTTCAGGCCAATGAATGCCAGGACTCAGAACTGTTTGACATGGATTATATAAAACAGGGGTCTCCAACCTTGGCTGCTTTAAGCCTGGTGGACTTCTACTCCCAGAATTCTCTAGCCAGCTTTGCTGCCTGGGGAATTCTGGGAGTTGAACTCTGCCAAGCTTAAAGTGGCCAAATTTGGAGACCCCTGATATAAAGCATATGATGAAATATACACATTAATAATTATTGTGTAGAGCAGGGGTGTCAAACTCAATTTAATTGAGGGCTGCATGAGGGTTGTGTTTGACCTTGGAGGGCCAGGATAGACGTGGCCTGAGATGGCATGACCAGCATGACGTCACTCATGTTGGGGTGGGGCACCTGCGGTGACCCAAGCATTCTGCCTGCAAAAACGGGCTTCTGAGCTTCATTTTCAGCCGCAACAGCCTCTTGCAACCCTCTACTAACAAAAACAAAGATTCATGGGCTGGTCCTTCACTGTTTCCAAGGTAGCCCCACAAACCAGGTCTAAGCACCCTGTGGGCAAATCCGATCTCCGGGTCTTGAGTTTGACACCCCTGGTGTAGGGTATTAGATTACTATTTAATACTGGATGATTAACATGCCTGTGATTTTATAGTGTTATTTATTTACCCCCTCCCCCCCAACCTGCCAGAGTATACTTAAAAGCTCACAGATGTTAATCCTGGAAATTTCCAGAGATGGCTCCAGGGTCATATTAAGGGAATTTAGAAGATACAGAATGTGTTCATCCATTTAATAGCAAAATAAAAAAGGCACTTCAAAAACCATCCTGCACTGTCAAAGTATCAGGACCTTCCCGGACAGGTAGAGCTATATGAGTGTTCAATCTCCTGAAAAACTTCAGATCTTGAACATTATCCACAGGGGTGGGATTCTACCAGTTCACACTTATTCACTAGAACTGGTTGTTAACATTCTAAGCAGTTTAGAGAACTGGTTGTTAGAAGAAATTACTGGCCTAATCCTGTAAGGAAGGCAGGAAGGAAACATTCTGGTGTTGCTTACAGAAACTGCCTCTCCATTAACCCTTATGACATTCTTGGCAGGACTAGACTTCCTGTCTCTGGAACTTCTCTGGAGTTTTTTCCCACTCCTTTGCTGGTACTTTGCTTGTGTGGAGTGACCATTCAAAGTTACAATGGCACTGAAAAAAGTGACTTCTGACCATTTTTCACACTTACGACTGTTGCAGCATCCCCACAGTCATGAGAGGCCAGGCGAGGCGATGCATGCCTTGATGTGAGCGATATTGAGTTGGCCACACCCAGCCAGTCACATGACCACCAAGTCACGCCCAGCACCCAAGCCATGCCCACAGAACCAGTTGTTAAAATGTTTGAATCCCGCCCCTGATTATCCATATACTAGGACAGAGTTGGCAAACCTTTCCGTCACCAAGTGCTGAAATGGGAGCACGTGCGTGGGGGAGAACTGGAAACCAGAAGAGTAGCTCCTCAGCGTGCATGCGCAGGAGTGCCAGAAAGCGGAAGAGTAGTTCCCCATGTGCATGCATGTGCTGGGATGCTGAACTTCTGTTTTCTGGTGTGTGCATGCACACTGGCCACCTGATCTTTCGGTTTCCAGTGTGCATGTGCATGCTAAGACCAGCTGGCCAGTGTGCATGCTTGCGCCACTAACCAAAAGCTCAGCTTGCCCGCCGGGGAGCTGGTCTCCCAATTTCTGGCACTCCTGTGCTCCCAAAGACCAGCTGAAATGCGCACCAGAACCCAGAAGAACAACAGGTAACAGCAGGCCCAGAGATATGGCTCTGCGTGTCACTTCCAGCAAGCATGCCATAGGTTTGCCATCACAGTGGATAATGGAAAGGAAAGAAAAAAACCTGATAGCACTACCTCACGGACCGCAATATAGCTGCAATTTAAAATATTTTTCCAACTTTGTTTTGCTGACAATCAATTCATTTAGATCACTGAAATTGGTGACAATATCCTGGTATTAAAAATACAGCATTGCAATCATATCATTCAAGCCACACTGGGATCCTATGGCTGAAATTAAACCAAATATAGATCTGAATGCAAGTCCAATGCTGACAATGAGACAAGACAAAACCTCCCAGTGATATAACTATCATAGTGTCTTTTTCCAAAGCCATATCAAAAATCCTATCTATTCTTATCTTTGAGTGAACAGAAAGCAATAATAGCATGACATTTGGTGTTCCCGTTGCCAATCTCTATTGCCTGCATTTCAATTTACTGCAGCCACCTGAATTTTCTTCAAAAGAATGGGTGATAAAGTCTAAGAGATTTTATATATCTTGAGGCTGAACCTCTGACATTATCAGTATAAAGGAGGAAAATACTGTTTCAACCTGATACAGCTAAAGATAATTTAAAGATATCTCACTTATGGAATGTAGGCAACCTGAAAACAATGGCATGGGCTATTATAGAAAAAATAATAATATTACTTTTCCATGTTTGTGCCATGGAGAGGTTTAAGTGCAAGAATACTCAGGGCGATCTTTGCTAAATACTTCTGTAAAAATGGCATTCTCTGTAAATATATCCGAATGCAGAAACAGACATCATAGAAATAATTTATTATGAATTTCAGCCTCTTCCACTGGAATGTATTAGGATGAGTCATTGCCTTCTGCCTGTGATATTTAAAATTTAAGCAAAGCTCCCAAGCTTTATTTGGTAGCTTTGTTTCTCAAAACCCCTGGATTATCTGAATTGCAAATATGGTGTTACAACAATGGCATGTTTAAACAAGTCATAGAATGGATGAAAGCTGGGTTGATAAGATATTTAATTCTAAAAATTTTGAATAAGACTCCATCTCAGTCTCGTTTGGGACAGATTTTAAATTCCCTAGGAGAGAAGAAAGGTAAATCTCTCTGTTTCAGTACTGCTCCTTCATTTAGGTCTATTCCGTTTCTCTAAAGATTTGGGATGGATATTACAGGTGGAATGTGACATCTATGGCAGGGGTCCCCAAACGTGGCAACTTTAAGATTTGTGGACTTCAACTCCCAGAGTTCTCCAGCTGGCTGCAGAATTCTGGGAGTAGAAGTCCACCAGTCTTAAAGTTCTCCAGCTGGCTGGAGAATTCTGGGAGTAGAAGTCCACCAGTCTTAAATTTGCCAAGTTTGGAGACCCCTGATGTAAGGCAACCCTGTATCCATCCATCCCTATCCTCCTCCTCCTCCTCCTCCTCCTCATCATCATCATCATCATCATCATCATCATCATCATCATCACATCTTTATATATGTTAGATATGCAAAATCTGTGTATAAGTTGTCAGGCTTCAAACAGCTTTTGGTATGAAAAAGCGGTCAAAAGCTTCTGTTTTTATTGAAAAATAGGATGTCATCAGTGGTAATAGTTTCAGATTGTGCAACACACAATGTTTCTTTGAATCAATAGAAAGCTCTTCTTTTGGAAGAAGTGAAATCTGATGAAACAAATCAGATATTAATTAACATATGGTTAGTTAGTACTGGGAATGGATAATGGTTTTTAAAACTTAACTTAGTGACTCTCCCTCATGCAGCGCACAACTTGCAAAAAGTTGGTGGCAATCAACAATTTCAGCGTTTTCATCCTAGTAAGCAATTCTACTGTTATCATCCACAGAAGGTGTTGTGGTTAGCCGGCAGAAGGTGCGGATGGCTGAGGAGAGTGAAGACTCAGATGAAGGCCCAGGACCATGAGGGAGTAGACTGCTACCCTCAGAGATTGTGGGGGCTGGCAGCAGCGATGAGGAAGTTCCCAAGGAGCCTGTGCCAAGTGCATGTGCACGCAGGATTGGTCCTAGGAAAGAGCAGTTACAACAGTACGGGCAATTCGGGAGTAAGGCTGAAGGTAATGGCCCCTCAAAGTAGATAAAAGCCAGCTGTGAAATGAAGGTACTTTGCAGAAGGCAAAGACATTTTGAAACTCCAGCCTCGTGGACATTCCAGTATCCCAGGTTTGTATTTGAAGATTCTTATTTTGCAAATTATTTCTTGTCTGTTATCTTTTGGCAAGTCTCGCACAGTTTGGCAAGGCTTGTGCTTATGACAGCTAATTATTTTGAAAAAGCATTACAAGGTTTCCGTTCCCTTTGGATTGTGTTTGATTTGTTGGAAAAGGGCTTGGGTCAGAACAGAAGGGGTCAAAAAAGACAAGATGACAGAGCTACTTATAATATTGGCTTATGTAAAAGGTGAGCCTGATTGAGTTGCTGTGCCCATTGCTTTGCCTGTTTTGAACCTACTTACAGCTATTGGTGAAATGTTCTGTGCCATATAGCTGACATAGACTGCATTTGAAGTTCTAAGTCTAGTGATGTTGTGCTGAGTATCTGGCAACCTATTCTGAAGTTGAAATGGCAACCTATTCTGAAGCTGAATATTAGTAGCTGGGGTTGGTAGTTATGTTGTTGGTTTGAGCTCCAAATTTGGCAATTTGATTGCAAATGTTTCTTTCCCATTCAAGGAGACATCTTCAGTGTGCTTTGGATTATCCTGAAGATGTCTCCACAACCCAAAGTGCACTGAAGATGTCTCCTCCAATGGGGATGAAATGTTTGCAACCAAATCACCAAGCTCGGAACTCAAACCAACAACATATTCGGACATGGCATCTGCCTGTTCCGTTTCCTCGCTACTTGCAAGTTTAATTGTTGATTGCTATCTTTTAGTCATCTTACTTGATCACTGCCATATGTGATTGGTTGCTCAGGTCTTTATGGGGCACCCATCTTACTACGGGGTAAGATTGAACTCTGCTGCCTATCATTTCTTTCAGGTTCTTCCTGGACGACATGGTCCAAGGTTTGCGCTTGCATCCAGCCCATAAAACTCCATGGATTCAAAGACAATTTACCAGAAAATTTACTCATTGGCCCTAAAAGGAGTGGTGAAAAGATCTTGCTAAACCTGGCCCCATATTTATACATGATATGTGATAGGATAGGATGCGTGCAATGTAATCTCCGTTCATTAAAAAGGGGGAGTATGTAAGTGGAAATAGGTGATTATGTTTGAAATTATGTTTATTTTTATTTTGATGCACTATGAGATGATGTCTTGCAATTCAGTAGCTGGGAAATGTTCAAGCAAAATGAGTTTTATAATCATTTATACTCCCTTCTGCTGGGAGGCAGGTCTAGTCAACCTAAAACTAAGCTTGTAATTTAAAATGCAGTTCCCTAGGTGTAAACCTTACTAAACCAGCAACAATAAATAATGCTTACTCTAAAGGCTTCATTATGTGGTTAAAATAGGTATTTAAAGTAGGTTCTCCTAGTTTGACTTGCTGCAAGATCTGGACAAACCATGTATAACATGATACTCCAGAAGACGTATAGAATAATACCATTAGTTTGAGCATGACTGGTAATTGCAGGTTATAAGCTAGTTCTTCAACTTGATAAAGGCTATACTATTATTTTACTAAGTGTACAGTCAGAAGTACAATAAAGATCAAGGATATGTTATGTCTGAAGTTTGAATGAGGATACCCAGCGGCACTGTTTCTGCATAAAGTGCAAACTATAATGTAGTACAATTCTGAAATTGATACTATGATTTTATATTATTTAACAGCTTGGGAAACTATATTTACAATTCAGCTTTGGTGACCAATGAAAGAATTGTTACTTGAACAGAACGGAGACCTGAAATTACCATATTACCATTCAGGTTAAGTTTGAGATAAATGAATCTGGAATCTTGGGGGAAAAAAGAGGAGCTGAAGACAGAATGGCGAGTACACCCTGGGCTGAAAGCAAGATAATGGAGAAAACTGGACTTTAGGAAATGTGAAGTAAACAAAGAAAGAAATCAATAAAATAGATACAATAATTATATTATGCATTGTATGGTTATCACATAAAATATGTCAAAAACGTATCTTTCTAAAAAAATTCAGGGATTAAATATGAAGATATATATGAAAATATTTATTCTTTTCTTCTCATACTTTGTGTCCAAAGGTTGGTCTTTAAATCCTGATCTCCCAGAATTCTTATTTTATGTTTCCAGGGCAATTCAGTTTTTATTTATAGTATGATATATGAAAACAAGCAACAACAATTTTACCACCCGATATATTAAACAGATCAATGATTCTGCTGTGATTTTTGTTATTAAGGCAAGATACCAAGAAAAGTTATCACTCTAATATGGAAGCTTTTACTGATTCTTAGTTTATGGTTCTTAGCTTAATGTTCCATTTAGTTCTGCCCACATCTAAAGCAAAGCTGGAATAAGAATTCTGAGATGGGATAATAAGATCACAAAATGAGAAAGAATATGCCATGATAATAACAAAACCATAATTGTTGAACTTGTCTTCACTGACAAAAAAGCCTATGTATTAATATTCATAAGACGAGAATGATATTTTGCTTTCTTAGAAGAACCATCTGGCACAAGTTTCCCCATGAAAACAAAACAGTTTTTTTGCCTAATGAGAAACCACGACTTAAGTATCCAGCAGTTTAAAATTTCTTTTAGACTTCAGAGACTGAGAAAGAAATGAGTAATATTTCATTTTGTCACATGAAAAGCCGTTCCAGCTCAGCTCATTTGACCCAAGAATGTGCCTAGCTTCTTTTCCCAGAAGTGTATTGATTCGATGCGTAGTATATGAACAAGTGACATCACCATTGCAAGGTTGTTGATTGCAATACATAATCAATGTTCACAGCACCCGGCTGAAATATGGATGCTCCTAATATACTTTTATTTATATAACAGGAACACTCAAAATGAAGCTGAACATATTTGCCTGAAGAAATGCAGACAGAAAGAGACAGCAAGGAAGAAAATGAGTAAGAGTCTAGTGCCGTGATGGCGAACCTATGGCAAGTGTGCCACAGGTGGCACGCAAAGCAATTTATGTCACCGTGCGAGCCGCAGGCAAACTTACCTCACTGAGCATGCGCACACCTCCCAGCTTCTTTTCAGCCTGTTTGAGGCCTTTTTCGGCCTCCCAGAGGCTTGAGGGCAGCTTCTGCAGCCTTTGCAGGCTGAAAAATAGGCCCGTTTTATTACTTCCTGTAATACTAGAAGTGACAAAATGAGCCTATTTTTCAGCCTGCAAAGGCTGCAGAAGCCGTCCTCAAGCCTTGGGAGGGTGAAAAAGGCCTCAAACAGGCTGAAAAGCAGCTGGGAGGTGCAGTGCAAGTAAAGGGGCGGTGGGGGAAATTGCGTGCTCATGCGCAGAGGGTATGGGGGGGTTACGCATTGCCTTCTGGGTGCTGGCACATGAGCACGTGCGAATCCGTGCACAATTTTTGGCACAGGAGCCCCAAAAGGTTAGTCACCACTGGTCTAGTGTCTGGAAAATTTATTTGCATCCCATCCCCACAAAAGGGCTAATTAGAGCATCATCAAGATAGGACTCTCATTGATGAAGTTGTCTTTTTTGTTCCGAGTGCTTCTGCCAACCCCTATTTAATTGTACAGAATTAATAAGATACGATATGATATGTCTAAAGTTCAGGAGGATATAACAGCTTCTTGAATATTTAAATGGATTATGTCAGGGCACAAGGAAATACTGCATTATATTAGCATGATTAATGCTATTTATTATTTTCAGCTATGAGAGTGTGCAAAGAAAGGAATATTTTGGTGGCATGGAATTCTTTTCACTTTTTATTATTATAACCTTATTTCGCATCCCTTGTCAGCTGTTACCCAGTCAAAGGATGCTAATTTGTCAAAGAAATCTTTGTGAGATCTTCATACTGAATAAGAGGCTTGTAAAAGTCAGTGTCATACATCATGCAACTTTTTAGTAATGTATTTAATTGCCTTGTTCTTCATCCCTTCTAATGGATTGTATCTATTAATTTCCTAGCAAAGGCAGCTTCACAACTAAGTTATGCAACCCTGTAGTAAAGGGAATTAAATAGAGCAAGAATGGACAAGCAAGAATGAATAAGCAAGATCAGTAAATAACAGCAACTCTATTTTGAACGGAATAAATAAGGATTTGTCTTATAAATAGTTACTTTCAAATAATATCTTTTTTAAAAAAACAACAGCTCTAAAATAAGATGGCGTGTTCTAGTCACAATTACAATTACAAAGTCTTCAAAAGACAATGGAAGAGAAGGAAGGTAGATGACAAAATATTTCATCGATGAGAACTAGACATTAAAGATACAAATGTTTAACTTGTCCAGAAAAATAAAGAAAATTAAACAATAACATTTGACTGAATATTATCCAGAGGAACCAGTAATTCTTAATTTTTGCTTAAATATTTTTATGTTTTTTAGAGGTAGCCCTGTAATGAATAAACTTTATTACAATGATTGATCAATTCATAATAGTTAAAACATATTCTGAGACAACACATCAAAATGGCAATAAAAATAATTACAAAATAGTTGTAGTCAAAGTATTATGTAGTTTACAAACTGTAAAGCAAACTGTAACCACATTTAAAGAAATGAAATCACATTGGTCAAATGTATTACATCATAATAGAGTGAACCCAAGTCGACTGGGAATCCAAATAGACTAGATGGTGAGTTATTAGTGTAACCACTAATAATAAAGGTAATTTAAGGAAAAAAACTTCCCAATGACTTCATGTTTCAACAACTCTTTCATCTTTATGTACAATAGAAATTCCATCTGAGTCAATTTTCCTGAGCTATTTGCTTCTTTCAGTAAGTTGAAATCTAAGCCAGGATGTCAATCTTGCAATGACATGTTGTTATCATGTGACATAACACAACTCCCCCGCTTTTGCTAAAATGGAAGGGCGTGGCCAGCACATGACACATCTGCCCCACGGGCCACATGTTTGGCACCCCTGTTCTAAGCAGACAAATTCAATCCTTTTCCTGATCCTTGTTCCCAACATCTACCTTGGTTTAAAAGAAATAAAATCCTTTTTCAATATCAGAAGAAGCAGGGGCTGCAAGAATTTCCCTCTGTCTATATGACAAACACATGTTTCCTTTATGAATATCTTTGGGGAATGTCTGACTGCTATCAAATGCTGGTGCCTGTAATCTGATAAACTGAGTGCATTCACAAGAAAAGGGATAATCTTAATTTTTTAGACTCTTTCCTTCTTCTACTCCAATGACCACTCTAGTATTCATCAGGTAAGCACAGTTTGTCTTTATGAAGCTATCAGACACAGCCCAGAAATATTGAAGCTATCACTTTATTGTCGCTATCGTTTAAACAACTGATTAGAATGATAACATCTTATAAGAAAAATAATGGAACGTCTCAATAGACGAGAGAGACCAACTCATTTAAACAATTATTTTAATAGTTGCTAAGGTAACATTCGCTCCTTTCCTTAAAAAAAAGAGATCTAATGTTGTTATTTAACTCTTCTAATGCAGAATGCAATGCCACAACTAGCAATTACCTATAGTATGAGTATTCCTCCAAGAGCCTTCTGCTCCTGTATGAGAATTTGGATGAAAATGGAAAGCTAAATCCTCTTTTCAGAAGTCTTCAATCCCTGACATTATCTTTAGGAGAAAGTGGAACAAGAAAATATTGTAATTCATACAATGTCCTCTACAACTGGAATGCAGTATCTGATAATATTGATAATACCATAGGATATTATGGATACGCTAATAATTTAGCCACAGCAGTATGAGAAAGTAGTCATGGATGTGGCTGACAGACTCCTGTCCAAAGATCTTAAAATCTTGGGAAAATTCTTTGCTGATTGGAGACTCACTCCAGCACCAGCAAAACAGTAACCACGTGCTTCTACTTTAACAACAAATTTTCATATGAAGCAAAGGTGGTATTCAGCCAGTTCTGACTAGTTCTCGAAAACCGGTAGGAGAAATTTTGAATAGTTCGGAGAACTGGCAAATATCACCTCTGACTGGCCCTGGCCCCATCTATTCAGTCCTAGCTGATCAGCTGGGTCTTCTTTTGTTGCCCTGCACAGGAGAACTGAGCTGGAAAACAGGTTAGTGGGGTGGAATGGGATTTTGCAGTAACTTTCCCCCAGGAGTGTGATAGAAATAGAGATTTTGCAGTATCCTTCCCCTGCCTTGCCCACCAAGTCACACCACACCCATCAAGCTATACCATGCCCACCAAGCCATGCCCACAGAACCAGTAGTAAAAAAATTTGAATACCATCACTGATATGAAGCCCCAAAGGTCTACTTAAACAACAACTTAGTCTCCTATAATTCTCATCCAAAGTATCTTGGAGTAACATTGGACTGGACTCCCTCTTATCAGATAAATCTACAGAATATGGCAGCAAAACCAATACTAGGAACAACGTATTCCAGAAATTATGTGGAACTAAATGAAGACCTTCAGTGCCACCTCAGGTCATCAGCACTACGGTTGGTCCACTCTGCAGCAGAATATTGTATGGCTATTGTGTCCCTCTATGGCTTAACAGCTGCCATACTGGTAAGTTAGGTGTCAGCCTCAATGATATCATAAAGATTATAAGTGGATGTATTAAAACCACTCCAAATTGCATCAGCTATACGAAGGCAAGATAGGAGAGAATATAGAAAAATTATGAACAATTCACTCCTACCGGTACATGCCGACTTTCTTCATTTATCAGCAGGAAGACTCAAATCCAGGAAGTCCTCCACTAGCACTTACACAATGTCTGCCCAACAACGTTAACATCGATACCCACTGGAAAGCCAAATGTGTAACTGAAACGCCCAGACAAAGGAAACCATATAAATGACCACACAAAAAAGATTCCAGGCTTTGAACTACCACATCAGCAGTAGACAATCCTGAATAGGATTCGTACCTCAGATGGCATCTGTTGGAACTCTATAAATGGGGCATTGGATCCTCCCCTCAGTGTGGCATCCCACATCAAGCTGTACAGTGGCCATGACTGTCCAGCATCTGATTTTTTAAAAATATAAACAATGCTGAGCTTCAATAGTTAGATAGTCTAGATGGTATTTGAACATAGATCTTTTTAACATCTATATTTTACTGTGTTTTACTAATCTAGCTGAAATGTTAATATTTATTGCTAGTCCATGTATGATATGGCATATGCTAAATAAATATATATCATAACCAGATGATCATACTACATTGCTTTCAACTTATAGTTTTCTATATCTGTTTTAATAAAGGGACTCCAACCTATCCTAATCACAGATCTTAATATTATGGACCATAAATAATATCATTTATTGTGCTCCTAAAACACTTTACTTCACACAAAAGGAAAATCAACACCCTGGCTTGTATTATCTCTTACCTTCCTCTTCAGGGTCATAAAGCAGTTTTAGTTCATTGCTTCCATACATAAATAATCCTCCATGTTGTTATCCTTCAGAACTATTATGACTCTCATATCTTTTAGCCTAATTAGAGATCTCTAATATTTTTAGATTCCACTGTTTTGTGACTTGTGTATATGAACATCTGCCCACCACGGCATTTGTTTTATTTTTCAGGAGATCACTAAATAGTGTTTTCTAAAAATGAAGAAAAGTGTAATTTGCTATCACATTTTTGGAAGATTCTTTTCTTTTTTTACCTCAGCTGAAATTTTTGGCAAGAGAAAACTCATTTAAATTGACGTGTCTTTTTGCTATCAGTGCTGCAGGGATGGTTCATGTTTCATCTAATTTACACATATTATTGTACCCCTGCTTTTTATTCATCTAGAGATATTCAGGTTTTTATGCTGAATCTTAAGAAAGCTGTATTTTTTCCTCTTAGTGCCAGTCAGGGAAATATATGAGTTGTCATTGCAGGAAGAGAGAGGATAACCAGAAATAACTCCGTATTAGTGTTCACAACCTTCTTTTTTTCCTCAGTTTTTCTTCTTGTGGGCAATTAACTAATTAAATTAAAGCTCATCTTCATGGCTGAGACATGGAAAATGGCCAATCAGTTTGGGAGAAGCAGCTGCAAAATAGGGCAAGCATCAGGTAATGGGGCCAGTGATCAGAAACTGTTAATCCAGGCTAACGGGAGTGCATAATTTTTAATGAAGTATATAGACTAGGTTTTCCTATTCTTGGATCAGAGGTTTCTGTTTGAAGACTATTTCATTAAAAGATTGCCTACTAAAAGTATAAAACTTATTTTAAGTGCAATATAGTAAATTTGTATGCCCACTTTATA
Source organism: Pseudonaja textilis (assembly GCF_049901715.1). Taxonomy (NCBI): domain Eukaryota; kingdom Metazoa; phylum Chordata; class Lepidosauria; order Squamata; family Elapidae; genus Pseudonaja; species Pseudonaja textilis. The sequence goes on from NC_141995.1 coordinate 57,740,307, forward strand.
GTGGTTTCTGATCATTTATTTCTTTTGCTTCAGTTTGCAATTTTTTGCTTTGATCGTTTATAAATTGTATGATGCACACATATTTCTACAGTAATTTTTTTTGAAATAACATTTACAGCTGAACACATTTATTTTTCTTGAGTTTTACTGACAAATTCCTAAGATTTAATCTTGGGTTTTACTTGGCAAATCCTTTTCTGCTGGAATCTTAATAATGAATTAAAGCATACGGAGTACTTTCCCACTGATCTGCAGGTAGCGTTATATAATCCATTCATTGTTTTCAGTAAAAGTAGTTGTCCTAAGTTAGAGCAAAGTTATACTGCTTTTATTTCTTTCTCTTTTTAAGATCTTTAAAGCAAAAATGTCTTAGTGTCTTTAATACACTAAACCTTGACGGTTTGATTTTGTGCTAAACTCAGGTACGTATCCTGAGCTCATTTATATTTAAATTAGGAAAATCTAATTGAAGATCTCAAATCCTAGATTGCTATATAGAGAAATCTAAACTATTGCTGGGAAGGAATAGAGGAACAAGGTATAAAGATGAATTGGTTTTCATATGCACAAATACATTCAAGGTATGATAAAGATTCTAAAATTGAAGGTTTCTATGATAAGTTGACTGATTTAGATTGCATTGCAATCAGGAGTGTTTTCGTATTATTGTCCATTATTTCCACCATTAGTATTCTTCCGTCATCATCAGTATAAATCAATTTCTCTGGAACGGTCTCTTTAATATATAAAACCACTCCTCTTTTCTTACATTGTGTCAAGGAAGTAAATATTTTCCCTAATTTTGGCTGTACCAACAATTGTTCATATTGTTTTTTAATATGTACTTCTTGTAGACAAATTATACCAAATTTTAATTTCTCTAATTTATGAAAGGTTTTCCTTCTTTTAACGGCTGAGTTAAGTCCATTTATATTAATTGTAATCAATTTTTTTCTTCCATGGTTATATTTTAGTTAGGTTTAGCAGCTCTTGTAGATCTTAGTTCACGTTGTTCTTTGGCTTCCACCTTTCCACCTACTGCACCTTCTTCTTTTTCAGTCACCATTTGGCAGTCCTCTTGGAATTCAATTAGTGAGATTTCTTTTTCTGCCTCTTCCACTTTCCCTTCAAAAAATTCTGTATAAAATAATTCCACTTTCTCAATTGAGTCAATTCTATTTGTCTGTTCTTGCCATGTGAACATTAAACCTTCTGGAATCAGCCATCTATAATTCACCTCTTTTTTAGGTAGCAATTTAGCAAGGAATCGGTATTCTCTTCTCTTCTCTTCTCTTCTCTTCTCTTCTCTTCTCTTCTCTTCTCTTCTCTTCTCTTCTCATCTCTCTCACTCTTCTGGGTATTTGTTTCAAGACCACAATCTCCTTGTCTTTATATTTCAATGTTTTCTCTTTTGCCACTTGCAATATTTGAGTTTTAATGGCTTTCTTTGTAAATCTAATGTGAACTTCTCTTGGTAAGCTATTTCTCATCACATATCTTGTGAAAACTCGATAAACCCCATCTATTCCATCCATTATCTTCTCTTGAGTTATTTCCAAAGCTTCAGCCAGTATTTCTATCATTATCTCAGCCAAGTTTTGTCCTTTTTCTTCCTCTACATTTTGGAATCTAAGATAGAATTCTGATCTATCCATTTCCCATCTCAACATACCGCTTTTATCTTGTTCAACCACCATTAATCTATTATCAATATCTCCAATCTTCTTGTCTCTTTGTTTATCTTCTTCAATTTTTTGGAATCTCTCATCATACTTCAAGATCATTTGTTGGATGTTCTCCACTTTTTCATCAGTTTTCCCTGTTCTTTGTTCAATGTTCTCTGTTCTTTGTTCAATGTTCTCTGTTCTTTGTTCAATGTTCTCTATTCTTTTTTCAATATTCTCTGATCTTGCTTGAATATTTTGAATTCCTTGCATAATCATCTGCAGAGTCACTTTTTCTTGTTTTTTTCTTGCTTTAACATTGTCTGTATTGAACGTTGTCCTCCAGATGGTGGAGAGGAAGAAGTAGAAGTTGAAGAACCAGGAACTGTAAATTTCCTACTCATTTTAAGCAATTCAAAATCTTCAGGTTCTTCTAAACCTTAATCCAATTGTGAAGTAACCAATTATAGTTCAAAATAAAAATAGTAGAAAAAAGAAGCCCAATAATAATGATTTAAAAAAAGAAAAAAAAGGGAGGACAAAATTTCTTCAGGTTCTTGTATACCTTAATCCAATCAATAGTTAGATGAAGAAAAAGGCTTAATAAGAAAAAAAAATAAAGGAAAAAAAGGAAAAGGAAAAATTCTTCAGGTTCTTCAACACCTTAATCCAATTGAATGGTCTCAAATAGAAAAGAGTGCATAAGAATAAACCAGAAAGGTAGATGAAAAAACAAAAATACCAGGAGATGGGAAAAAGGGGCTATAAAGGCTTTCCCTTTAAAATAAAAAGCAAATGCAAAGATTGGACTTCCAAAGAAAAAAAGAAAAACAAAGACAAACTCCAACAAAGCCAAAAACCCATATAGTTATTACAAGAAAAAAAAAGATAAAATGAAATATAATAAAGCTGGTGAGGAGGGATAGCACAACTTAGAAAAAGTAAAAAAGGCACACTGCACTTGGTTTAATTATCCAAGGCTCTTATTATAGCTCTCTTCTCCAAAAACTTATCTTTTCCCGCCCTAGGTTTCAACACCACACTCCAGCTGTTGACAGAAACCCAGAAGAGCACCTGCAATAATATTCTCCCATGCTCTTCCCTCTATCTTATCAAATAGCAATGTCCTTGAAAAAGAGTCTCAGTTCTTTCTTTCTCAGCTTTGTCTGGTCACAGGGAAATAGAATATTTTCAAGCCTCTAGTTGGCAGTGTTACAAAGTTTCTTTGCTCTCACTTTCCCCCTCCTTTTCCAAGCAAGATATAATAAGAATTAATAAAAAAAAGAAAAAGAATTTTTTTAAAAAAGAAATAACTAAAGGGAGCCTCTAGCCTATTAGTTAATGATAAAGTAAATAATTGAATCATTGACTTCATTTTATTCAAGTTTTTTCTTAGTTATATCCTTCCTGACCATGAAAGCAACACAATTTCTTCTTCTTTTATTTCTTTCTAGTAATCAGTATGGTCTTCTGACTGACGGTATCTAATTCCAGTTTATTTTAATTCACTGATAGACATTGATATATCAGACATCAATCTGTAATCAATTAATTAATCTTTCTCATGCTTTGATTCATCTTCCATGTTTCTATTGAATTCTATCTTTGCAGCTTCAAAGTTTCTTTTCCTACTTGTCAAAATCAGCAATAGATGTCCAGAAAGTTTTAATCTAAAGTGTGTCCTTAACACATTAGCTTTTCAAAAGATCCTCAACTCTTAATCTCTTGCAACTTGTATGCCATCTCACCTGAGGGATGCATAATCAATTCTTTATATTGCCTATTGCATCATTTCCCTAGTAAAATACAGGAGTGTCTTCCCATTGTCTTCTGCTGTGTAGCATGAAATAAGTCTTAGTTGTCACTAAAGGGACTTCTTGTGTCTTCCTATATGGCTTCTGGGATGTGAGAGTCATTTGGAACCAAACTTTTGGTACAAGTATATTTAACTCAGAATAAATGTAAATGCAGATTTTATTAGCCTTAAATTAGATTTACAAGATTTATGTCATTATTGGGCTGTCAATACTTTAAGGGAATATTGCCATGTTTTTATGTTACCAACTAAGTCCAGTATAAATATGGAAACCAAATATTAAATATAATATAATATAATCTGAGTCACAATCAAAAATATAAAACATGGTTATCAATATTGAAATTCAAACAATAGTCAGTTACAAATATTATATTTAGCGTGGAGGATAATTAGATGTTACTAAGAAACAGAATTTTCTCATAAAATGTTACTGAAGCTGAAACAAACACCACACCACATGCACACACACACACACACACACGACACATGCATGCACAAACACACATACATAAAGCAAAAGCAGCTTGTTCTCAGAAATGTTTTTCAGAAATCTACATTATAAAATGCGAAAGATTCTATTTCAGAATTTCTTGGATGATATTAATTTACATAAGTCAATAAGTATGAATGCAGTATTTAATGCTACACTATTCCTAAACTGAAATCCAAAGACCATTGTATGTTAGTTCTATACAAAAATTCATGCCAGTTAGGAAATGCTCCAGAATTTTGGGACTTAATTTCCATTTGGTTTCTTGAAAAATAATTTTCTTTTCAAATTATTTCAAAAGAGGAAGCGCATTAAGTAGAAATTTATATAGATGGAATGGAATATCCTTTCTTGTTGTTGTTCATTTGCTACGTTGCATCCAACTCTTCAAGACCCCATGGTCATCCATTTCTCCTCCACTGTCTCCTGGAATTTGCCCAAATTCACATTCAGGACTATCCTTGGACTTATTTAATAAAAAAGGAAGGCATATGGGAATGTATTGCTGTTTATGATTGATGAGTCCCTCTTAAATCAATAGTTGATGAGTTTAAAGAACAAAAGACAATGTTTTGGCATGCTAATATCATATATAATTTTCGAGAACCTAAACAGGTTTGATTGAGCATGTAAAAAAGACATTTTGGTAATGATCTGAAAGCAGAGAATTGGCGTAATAGTCGTTTCTCAAGTTAAAAGATGAAAAATCAGTAATGAGAGTCTGAAGGAATAAGAACAAGGAGCTGTACTGTATTCATAAATGCAGAGATACTATGTTTGAATAACGACCTAAGTTTGCTTATGGCAATTAATCTGGACAAAACAGAAAGAGACAACATGGAATGTGTTATTTTTGTCTTACTGTTTGTTCTTTACTTCAAGGCAAGACTCTCCCAATTCAACAAGGTTGAATTAAGCAACAACGCTATGGAAGGAGGTTAAAATGTAAATAGACAAACTTTGGACCACAAATAAGAAAATAACAGTGGCTACAAATGAAGGATCTTTTCCAATGTTGTTTCTTACAGTACGATAGTGTTCAATTTAGAGTCTGTAAGGTCTGCTTTAAAAGGGCTTGTTTTTAAGATCATCCCATGGGATACTTTAGTGCTTCCCTATCACTCTGTGCAGTCACTGCTGACAAATGACTTTATATGTACTGACACCAGGCATATCCAGCTATCTGAAAGAAAATTAAATCTCTCATGGAGAATGGAGGCACTATCGATTTAGTTTGAAATCAGCTATAACAATGCCAGGCATTGTGATTAGGAACTATTGTTCTTTTTTTTTTTAGCATTGTTTAGTATCTATTCTCCAGGGTTCTTCTCAGAAGACACCAAAAACCTCCATGCCTGCTGCTGGTATATGCTTTCTTGTCATCTCTCTTGAAAGTTTGCAGAAGGGCAAACAGACACATGCAGATTGTTGGGAGCAGGTGAAAGTAACACTGGTGAAATTCATCCATCAATGTTCAGATGTATGTAAATGACACTATACATCAGGGGTGGGATTCAAATTTCTTAACAAACGGTTCTGTGGGCATGGCCTAATTTGTGGGCGTGGCTTGATGGTCATGTGACTAGGGAGGGAGTGGCTTGCTGACTGGGAGTGGCTAGGTGGTCATGTGACCGGGGTGGGAGTGGCTAGGTGGTCATGTGACTGGGGTGGGCATGGGCAGGTGGCCATGTGACTGGCAAACCAAATGCAAGTGGTCCTCACTTAATGGCCAGTTGCTTAGCAAGTGTTTTTTGCCAGTTTCCAAGGCCTGGGGAGCCCTGCAGAGGACAGGGTGAGGCCCAGGCAGCTACGAGGAACTATGGGGAGGGCTGCAGAGCGTGGCCAACTCGACATCACTCATGTCAAGGGGCGCTTCTCCTCGCCTGACCTCTCATGACAGTGGGGATACTGCAACGGTCATAAGTGTGAAAAATGGTCATAAGTCACTTTTTTCAGTGCCATTGTAACTTTGAATAGTCACTAAATAAACTGTTGCAAGTCAAGGATTACCTGTAAAGAAATACAAAAAGCTTCTTTGCTTGCAAAAAGCTGCCCTAAATAGCAATTATTAGATTAAAAATACCTGCAAGCCGGAGCTACAAATCAGGCAGGGTGCCAGAGCACCTTGAGGAACGAAAATATTTAAAATGCAGTGATAACTATCAAGCCGCCAACTCTTGCTCATAAAGTGGAACCCTTTAGCAGAGAGGTCATTTAAGCTCTCCAGAAAAAGCACACCCAGGAGAAGCAATCCTTAGATCCATTCGAATACTTAAAAATACCAGATGGTCTCACTCCCCTCACAAGATATCCTAAGGAAATCACGCAGATTTAAGGAAAGGTCACGTGCCCCGCAGAAAGGCAGTAAAAAAAATCAGTGCCAAGCTTGCATCCTGCCTCTTGGAAGTATACCCCAAAAGGACAGTGCCAGATAGTATTAAAGCAGTTAAAAAGACCCCCTCCCCAAATAGAAAAAGAAACCATGAGGCAAGAAAAAATTAAAACACAATACAAATAATTAAATCACAACAGTAACTGTTGCTTGTTGAAGCTGAATAGGGAAAATTATCCTATCAATTAAACACAGGATTAAACGTCACCAAGCACAGAATTAACCTTCACCAAAAACCAGTTTTAGACCAAAACTCAAAAAAAAGTATGAAAACTCATGTTTGAATGTTAATCTTTCTAGCTAGCCAAGAAACCTTGCTGAATGTTACTCGTCTTGCTTCCCTGTCACTAAAAGCTTTGCTTCATTATTCAATTATTTCTCCAAAGTGCTGATTGGCCAGGGAAGTATTTCCTCCCAACAGCAGTGTAAAAATCTTAAAACAACCCTTCCCCTTTAAGAAAGCCTCGGAAGCTCCCGAGACAGGAAATCTAGGCTGTCTGCCAAGAATGTAATAAGGATGGAAAAAACAAACAAACGAAGATTGCTTCTAACTACCAGTTCTCTGAACTACTTAGAAAGTTAACAAGGGGTTCTATAGAACCGGATAGAACCGGTAGAATCCCACCCCTGCTATACATGTTTGCTTACCGCCAGCTTTGTCATTGAATTGCTACCTACTATCATAGACCATGCAGTAAGACTGAAGACCTCAACCCTTCCCCATCAAAACTCTTGGTAGTTTGTTTGATAGCTACTCCCAAAGGTGCTCTTCAAAAGGCAACTGGACTTTCTTCGTTTTTGTCTTGAAGATATTATTCTCATCCAAGTTCTGAAGAAGCTTTTTAGATGAGAAGTGAAACATATTCAAGGGAAAAAAAAAACACAAAGAAAGTGTTGAAGAGCACTTTTGGGACAACCATGGATGACTGAGACTCTCCCTAGACATTTGATAGCCATTGGTCTTCCATTTTTAAAAGAAATGTACAGACATTCCTAAAATTCTGTTTTCATTTTGTTGTTATGAGGTACTGAGTGTAGATTAATGAGGGGAAAATATGAATTTCAACAACTGTAGAATCAGGCTGAAGCATAAAAAAATTGACAAAAGTGAAAGAGATCTGAATACTTTCTGAACACTCTGTATATAAGCAGTAAGTGGGCAGGGTGATTGGGATCATCTCCTTCCTTGTGTACTCCAAGACATACTACAACTTGCTTTATTAAACCTCAAACTACCTGATAGTGAGTGTACAAGTGTTATTCACTCCAAAAATATCTGAGGACAATGACTTCGGCAAGAGAAAATAAATATAAAAAGATACCAACCAGTATTTATCACCTGGTAGAACCACTGACCATGTACTAAAATTGTCGTCCTATCTTAGAATTTGTAGAATAAAATAGAGCTGGAAGGGACCTTGGAGGTCTTGTAGTCCAGCCCCCTGCTTAAGCATGAGAACCTATACAATTTCAAACAAGTGACTGTCCAGTCTCTTCTTAAAAACCTCCAGTGGTGGAGCGCCCACAATTTCTGAAGGCAACTTCTGTTCCACTGGTTAATTGTCCTCACTGTTAGGAAGATTCTTCTTAATTCTAGATTGCTTCTCTCTTTAATTAGTTGCCAACCATTATTTCTTGTCCTGCCCTCTGGTCTTTGAAGAATAATTTGAACCCATCTTCTTGGTGGCAGCCTCTCAAATACTGAAACGTACACAGATGGTTGAAAAAAAAAATCATTTGATCCAAACACAGTATTTACACCAACGCATACCACACTTTCCAAAAATCTATTCATACAAAAAGAACTCGCAGGCATGAAATTGTACCTTCACCTCTACAAAAGAAAAGCCACACAAAAACCTTTCAGTGAAATGGCAGTATATATAAATATTCATCAGGGAGATAAATTCAGCCAAAATTGGTTAAGGGATAATGTTTGGGAAAAGCATGCCTATTAAAAAAAACCCGTAAGCATGAAAATATATATAATTAGAGAATTGCAAATTAAAATATCTAAGGATGTTTGCCAACTTTAAAGTGTTGCAGAAACTAACTGAAATGAATCAGAAAATTTGAACCAATCAAAATTTCCAGACTTGCCCAATCTTATTATACCCTCCTAGCTGTTGGCATAAACTTGACTTGGATTCCCGGGGTGGTTGCATAGAGAAAGAAGGATTTTTACAGGATTGTGAATGATTTTCATAGGCCGTCAGTGAAGTATTAAACCTGACAAGACGGGTTATGAGTTTATAAATTATTATTCTAATGGTTGTATGATACATGGAAACACAGCGAAAGTAATAACAAACAGAATTCTTTAGCATGAGCAAAAGAGTATTACTTTGCTTATGATTCTTTAAATTCAAACTATATTGCTTTCTTCTTCTTCTTCTTCTTCTTCTTCTTCTTCTTCTTCTTCTTCTTCTTCTTCTTCTTCTTCTTCTTCTTCTTCTTCTTCTTCTTCTTCTTCTTCTTCTTCTTCTCCTCCTCCTCCTCCTCCTCCTCCTCCTCCTCCTCCTCCTCCTCTTCTTCTTCTCCTCCTCCTCCTCCTCCTCCTCCTCCTCCTCCTCCTCTTCTCTCCTCCTCCTCCTCCTCCTCCTCCTCCTCCTCCTCCTCCTCCTCCTCCTCCTCCTCCTCCTCCTGTACAAAATCCTTTCCTTTGCTTGTCACTTCACAATTTCAGGAACAGTGTAAGTGTTTGCATCCTCTTGAAAAAAAAAAGTGGAGTATAATAATGGATGTATGCATAAATGCAAGCATGCTGCTAACCAATGCTTTGTTTCCGTGCCAACCAATGAACCAACCCCCCCTTTTTGTAACACTTAGCATTAGCAGCTACACAAAAGGCAATAATGACTGATTCTTAGCAGTGGCTTCCTAGAAAGTGCTTTTACTCTTGGCCTGGATTTTCCCACATGAAACAATATTGCCAAGGGAGAACATAACAGATGCTACTGCTGCACACGCTTCACACATTTGGTTGAATTCTGTTCATTATTTGGCCTCCTGTGGGAGAAAAGGAATATTGTCAATACGATAATGATGGGATAAACATTTTGGCCACTTGCAGTAATTTTTCTGAATGCCAGATAAATTCAATGAGTTGTGTTTCCACAAAAAGAGTTGCCAGAACATCAGTTGGAGGCTTCATTATAGCTATGCACAATATCGTAATGACAGCTGTGTCAGCGTTTCCTTTCTTACTCTTTGGCTGGCATTCATAAGGCTTTGTTTGATCTGCTTTGCTGAAAATTGGTTCATATATCCTGATTTAAATCTTTCTCCTTCAAAAAGCAAATATAAGAATTGAAGAACGACAACAACAAAAACGTCAAACCTCTAAATTTTTAGAATCTCGTACTGGAACAGGGGTGATGAATATTCAGCTTCTGTACTGACCATTTGTTTCCTAAGCAGTTAATCACTGGGCTCACAAATCAAGCTAAGCCAGGATTTCTTTTCTTTTCTTTTTTCAGGCTAAGCCCAAAGCAGACAAAATCAGTTTTTTAGCAAGGTAAACACATTGCATTATTCTCATCCAGCTTTCTATATCTCACAGGGTTATTGTGAATACAACCAGGGTTGGGATTCAATTTTTTAAACATCTGGTTCTGTGGGCATGGCTTAGTTGGTGGGTGTGGCTTGGTGGTCATGTGACTGGCTGGGCTTGTTCGACTCAACATCACTCACATCAAGGCATTCATCTTCTCGCCTGGTCTCTCATGACTGTGGGGATGCTGCAATGGTCGTAAGTGTGAAAATGGTTATAAAAAGTCACTTTTTTCAGTGCCATTGTAACTTTGAGTGGTCACTCCACACAAGCAAAGTACCAGCAAAGGAGGGAAAAAAAACTCCAGAGAAGTTCCAGAGACAGGAAATCCAGTCCTGCCAAGAATGTAATAAAGGTCAACAGAGAGGCAGTGTCTGTAAGCAACACCAGAATGTTTCCTTCCTGCCTTTCTTACAGGATTAGGCCAGTAATTTCTTCTAACAACTGGTTCTCTGAACTGCTTAGAATGTTAATAACCGGTTCTAGCAAATATGTGCGAACTGGTAGAATCCCACCCCTGATGACAACTGGTCAAGAATTACTTTCGAAAATATCTGCCAAATTTGTGGGTGGAGATGGGATGGGTGAATTCTCTCAGCTCTTTTGAATTCTAAGACCCTAATCTGATTTTGTCCTATTGCTTGTGTCTGTATTATATTGAATTCCAATATGATATGCTCACTCTTAATAAGACATGACTGAATGGATAGTGCCATCTCATATTAAAGAACAGAACTGTCAAAAATTTATCTCTTGGATTCCTTTTAAATGAAGATCTATAATAATATCACACCTGCCTATGACAATTTGTCCATAGTTATGTTCCCCCTTGAAAAAAAAATCTTATTTTTCATCTGACAGGACGGGAAAAACATGAATATGTTTTTTTAAAAAATGTTTATCCCAACATATGTGTATATATTCACTCATGCACACACACACACATATATAAATATACATAGGCACAGAGGTGGTATTCAGCAGGTTCTGACCAGTTCTGGAGAACCAATAATGGAAATTTTGAGTAGTTCAGAAAACCAGCCAATCCTACCTCTGACTGGTCCCGCCCCCATCTATTCTCTGCCTCCCGAGTCCCAGCTGATCGGCTGGGTCTTCTTTTGTTGGCCTGCACAGGAGAACGGAGCTGGAAAGCAGGTTAGTGGGGTGGGAGGAAATGGGATTTTGCAGTTAACTTCCCCCAGAAGTGGGGTGGGAATGGAGATTTTAATGTATCCTTCCCCTGGAGTTGGGTAGGAGTGGAGATTTTGCAGTATTCTTCCCCTGGACTAGGGTGGGAATGGAGATTTTACAGTATCTTTCCCCTGCTATGCCCACCAAGCCACGCCCACCAAGCCACACCACACCCACCAAGCCACGCCCACAGAACTGGTAGTAATTTTTAAAAAATCCCACCACTGCATACACACACAACTCAAAGCAGTGAACGTATAGTGGTTCTTCCTCCTTATATTGTCCCTGCAGAAAACTGAGAATAGATGGAATAATTATAAATATTGCTATGAATTTCTTGAATTAAGATCATTTGTGTGTGCATTTGCCTGCATGCGTCTTTGTTTGTATTATCAGTTAATGATTGAGTGATTGAGCAGACATTGGGATAAGTACGAGACAATCAAAATTTTATACGACATGCTGTAAAACCTATTTGGGTTGCATGGTTTATATTCATTGGAATACACAAATTTATCAGCTTTTTTTGGACTTAAATAGTCTGAATTTTCTTCTGTTTGTCTAAGCTGCTTTTCATGAGCATTATCTTTATTTATTGTCAACACAAAATAGACATATGCATAAATACAGAACTTGGGACGTGTTTTGGTGTAATTTTTAAACACACTAGCTTAGAAATAGAATGATTGTGAATTTCTTCCCAGGCACAATGCCAGCTAGGTGATTTGCAAACAGAGGAACAGCAATGACAAATCATGTTTGAAAAATGTTTCCAAAAAACCCTGCATGGACTTGTTTACATAATTGCCATTATAGGAAAATCATCAAAGAGTCAGGAATCAGGAAATAAGGGACAGGAAGTGCTTGAAATTGAGAAATCTCCTGCAGTGTTTTTGGGTTACTTTTAATATGTCAAAACTTTGTATTGCTCTTTTAGTACATTTGGGTAAGTATTATGAAAGAGCAGCTTGGAAAAGTGACAGATGGCTCCAACTGCTATTTTTCAGGAGGTGTTTTTTTTTTGTTTTAAATAAGAAGAGGGGGGAAAATACTGCTTACCAACATTTTTTCCCTCTACAGGTATGTTCTCAGTGCCTTGTGTTTCCATGTTTCTAACCATCTGAGCATTAATTTTCAGGTCTATTCTTAAATATTTAGTTCAATGTGATGGTAACTGGAATTTCAGGGTATAGTATGACAGACATTCCTTAAAAGCACTTCCAGGGTCAAATTTATTTTAATGTGAGAAATTGTTTTTGCACTCTACTGACTTCAATTTCTCATTTTGCAATGACATCAGCTGTGTTGTTGAGGTGAGCTGGAAGCACAATCTCTCCTACTGTGATGAAAAATACCCCTTTCAATAATGTCTTTGCACTGAGCTGCTTAAATCTTGATAAATGATGAAAACAAGATGTTGCAGAGAAACAACAATTTCAGTCATTCCTACTGCCAATCCTTACAGTTAAGCAATAATTTCTCCAAATTAAGAACTTCTCTGGTGTGACAACTTGTTTGTGGAAACTGCAAAGTCATTTCTTAGAGCAAAGGATTCCTGACAGACTGCATTTGACCTGAGAAAGTCTTAGTCTTTGCCAGAAGAATGATTATAGGTGCAGAAATTATATGCCTTCTCAAACAATTATTTTGATATTTAATTAATACTTCAACATGAAAGCATTCTTGAGTTTCTTTTCTTGTCCATTCAATATTTCACAGTTGAGTTTTATTTACTCAAGAAGACTTTCTCTTGCTCTTCTCTTTTGGCTCCCTAAATCTTGTCTGACAATCTTTTAGCGTGCTGTAATGACAAATATGAATTGGATGGACTTTACAGAAAGACAAATTCATATAATAAAAGATTGACAATGGCTGCTTGTCTAAACGGAGTCCAGTATTGGAGACAGATCATTGATGACTGCTGCTGGTTTGGTACCCTCCTTGGTTCTTCTCAGGTATATTTGGTGGACCATTGAGGGATCCACCTGCCAGATTAGATATGTTTTTCGTTTGATCCAGTATCCCTCTCATTATCATTTGCTCTAACGTTCCAGTGAATGGATCATATGGAAGAAATTGTGATGGAATGTGTGCAGCATTTGACTGACTTTCCCAGAAAGAGGCTGAGATCAAAGAACTGCAAAATTCCCATGGCTTCTCAGAACTGTCTCCTCAGTTCAGTGCCTGGATATTAACAGGGTTACAAACAGCTTTTCCTGCAGCATTACCTGATTTATTTAGATTTCTTCCTTGTCCTTTCTCCTTTTCTTTCTTCTCTTGCTTTTAATGCACTATTTTCCTTACCAGCCAGTGCCATGGTACCACTGTTTAAATTTCAGTTTCTGACAGCTGTCCTCCCATCCCAAGATAGAAGCTTGTTTTAAAGCTACCTGTGGGTCAATGACTTTTTAAAATAGTTATTTAACCGGCCAAAGTTACCAGTGGTGGGCTTCAAAATTTTTAGCCACAATTAACAGCGGCTAGGATTGTATTTGCCAAAAACTGGAAAAATGAGAAGATACCATCACAGGAGGAAATCATTAAGAAAATATTGGAATGTGCTGAAATGAGTAGATTGAAATTAGAGAACAGGAGGATAAATAATTTTATAAAATTTGGGATCTTTTCTGTCAATGGTTAGATAATAAAGTACAGTAATGAAATATGTAGATTTCTAGAAAATAATAAATATATAAAGATGTACTTCTTTCTTATTACAACCACAAAATGATTTTAGGATAGATTTGGGATGATAATATAAAATAAATTAAGTAAATTATGGTTATCTTGTAAAACATGAATGAATAAAAGTATAGTCAAATGATTGATTAATAATGATACTAAGGTATTTAGTTTTTGATTGACAATAGGAGATTATATGTAATGTAATTGTAATTGAAGACTTCAAAATGGAAGCACAAAACAATTTGTAAACCAACCGGCACACTGTATGTACACCTATGGAAGAATCTTGATATTTTTATGTTTTGTTTGTTTATGTTTGTTTTTAAAAACCAATAAAATTTATTTTTTAAAAAATTGTTTTTAGCAACAGATTCTCTGCCTAGTTGCTGGGTGGGCATGGCCTAGTCAACCTCCTGCACCACGGCTGGGAGAAGGGGCATTTTGGCCCTCACTGGGCTCCTTGAGCCTCCGAGAGAATGAAAATGGCCTCCCCGGGCTCCGAAGGCTCTCTGGAAGTTGGAAACAAGTCTGTTTCTGGCCTTCCTAAACTTCCAGGAGGCCCGTTTTTTGCCCTCTCCAAGCCTCCGCACCCTGTATTTACCTGCTCTGAAATGGACCTGGGGGGGGGTAGGGTGGGGGCGGGGGCAGCCAGGAGTAGGATTTGGGGATTCTCCGAACTTCAGAGAATCTTAGCTCGGGGCTCTCCTGAACCCCCAGCAGCCCAGCCCTGAAAGTTACCACACCACAATAGCATAAAATGCAATGAGAAAGTCACGTCAACCAAGATGTTTTTCATTTTCTTTTTCTAATACTACTTGATTTTTTTTTTTAAATTGCTTTGGTTTAATCCTTGCTGTAAGGAAGCATGATTTTTAAGGCAAGGAAGGAGAATAAGCATCAAAGTTTTGAGAAACAGAGTATTGTGGGGGAAACAATATTTAGTGAAAACTTAATGTATTGAAAGGACGTACTGACATGAATCAATCTAACCTTTGCTCCTTGCTTCTGTTAAAGAAGTGGCTTGTACTATTTTGCTAAGGATGGAAATCATTGGTTAGGAATTCATTTTGAAAGAGAATTGTATCCTTTTCTATCTGGTTTCTCGACTCTGCAATTTGCTACAGAGCTAGAAACATCCTTGGGGACAGTTCCCAGGAACATTCTGCTCCATAGATAAAGGGTGTGTGTGTGTGTCTGCTTAAGAACATGAACACACAAGGACAAGGGATACTGTGTAATCTCCATGGCTTGGGGAAACTTCTGGGACCTTACAGTATGAAAACCTATTTTTGATATGTTTATTTTTTAAAATGCACAAGGCTATCTATGAAATAAACTCCTATGCTTCGTGTGCATAATAGCTTTTCTTCTGGACGCAAATAAAAGGATGATTCGCCCTGAAAATCGAGAGAGTGACAAGGACTTCTTTTTCATTTGATCATTTTTAATATCCTTTTCCTTGTGCTTGAATTGAACATTGAGGTTTTACCTAACATTGAGTCAACTTGGGTCTTGTCTGCTTTTTATGCAAAAGTCCATATTGCTGTAAGAAGTGGTGACGTGGTAGCAAACATATCCCGAGTTTCCAATTAAGCTGTAAATGTGATCTGATAATGCATGCTTAATGCAACAGCCTTAAATTCATAGGCAATTGTGGCAGGCGTCTAAAGTGGAATTTTGTACAGAATGAATGGCTCAAGAAAGACAGCATAGATAAAAAAAAAATGGAAGGCTGACTTTCATTCTTAATTCAGTGATACAGAGAAGCATCTTCCCAAGGTTTCATTAATTTAAAGTATCGTAGGAGGCCAGGCAATTGGCGGATAGTTAGTAAGGCTGGCTGGATAAAAGAGGCATTAGTATTTATGCTGGGAATAACGCACAGCAACAGAAAAAAGACATAGGTACAGCAAGAAGACAAACCCGCAGATGGATCTGGAAGTTTGACACAGAATGAGAAAGGACAATCAAAGGAGTTTGGAGTTTTGCCTCGGTCTCCTCTTGGCACTGAGCCATGTGATTATATACCATTGTTCTTCTTTGTCAGCTCATTTGATTTTTCTTCTGGCTCAACCGCAGTGCAGTTCAAATTCTAGTTTCTGGTGTGATTTGTAGCTGTTGATGCTTGTGGGATTTCTCATTTATATCTCTCATTGATAGTATGTCTTGCTTCACCCTGTTTAAAAGTAGGGAAAACATCAGGGACTTTCCAGGTAGTCCTTTGACTTAGGGCCACAACCGAAGCCAAACTTTCTGTTGCTAGGCAAAACATTTGTTCAATGAATTTTGTCTCATGTTATGACCTTTCTTTCCACATTTGTTAAATGCATCCTTGTAGTAGTTAAGTTAGTAACCACCGTCATAAACATGAGTCAATTGCCAAGCATAAGCCACAGTGGTACAGTGATTAGAGTGCAATACTGCAGGCTGCTTCTGCTGACTGCTGGCTGACTGCAATTTGGCAGATCGAATCTCACCAGGCTCAAGGTTGACTCCGCTTTCCATCCTTCTGAAGTCAGTAAAATGACGATCCAGACTGTTGGGGGCAAGAGGCTGACTCTGTTAGCCACTTACAGAGGGCTGTAAAGCACTGTAAAGTGGTATATAAGTCTAGGTACTATTGCTATCTGAATTTTGATTATGTGTCCATGGGGACGCTGGTAATAAGTATGAAAAATCATCATTAAAATTGTAACTTTTTCAGTGCCATTGTAATTTCAAATGGTCACTGAATGAACTGTTGTAAGTTGAGGACTCCCTGTATAGTGATATAAAGCTTTTTGTGATGACCCAGAGTGTAACACAAATATAACAAAATCCAAAACATAAATAAATGTCCTTTAATGCCTCCAACTTGGCCCCACTGTTCAATAATTCTCAGTTGGAGATAAAACTTACTCAAAAATAGTCTTCAAAAGAAAGCAATACAGTCCGAATTTAATGAGCAGATAGAGGTGAAATAAAAAACCAAACTACAATGAAGAAATTTCCACAACGGAACAAGATAAGTATTTACCAAATTCAAGGAGATAACAAGGACAGTCTGTTGGAAGGACGCCAACCAAAATAACTTTAGACCAAAATAAAACATGCTTTCTTTCCAGCGTTTGCCAGTACGCAGGTCCAAACTCTTATTGTCACAGCTGCAGCCCATGAAGAGGATCAAGGCCTTTTCCTCCCAAGGAGACCATGTCTCTCCCTTATCTTCTCCTCCCTGTGTGCCCTAGGATGGAGAGGGGATGGGCCTGGGTCCTACTCTGACTGCTCAGCCAGCTCTGCCCTTCCCCAGCCTCCTCCACAACCTCCAGAGCTACACCTCCACTCCCTGTCGGCTGTTCCTCCTCTCCTTCAGAGTCATTCTCCACCAGGGGCATGACACTTTTTAAATAATTACTTTATTTGGATTTCTTATATAAAGAGGTTTTAATTTAAACTATATATGTGTATCTATACAAATATGCATTTAAAGAATAGTTGCTTAGTTGTCCTGCTCCCTCCATCACTGATTTACACAGATGTTCCTTGTGTCAGCTTTGATATGCTCATTTCCTTCGTCATTTTCCATATTTTTTACTTCTCAGACTTGCTTTCAGTTAGACCGAGAAATGTATAACAGAATAACACAGTTGGAAGGGGCTTTGGAGGTCTTTTAGTCCAACCCGCTAGTCAGGCAGGAAACCCTATACTAATTCAGACAAATGGTTGTCCAATCTCTTCTTAAAAACTTCCATTGTTAGAGCTTCCACAACTTCTGGAGGCAAGTTATTCCACTGCTTAATTGTTCTTATTGTCAGGAAATTTTTTATTTAGTTCTAGGTTGTTTCTCTCCTTGATTAGTTTCCATCCATTTCTTCTTATCTTGCTTTCAGGTGCTTCGAAGAATAGATTAACTCCCTTTTCTTTGTGGTATCCCCTTAGATACGAGAACACCACTGTCATGTCACCCCTAGTTCTTCTTTTCATTAAACAAGACACATGCCCGATTCCAGCAACTTTTCTTTATATATTTTAGCTTCCAATCCCCTAAATGTAAAAAAATAACTCTTCCCCAAATTTATAGAATTCCAGCACTTTTTAAACGCATCTCTGATGTCTGGTCGGTCCTTTGCTATCAGTCAGTCTACTGTGAAAATCTCTGCTGCTGCTGCTGATTCCAGCTGGTTCTCATCTGCAATCCGCCTGGATTTATGCATCTCTTGCAATCTGCACAAAGCACCCGCAGCAACCAATAACCTTTTACATTACCTACAGAGCTGCTCTTTTTTTATATTAAAAATTAGGCAAAAACAAAACCCCCAAACCCAAAAAACCAACCTAGGGTCTTTGTGCCATATATACATTGATATACATTGTTCCCCCACATTGTGTGTGTCTGTACAAAGGGCCAGGAGAGTAATTTCATCATTCTGGAGCTGCTTTCAGTCAGGGGGCCAGTCAAACATTAAAAGAAAGAAAAAAAATATTGGTTGGCTAGAGAAAACAATTATTGTCTTAGGGCGTGAACTGTCTATTCCAGTGTCCCTGGATTAAAAATTAAGACAATAGTATGTCCAATTTTATGGGAAGGAGAAAGCTGTGGAATTGGGGCCAGGTGGAAATGCTGGAAATGATTTATTGCCAATGTAAGAGAGTTGTTAGCAAAATTCTGGTGTAATAATATATCGGGCTCCGAGTTCACTGGGAGCTTGTCAGCTCCGAATATGCCTCGCAGCAAGTCAGCTGACCATGTCATCTTATCTCTGCTGCTGCCAGATCTGTATTTATGCTTGTGTGCTGGCCGATGGCTTTGGAATGACTCAGCAGAGCTGAGGATGGATTCTGCAACAAGTGCGGGGCTGCAGCATGGATTCTGCAACAACTACAGGGCTGCTGGAACTGGCGCTTTATTGATGTGGTGCATATTGTTAAAGTGGGTTGGGGCACATATAGGTGGTAATTAGGACTTAGGTTAAAACATGGTGAAGGTGGCACCAAGTGGGTATCAGTTAGTGAGGGTCAAAATAGGGTAGGGATGTAGGCCTGTTCTAGGGTTAATAGCATTTAGGGATAATAGGTTAGGCGTGGCCAGAACTAGAACTGCATATAGACCTGGGTGTGGTGTGATGTGTCTCATGATAATGGTGATAAAAGGAAAGGGAGCAAACCAAACCCAACGCTAACCTTGCCTGGCTTTTAACCTTTCTTGTCAGATAAGAGTATTTGTTGTTTGTTGAGCTAATGAATAAACCACCATTGCATTACAAAGGAGCTGGAGTTTGTATTCATTTCAGGACAAATCTTCAATACTCAAGGACTGACTGAGAAATATTTGGTCTCAAGTGAAAACTTGTTCACTCAAGTTTTAAACCACCAGAGGAAGATGGAAGGATATAAGAATGTTTTACTTTTTTTTCTGGAATGAAATGCAGGCAGCTTTCAATTTATGACCACTATTTCAGAGAAGGTTCTTCTTCTTGGATCCTGCCAGTTGAAATAATTCTGCTGACGGGGCCAACAGCATGCCTTCTCTGCAGGGTTTAGCTGCTACTGGTTTGTCCCGGTTCATGCGAACTCAGGTAATTTTATAGCTGGTTCAGTGAAACGGCAAATCCGACCCATGGCTGGCCCCTCCTGTCCCAGGAGTCTCCATGGGGCCCATTTTGGAGTCGAGGTAAGTACAGGGCCCTTGCAGAGGCTCGGAGAGGGCAAAAAACGGGCCTCCTGGAGGCACTGGAAGGCCAGAAATGGTCCCGTTCTGGCCTCCAGAGGACCTCCAGACTCTGGGGGAGCTGTTTTTGCCTTCCCGGAGGCTTGCGAAAAACCTCTGGAGCTTCAAGAGGGCAAAAAAAGCCCCCCTGGAGGCTCCAGAAGGCCAGAAATGGGCCCATTTCCAGCCTCCAGAGGGCCTCCAGAGCTTGGGGGAGGCCTTTTTGCCCTCCGGAGGCTTGGGAAAAGCCTTCAGAGCGTGGTGAGGGCAAAAAATGCTGTCCCCGGAAGTTCAGGAAAGCTGAAAATGGGCCCATTTCTGGCCTCCGGAGGCCTTTGGATCCTGGGGGAGGCTGTTTTTGTCCTCCCAGAGGTTCGAGGAAAGTCTCCGGAGGCTGGGGAGGGTGAAAATGCATCCCTCGCCATGGTGCAGGAGGCTGACTAGGCCGTGCCCACCATGGCCACGCCCACCCAGGCTCTGGAAGGCTGGAAACGGGTCCATTTCCAGCCTCCAGAGGGCCTCCAGAGCCTGGGGGAGGCCTTTTCACTCTCTTGGAGACTCAAGGAAGGCCTCCGGAGCCCGGGGAAGGCAAAAATGCCCCCCTCCCGCCATGGTGCAGGAGGCCGACTAGGCCACACTCACCATGGTCATGCCCAATTGGTTGCTAAAATTTTTGAAGCCCACTCCTGCTACTCTGCCAGCACAAGTGGGACAGGCCAATGGCAATGCGGTGAGATGGTCCTTCAAGTAACCTGTACTATATGTCCTCATCTACCCATGTTCTGTTTTGACATACCAGTAGTATCTTCATTCAACCAGCTTCCAATAAGGAGCTATTGAATACTTGTGTTGGTATTACCCCCTCAAACATGGTTCTGCTATACACTGTATAACACTGTATAACACAACATGAGACCTCTGGGTTGCATATAGACCTGAGAGTAATGATTGTGATTTTAAAAAAATGGCCTTATGACTACTGTATTGCCAGTAAATTGCAAATTTTAATGTTAAAGAAGGAGGAAAGTTTTAAAAATGGAAGGAGTAATGATTTATTTAACCGTGATTCATTTTGAATGAAATTCAACTTAGTATTTAGTGTGGCTTCCCCATTCTTTATTATGACCTACTTTTTAGATGGTAGTTCCCAACATACCACTCAAAATTAAGTGCTACCATGCTTCTATGTTCCAGAACAAGTCCATGTACCTCAATATATTCAGACATTAATAAATCACAATCTTGCAAGAAAGCTTGTAATATCTTCTGGTACCTCCTGTATTCCCAAATGTGTTTAGAATTTTATAAAGGCTTTGGTGCTTGGTTATGTTGCACATTATATCCTTGGTCCAGATGAACATAACTACAATTTAATTTGAACCTTTTAAAAAATCCTTGTTCCTTTCTCTAAAACCACCACGGCACTCTTGTAAATTATTTTAACAACAATTCAACAATAAACTGTTGAAAGACAAATAATGGTCAGTTAATTGTAGATGGGCCAAATGGACAGACCTTTATTTGAACTGTCACCTGATTAATTCTTTCCCTCACCTAAGGAACTGGCCAGCAAAAAAGATTCAAATAAGAATAATCAGCAATTACAAACATTTCATTCTTAATAGCAGCAATTTCTTTTAGCGTACAAAGCTACCAGCGTATGAAGCCGTATTATTCATAAACATATATGTAAGCTTCAAATGATTACTTTTTAAAATACTGAATTGAATTATTCTCAACTGATGTATATATCTGTGTAGAACAGTGATGGGATTCAAATTTTTTTACTACTGGTTCTGTGGGCGTGGCTTCCTGGGCGTGGCATTGCTTAGTGGGCATGGCTTGGTGGGTGTAGCATGGCTTGGTGGGCGTGGCTTGGTGGGTGTGGCAAGGGAAGGATACTGTAAAATCCCCATTCTCTTCTCACCCCACTAACCTGCTTTCCAGCTCCATTTTGCTGTGCAGGGCAACCAAAGAAGACCCAGCCGATCATCTGGGACTCGGGAAGGGGAGAATAGATGGGGGTGGGGCCAGTCAGGTATTCTGAACTACTCAAAATTTCCATTACTGGTTCTCCAGAACAGGTCAGAACCTGCTGAATACCACCTCTGGTGTAGAAGCAAGCAGCTGTGCTTGTCTTTCAAAACTGCACCCCTGACAATATGATTGTCTTCTTAAACAGAATGTGTCCCATTTAAAAAAAAATCTATACTTCTGAAGATGATTTTGCTTTCAGTGGCCACATGTTATCTCACAGATGTATTTTATATTGTGCAACTTTCCTCTTGTCATCATCATCCCTGAATAATTAAGATTTTCTTGTATTAGTAATCTACTGGGATCACCTCCGATTCTCTAGATTTTCTGTGAAACAACACACATAAAACTGTGTTTTTGACCCTGGAGGCTATATTAATAGGAGTCAAAATTAAAACATCTAGTGGATATCCTGGAGTATGAGATGGGAATTGAATTGAATTCATCAACAACTACCACAGCATCTGATTATGTTGACGGTTCTATTCACCTCTTTGTATAAAATCCAAGAAGTCTGTAATTGTTTTCCAGATCACTTAGCAATTAATGGGGCTGTTGCCCTTGGACATAGCGCTGTACAAATCAATACCTATAGTCAAAGGTTAAGCATAGAGGAGGCATAATAAGCTGTAAGTTACTCTATTAATAGAGCTCATGAGAAATGAAAGAGAAATTAAAACTGCCTGATTAAGATTCTGTTTATTTAGGAAATAGAACTTTCCTAAAGAACAAATGCACTTACTGAAATAAAAAGGAGGAATTATATTCCACCTTTCCCAACTGCCAGTTGCTTATGTGGTACAACTTTATTTCCTATGTGATACTTAGGAAATAAATAGTGTACTCCACACTTGAGGTTTATTTTTTGTTCCCACACAAGAAAATTTTGCTGTTTCCAATTGGTTACACATAATACTGTCATATTAGCCTAGACAACTGGCAGGCAGATGCATAAACGAATGAGCAGAAGGACTTCAAGTGGAAGGTTTCAATTTCCTGCAAATAATAAAGTTTAATAAGCATCCACATTAATTGGTTTATTTGGATGCTGAATCATATTGTTATTGGATGGGAATCTCATATTTGAAAAGCACAGCTTGTGACATTACAGCTGAATGATATTTAACATTTCGTAATAAATATCCATTTTAGAAGGTTATTTCTTGCTTACAGATAAACATTTTAGTTTGAAAAGTTTTCATATCTTTTCCCATTTTAATCACACTTGAGGAGAAAAAGCCCAATAATGTGATTTTAGAAACTTGACTTCTGTAAAAATGTATATTGTAGAATAGCTAGCAGAAAACAAAACAAAAGAAACACAAACTGGCTTTTTTCAAATCTCATAAAAAATACCACCATATAATTTATACATGAGTTAATAAATTACTCAGCTTCCAGAAATTTTTGCATTTTATATCCCTTGAATAGGGAATGAAAATAAAAATGATTATTTGGAAGTGAGTTCTTTGTAAATCATTCCATGTCTTTTATAATTCATAATTTCTCTTAATCTTCATTTTTTTTTACAACCAGCAAACTACTTACTTTGCAATCAATGATTTAGAAGTCTGTGCTATGGCAATAAGAACGGCTCCTGAAAGTTAATACATAAGGGGATTCTACCATATACTCTGTGTCATGTATTTTGGCTTGTATATACTGTGAATGAACATCAGTTTGGTGTAGTGGTTACGGTATCAGGATAAAAGCTAGTAGCAGTCCATGAATTGTAGTCTCACTTTAGGCACACATCTACTTCAGGCCAGTCACTGTCTCTAAGCCCTAGGAAAAAGCCAATAGAAAACCATTTTCAAAGTATTGTCACGAAAACTACAAAGACTTTTCCAGACAGTCACCAGACTGACTCAAAGTACCAAAAATAAATGAATAAATACAGAATATTGACTATACCTGTATAATTGACATATCATAGTACAAGGGTCTTCAAACTTGGCAAGTTTAAGACTTGTGGACTTCAACTCCCAGAATTCCTGAGCTAACATGACCAGAGGAGGAATTCTGGGAGTTGAAGTCCACAAGTCTTAAAACTGTCAAGTTTGAAGACCCCTGCCTTAGTATAAATGGATGGTAGTACTATTGCTATTGTACCTATGAAAAGGATAAGGCTTTTTTCTGAATATTCTTGTAATCTTCTTAAATCCAAGAAAGCACTTCTCCCTCATGATGAAATACAGATAAACCAATTGGTCTTCAGGCTGAAAGAAATTAAGCTAAATTCTAGTTGCAATGAATGCTTTTACTATGATCAGGCAGAGAAAGTTTTGGAAGGCTCATACTGCTTCTTAAAACAGGCCTAAATTAAAAACAAAAAAACATTGACATAGCGGTTAAGTCACCAGACTAGAAACGGGGAGACTGTGAAGGTAGATGTTCTGGGATAGTCATAGTAAGGTCAGCCATAGAATTATTAGATGTCTCATTCCACCTGAAAAGATCAAGTATGATTTATAATACCTTTTTGTCATTCATACTTAACCTTTCTAGAGGCGTGTAGCCCATAACATTCCTGAGTTTAAATCTCATTTGCATTCTGGGAGCCAGTGATCATTATAGTTGTGCATACCAATAAAAGTTTCTTATTGTATCATTTCCCAAATGGTCTGATTTCTTATTTCAGTGACCATTTCGCCCACAACAGTTGCCATGTCAAAGCCAGGAGTGTGCTTGGTTCAGTGGAAGGTACCTTGACAGAATAATCTAACCAACTGTAGATCAACTGTAGATCAACTGTAGATCAACTGTTCCTCCGGAGGGACTGGCTTTTGTGAGCAGATATAACCAATGCAATTAAATCCAGAGGTGATCTTTAGCAGGTTCTGACCAGTTAAGAGAACCGATAGCAGAAATTTTGAGTAGTTGGAAGAACTGGAAAATCCCACCTTTGACTGGCCCTGCCAAACCCATCTATTCTCTGCATCCCGAGTCCCAGCTGGTTGGCTGAGTCTTCTTTTGTTGTCCTACACAGGAGAATGGAGCTGGAAAGCAGGTTAGTGAGGTGGGGAGGGAATGGGATTGTACAGAATCCTTCCCCTAGGAGTGGGGAGGGAATGGGGATTTTACAGAATCCTTCCCCTGCCATGCCCACCAAGCCACACCACATCCACCAAGCCACACCCACAGAAATGGTAGTAAAAAAATTTGAATCCCACCATTGATTAAACCCCTATCTAAGTTCAACATGACATGAAACCTTTCTTTAAGAAGGCCAATTGTGCAGGCTCAGTTACTTCAAGTTATTGGTACCTTCTGTGGAAGTTTGGTAATTGTTTTAAACTGGCAGTGGGAATGTCTTTGTCCTTGAACGTTGGCTGCTATTAAGAAATTAATGGTACAAATGGGTGAAGGATAAGGATAAAAATAATGCATAGTCACAAAATAAGAAACATGTATATACAATGACACAATAACTGTTAATGGAAATGAAATTTTTGTATTTTTCGTTTTTAAAGAATAAAAAATTTTTTAAAAAAGAAATTATTTTATTTGAGCTCTGATTTGTATAAGACTATCTAAACCTAATAATTAGAATAGGATACAAGGATAGAATAACAGAGTGGGACCTTGGAGATCTTCTAGGCCAACCCCCTGCCTAGGCAGGAAACCCTACACCACTTCAGACAAATGGTTATCTACTATCTTCTTTAAAAACTCCCAGTGTTGGAGAATTTACCACTTCTGGAGGCAAGTTGTTCATTGTTGTCGTTCTTTACAGTTTAGCTCCAGTCCAATAACTCAGCACATAATCAGCCTGAAAAAAATTGTGTACATTCTTGTCTTAATGAAGTAACTCACAATGGAGTTTTCAATTCCTCCTTAAAATATTAATTGAAAGGATGAGGAATAATACTTTTCCTGCATTACTTGCAACTGTAGTGATTATGTTGTGGTTCACCGGCAGCAGGTGCAGATGGCGGAGAGGGAGGACTCGGATGAGGGGCATGCGAGTGATATAGGGATGGGGCCAGGATTATCAGGGAGTGGAGTGCTGCCTTCGGAGATTGTGGAGGTTGATAGCAGTGATGAAGAGGTTCCCGAGGAGCCTGTGCCCAGTGCACGTGCATGCAGGGCTGCTCGAAGGAAAGAGCAGCTGTGGCAACACAGGCGACTCAGGAGTAAGGCTGCAAAGTAATGGTCCCTCCCTTAAGAGATAAAAGCCAGCTGAGAAACCGGAGTTCTTTGCAGGAAGCAAAGAAGTTTTTGCACTCAAGCCTAGAGGACGTTCGGAGTATCTTGGTTGGTGTTTGGAGATTCTTTGTGTTTGAAATATTTCTTAGTAACTTTATCTAGTGTCCTTGGCAGCCTTGCACAACCTTGGCAAGGCTTGTCCTTATCAATTAGTTTTCATAGCCTTTTAACTGCTAGAATGAATGGAATTCACAGAGAAGCATTAAAAAATTTTTGCTTTTAGCTCTGTTTGGTGTTTGTTTCCTTGGAACAAGGTTTGGGTCAGAACAGAACAGATTATTGTATGTTGATGCATCATGAAATGTACTCCTTTTGAAAATGCTGTCTTTTGAATTTGTCATGAGCTGAACTTCAAAAATATTGAGGAAAAATGCCTGGATTGAGTCTGACAGAAAAACCAAGAATGTTTTTTTTTTCCAATGTTAATAAATGATTTGAATACAGCAAATTATTAATCAACTTTGAAGTAAGCAACAAATAACAGAATTACAATTGCAATTCATATCAGTTTTGTGCTATTTCCTAGCTCTGTTCCTGAGGTATAGTCCAAGGAATCGATTTACATTAAACCTTATAAATGATACAATGGTTCTTGAGCAACATTAAATAAAATCCAAAAATAGACTGATAGATTGGGAGGCACAATGTGCACTTTTAGAAACTGGTTTCTTCTTTTTTTAAAGTCTTTTTTTTCAAACTATCTCATATTTTTCATTTAGTAAACACTGACTTTTCTCTATGATTCTAATGTAGCATGAAATTAACATGACGTTTCTGTTTATTTTCTGCTACTTACGTTACTGTTTTCCTCACAGAAATAAATACAGAGCTAGAGATGAAAGATCAGACTTTTCCCTATTTCTTATGTATTTATAATGCCTCAAAGCATTTGTAGTTTGGACTTTACAGTTTCAGATTCTCTGAAGAAACGTAGGCTAGAGCTAAGTGTCAGTTTGACTCTTCCCCTTAAAATAGACCATGGAAAACAGTTTCTATGAACCTGAACCTTATTTACAGGACATCTTTATTTATCAATTAAAGATGAAACATAAATGAAAAGTTATGAAACAATGATAAACTCCAATGGAAACCCATGGCAATCAAGCATGATGTTGAATAAAGTGTTGTAGAGTAATAATTTGTCTATCATAAAAATCAGGTAATAAATTCACATGTGAGATGAGAAGAACTGAATTAAAGTCATCAAATCTGTCTGGCTTTATGCTGAGAGGAATGCTAATTAATTACTGAGGCACAAACCTTTTCAGGATAAGCATAGCATTTTACTATTTAGTGGTATGTCAATGATTGCCAGGACAAGACATGGGCAGGACCAGGACAAAAAAATAACTATATTAAATTTTAAATCAATTAACATCAGAAGAGTTGATTTGAATAAGAAGTCCAGATTGTACATATCGAACTGAACACCATCCCTTGGAGTACTGCCATTCAACAACAGTAGAATTGTTCATTTGTTTGCTTGAACGTGAAGTTTTTGGGAAGTACTTTTGTATAATAATACTTTCAGTATAATCATAAGAGCAGTTTGCATCAAGTTCAACAAGAGTGAAACATTCCATATATTTCCAGATTGTTCCAGTTGCACAACAGGGCCAGTTGTTCAACCTCCTGTCCATATGCAGACTCATCACTATCTCGAATGAGACCAATGACTGTTGTATCATTTGTTATTTGTTATTATCACTTTTATTGTCGGAGTACAACATGAGATTGGCTGAGCCTCCCTTCGTGCACTCACCTCCAAACACAACTCACAGTGATGACAGAAGTCCCCAACCCAGACCCAATCTTATTAAACTAGGTGATCTTGTTGCACAACGTGCCAGCCGCACAAGTCTATTATACTATGTTGACATGAAGTTATTTTCCATTCAGAAGTCTGACAGCCCACGGGTAGAAACTGTTCTTCAGCTTGTTGGTGGATCTGGCTATGCTTCTATATCTCCTACCCAATGGTAGGAGAGCGAAGAAGTGCTGACCGGGATGTGGGTCATCCCTTAGAATTGTCCTCACTATCCTAAGGCAGCGAGCCCTAGTGATGTCATCTAGTGGTATCAGGGAACAGCCTACGATGTTTTGTGCTGTGTTCACCACCCTCTGTAATGCCTTTCCATCCGCAGCTGTCAAGCCAGCATACTTGTCAAGCATCAAGCATCTCTGGATCTATTTGCTCAGGAGGCGAACTGCAACGGGTCTAACAGAAGATCTTTGATGATTTTCAGGTGAATCAGCACTAACACCTTAAAGGCCTTCATAGCTACAGATATCAGAGCAACCAGTCGGTAGTCATATGGCTACTTGATGGAGGGTTTCATGGGAAAAAATGGGATGATAGTAGAGCTATTTGATTTATAGTACATAAGCAAGAAGCGCATAACACATCTTTAGCGATTTAATAAAAATGTGGTTGAAGGGGCCAAATTGTTCGGCATGGGCTTTCAAGCAAGAAGGAGTCACTCCATCTGGGTTCTCCATTTTTCTGATATTTTGTCTATTAAATAGAGCTTGTACACCTTTTTCTACGTTCATCAGAGTGGTGGTAGGAAAGGGATGGACATAGGCATAGGAAATTTGGCTACTGTTGGTGAATTTGAGGTGGGGAATGTAGATGACAGTGACCTCATCTCAAACTTACAATCGAACACATTCAGGTCATCTGCCAGTTGATGATCGTTTTCAGTAAGGGAAGGAAGGGCTGCTGTAGCCAACGATGTTTTGCAGGCCTCTCCACACATTTACTGGCTCATTATCTGAGAACGGATTTTTCAGTTCTTGTTACAAAATCAGTTCTTGTTGTCTTGTTACAAAATTCACGCTTTATTTCCCCTCTCTCAAGAAAGTCATAGTGACTGTCTCTGAACCACCTCACCTCTTTTAACAATGGTAAGTGAGAACGTTCTAATGTTTATACCTTTAATTTGCCACGGTTATGCAGAAATGGAAGAAATGGGGAATTCGGGGATCAAGATATTATTATACAATTTCCTGTATTGAATTAGTGGATTAGAAGAGTAATTGTGTCTACTACAGAGTCATCTCTTAAGTGATGTTATAAATAATTCACAATACCTTAGCTCTCAAATAAGATTTCCACATTACAGATTTATGAGACAACTTCACTTGGTCTAAAGTAGATCAACCAACTAGAATCAATTTTTTAATGTAAGGTGGGATTTCAATGGGATTGCAGATGCCAGATTAGATTAAAACCTCAACTAAAAGTGCGTTTTAAGGATAAAGGTAAGAAAGCTTTTTATCCAATTCTCTTCCATTGATGCCTAGCAGGAATCAATTCTAATCCAACAATTAGAAATTATAATTACAGTGGAACCTCAGGTGATGAATGCTTCTGTTTGTGACCAAATTGGATGGTGAACAAAAAATCCACCGATTTTTGAATCAGGTCACAATTCAAAAATCGGGCCTGAACAAAATTGGCACAGAAAGATTCTCTTTCTATACTGATTTCACCTTTGGCACCATTTTGGGGGGAGGGTTTGTCCACGCATGTGCGGACAGTTGTGCTTCCAGTCACGACCAAATTGGGTTGCAGCCGAAATCCTGGAATGGATTACGGTCATGCCCCCAAAATCCACTATACTATTTAAAAGGTAGTAACAGTAACTTAAAGGTGAAGCAGTTGAGAAATTCTTCTAAATGATCTTATCAATAATTACTGACTTTCTACAGTCATCTATAATTTTGGCCAAAAAAACTAAAAAGGGAGAGACCGTGAGTTCTAGTTCCCCCGCCTAGCCATGAAAACCAGCTGGATGACCTTAGGCTATTCACTCACTATCAGCCCAACTCACTTCACAAGGTTCTTGTTGTGAGGAAAACAGGAGAGAGGAAGTATTTGGGATATGTTCACTGCCTTCAGTTATTTGTAAAAATAATAAAGGTAGGATAGAAATAAATAAACAAAATAAAAGCACCCAAAATTGAAATCAACAAGTAGCATGAAAGATAGCCACTAAAATACACTAAAATATTCTTACTCAAACTATCAAGGGGCCATGTTTGATAGCAAAGCCATTCGGCAAATCTGATTTTTCGAGGAATGAAAGGTAGGTATTATGGCAGAAAAGGTTCTGCTTGGTTTATCAGTCTCTCTGACCATGCTCAATTATCAGCATCATCTAGATTTTAGCTGACTAAACTGTCAAATGTGGTGTCTGAATTCATCCATTTATATAAATCTAGCACAAGTAAAATAATTTAATAATTTATGACACTATTATCATTTTAATCATAGTATACATAGCTCTAGGACAATTATTTGAAGTACCATAAAAGTCACTTTGAAATGACAATGCATTAAATAATATTCCTTAGTTTCAAAAAAAACCTTTCCCTGTTAAATAAAACGATTAATAGTATAACAGAAAGAATATGGGGAAAAGTCCATGTTAAAAATAATAATAAAGGAATTAGAAGTCCTTAACTATCAGAAGACAGCCGGTGGGTTTATGTTAGACACAAATTTTATGGACATAAAAAGGAAAGCATGGGAAATAGTTTACAAATGAAAAAGAAACAGACATTTGATTAAATGCCAGTGATACCTGAATAATCATTACATTAGTTTTAACTTTTTTTAACAAAATAATTTCTATTAAAGAAGTTTCTTGCAAACAAAAATGATACAAATTTAAAGAAAAAAGGAAATGAAGAAAAGTGATAAGTAAATGGTTTAGCCCCGCCCCCTAAATTGCAAAATTCATAAATCAAATTGCAGTGCTCAATACATTCCAGTGGATCAGAATTATTCTCTAAAGACAAATTTTCTTGTTCCCAGGCTGCACATACAGTAATTAAACAATATAAAAACAAAATGGTGGCTTTAGTGAATAGGTCTGAGAATGACTCCTGTGTTGAGATAACAGAGAGGTGAAGCAATATTCTTCAGTCTTCTTCATGTCAAATCAAAGCCAATGCATTTTTCAATATTTAGCCTGAATTATATAAGGCTGACCAGGGGAATTATGGCAATCTTTTCTACCTGTTCAATATATGACGTGATTTCTGTTCCTTTACATACACAAACACAAATGCACATACAAGACCCAGTCTGATGCTATGGTTAAGGCATTAGGCTAGAAATTGGGAAACAGTATTTAGTATTTAGTATTTATTTGATTTGTCAATCGCTTACAAGATACAGGTATATGAACAAATATAGTTTTGAATACATGAGATAGATACTTATAAGAAAAATAAAAAACAATAGGACAGGGACAGTAGACACGATTGGTGCGCTTATGCATGCCATATTATTATATATTATTATATATTATTATATATTATTATATATTATTATATATTATTAACTCTGTTTAAAAGGTCAGCTGAGTGACCTTGAGCTGGTCACTTTTTCTCAGTCTGACGAAATAGGCAATAGCCAATTTTGCCAAGAATTTTGCAAGCAGTGATTTAGGCAGTGGCCAGGATTAAAAAAATTGGCTTGAAGGCACAATCTGCACCAAAATGCGCGCGCTTGCACATACACACACACACACACACACTTGTGTGTTTAGATACTGTAACATTAGCAAGTAAATAAAAAGTAGTTAAAAATCAATTTGACCTCTCTGATATTCTGTCTCCTGGATATAGTGTTGTGGAGGTTTCAGGTAAGAGGTTGAAAGCAATATGTTTGTATGTTCTTGATATAGAGCAATAGATAGTTTCACCCCATAATTTAGTAGCAAACACTATACTCAATTTGTAGTTTTGGAATGGAAAACCCTGGCTGACTGTATTGACAGTTTAAAAGATCATTGAGCATGCCAGTGGGTAAGGTACAGTATTGGGGTTCCCAGTTTTAAGGCCATCCTGAGCCATTGAAGCACAAGCACACTTATCACAGTATCAAAAACACTAGTCATTTCCGTTGCATTTTTAGAGGAACAATTTCTCTCCTGGGCTGTCATGCCCCTGTTGGAGTCAGACTCTGAGGGAGAGGCGGAACAGCTGACAGGGAATGGAAGTGTGGTTCCGGAGGTTGTGGAGGAGGCTGGGGAAGGGCAGAGGCTGGCTGGGCAGTCAGAGGAGGACCCAGGCCCATCCCCTATCCATCCTAGGGCACACAGGGAGGAAAGGATAAGGGAGAGATGTGGTCAACCCAGGAGGAGAGGGCCTTGATCTTCTTCATGGGCTGCAGCTGTGACAACTGAATAAGAGGACGGACATGCATATGGGCGAATGCTGGAAACAAAGCGTGGGAATATTTCTAGTTTATGGTTCCTCTCTGAGTTTGGCATCCCTCCCAGTGTGTGTTATCTGTGGACGTCCTCCAGCCCTTATCTAGCCTGGTTTGTGTTGCTTTTTTCCTTCTTCTTGTAACTGTTTGTGTGGGAGTTTTTTCAAGAATAAATATCAAGAATATCAAGAATATTCGGAGCTTGGAAGCAAAGTGAAGGAATAAAAGGGGTTTCACCTGTTTTCTGTGACTGTGTTTATTTTGTATCCCACCCTGGGTCATCACATGGCCTGAAGATATATACACTACTGAGGTAGATAATCCCCATTTTCTGTGACTGAATGTTCATGGAATGGGATGCCTAATTCATCCTGAAAGATGTAGTCACAGATCTTGCTGCATGTTTTAGCTTCTCCAAGTCACACCAGCTAAGATATAAAGTCCATAACTTTACATCACTAATTTAAAAATCCACTGTTTTATTGAAGTAGATTTGCTGTCATAATACCATGAAGGTACAGAGAGAAGGCTGTCTAGATGTATGGAGCTATGGCCAACAGTAGGGGAAAGGAAGGATAACAAAGTAAGATAAGTGTTAGTTGGATGAAGGACCCAGTGTATATCCTGTCTATAGGATAGCAATATAGCTTCTTGGGCATCTGCCTCCTATAGAATGGCAGAGACAGATTTTAATACACCTTAGTAACAGATTGATTGTATAGAGTGCTGTTGACTGTCCATCAAAAAATAATTTAGGATACAGTTTAAAACAAAGTTTATAATCCTTGTTTAATGGATTTTACTACTTCAGGCTATACAGTGCTGTAAAAATGTTTAAAATGTTCTCTCTCAATGTAATCAATAAAAGTTCCTGCTGTAAAATTGGTTCAGTTCCAGAGACTCCTCCAGGTAGCTTTGCAATGCTGTGTTTGTAGAATTTCAAATAAGCAATTTATCATTATTTCTATACACAGGATTCATTAACCACTCATCCGTCAGCTTATTAGTACTGAAGTCAGCCAACCAATCTAAAAAAAAAGGTCACCTCTTAATGAACAGCAAAGTTAGGCCAAACAATACATCAAAACTTTAACAGAGATATGGAAAGATTAATGTAGTATATTTGGATTGTGGATCAGAGCAATATGGAAAATAATTTTTAGCAATGTGCAAACAGGCGAGAATGAAGTTAGGCTAATGAATGGGTCAAATCACTTATTGTAATGTAAGAACATACCTTAATAAGAAAATAAATTTCCAGCTTTTGGGGCACTGAAAAATGTGATTGGCAATGCTTCAAGAGTTCAAAAACATATTTACATCAGGGTAAAATATAGTCATGACTTTGAAAAATGTAATACCATGAATTCTGTGTTTTTCTTTTAAAGTCTTATTTCCACTCCAACACTTCAGTAATTGCATTTATTCAGGAAGGTTCACCATCTGAAATGAAAATGCCAATAGATGTTTGTGTTGCACATACTCCATTGGTAAAGTGATTTCACATGACACCAAGATTTAAAACCTTGGTCCTAATCTTATTTCAACTATTCTATAAATCTGAAGAAACCTGGAGTACAATTTTGCATTCTTATCAAGTGCTATCATTCTTCTATCCATCACAGCCTAGTACATAATCCATATGAAATACAATATTTCAATTTCACACTTAATTCCAAGTATTCTGCTTAACTAGTTCAGAGATTTCTTTTCTCGCTTATTTTCACATGGCTATTCTTCTTAATCGAAAGGGAGTGCGCCAAGGCCAATTTCTTTGTAGTAATTTACTAAGATTGGATTACAAATTTGATGCTCGATCAGAAATATATTCTCCCTGACTTCCAATAAATAATAATAATAAAAAGTTTTCTTCTGATCAATTTCATCTGGGTGCTGTTAAAATCGGAAATGACCCAAATTTTCTAATATCTCTTTCCCTTTTAAAATTAACTAGCTCCAAATTAGCATGGAGGAAATCTGATTACAAATTAGAATGCCTGAATCTTGAAGTTGCTATTTTGTCAAATAGACAATAAATCATAATTATCTAATGTACAGATATTTTATACATCTATCTATAATGCTCCCTTACAGTCTGATTCAATATAGTTCATGAATGTAGTGATTTTTTGACCCCATCAGTGGTGGAATTCAAATTTTTTTACTACCGGTTCTGTGGACGTGGCTTGGTGGGCGTGGCAGGGGAAGGATACTGTAAAATCTCCAGTCAGACGTGGGATTTGACAGTTCTCCGAACTACTCAAAATTTCTGCCACCGGTTCTCTAGAACTGGTCAGCACCTGCTGAATACCACCCCTGAACCTTATGCTATTCCTATAAAATAATATAATTGATTCAAAGAATCAGTATCTCTCTCTCATGGTGAAGACTAGAAACACATGAATATGGCATTCAAATGAACTGTTATTTATTAAACTCAGTCTGGCAAAGCTGAATAACAAAAACGAGAAAATACAAACGGAAGTTTCAACTGGTACAAAGTGTAACAGCATGAGTAGTCTTTCGGCTTTTATTTATTTATTTATTTTTTTGCAAAATCAGTGATGGCATGGCATAATATGTCATGTCATTGTTGTTTATCAGCATTTGGATTTACCTGTTTTTAACTACTAGTAAACACCAGGTGATATTTTCCTATGTCCTGATACATAAAACCATTGAACTCAAAAAGGGTGTATCTCCCTCACCCACCTGACTGTATTAGAATATCTGAGGAAAAACAGCATCAGAATTGATTAGTAACCTGCTGCATTTCTCTTATTAATTCTTTGGATTTCAGATATTGTAAGAAGAGAAGGGTAAGAGCAAAATCTGGTCTTATTTCTGCTTTATTTGAGACATCAAACCTGGCTGGTTTCTATTAGCAGGAGTAAGCTCAGATGGAATATTCATTTAAAAAACTATCCGTCTTTGGTAGCAAGCGAACATCTTACTGTATATTATACTATGAGTCAATGCAATATTGTCTTGAGATTAAACTGCGCGCAAAACCATATTTATCATGCATTTGCACAGTTTTGCTTGCTATTTGTTTTGTAAAGCAGGGACAATGTGGATGTGAAATGCTGTTTTTTAAGTAAATGCTTTCCGAGTGACATTTCTACATTTCTCTAGTCAGTGTTGTGAATTCACTTCACCTCTTTGTATGTACATGTAATAGGCTCAGCTTGGTTACCAATACTACTTCTGTCTTCTCACTTGTTTGAACAGCCTCATGGATACTGAACTTTCCCAAAGCTATCTTTATGCTAAATACAGATATATAAGTATTCTGAAAATATTGCCGAACTAGACCATGACACTTAGAAATATCTCTATCATATTTTTCTCAATTAATGTTGGAGAAACCATTCACTCTTACACCTCAAATGATTACTTTGAATTTTCCTCTAAGACAGTATTGCAGTTCCATAGCTCCATGAAAATTATTGATCAGAATATGCCTGTAGACTGTGCAGGGGCCAAAAAAGGCAGAGCAATAACTCATTCAGAGAGACAAGGATGCTAAATATAGATGCACGTATTCTGTGATATAAGCACAAGGAGTGCTAAAATTAGAAAATGCAATATATTACATTTCTTTGAAATAGAAATGCATTGGCTAAAATAGAGCCCAAATGTATTGACTTAAATATTCATTTGATTTAAACTTATAGTAAAGTGCATGTAGTATCTGAAAGCTTAAGTCAATGCCTACATAACCAAATAATGGCTTGCTATTCTGTGCCACTTTACCATTATAACATGTGTCAGAATTATAGTTGGTGGACTCTTTACTGACTAGAACTGAAATCATTTTTAAAGAAATATTTCAGAAATGACTGTTTACATTTAGAAACCAAAAAGTTATTCCATTGTCTCTGAATGAAAGTCTTTCTATTGTTGATTAATAATCTTGCTGAAGCCTATAAACTTAATTAATTTACATATAATGGTTCTACACAAATTCATTGCATTTGTATTGCTAAATAAGCATTTTGCCGAGTGTTTATATCTCTGCATAAAATACTGTTGCACCCATTTTTTCAGCTTTTCATTGTTTTTTCTATTTTCTCAAAGTGACGCATCTTTCACAGATACTTTATGACACTATGATGAAGTATTCTTCAGCTCCAGCAGCTGAAAAACTGATTATGTCTTTCTGCACTTTCTAAGGCTACTGATGTTATTGAGTCTAATTTGATTTTCCATTCCCTCCAAATTCAGCAAGGAGCAGATTATTCTTTTATTATTGAAGGAACTGCTAGCCTTAGACGTTATATTTCATATACCCACAAATTTTTATTTTTGACAGCTACATACTGTATTTCCATTTCTGCCCTACCCATATTCTAATGTTCTATCTGAATATTTGTCATGTTTTATTTGAGATGTTTTATCTGCAACTGAAAAAGAGAAGGACGATGTTTTTCAATACACAATTTAGTATTAATGAACCCAAAACAGTTTTGCAAGTTTGTACAAATAGCATTCGGCAGGATTTAAGATTCTGAAAAAAAAAATGGGCACTTTTTTTTTTTTTTAAGATACAGTTGGATAAAAGGTTTTTTTAATCAGCATTTTTATAAGTAACTTTGGCTGTACTGGAACTAATCCAAACGGTTGTGTTTCATAATAAGAAAAGTAATCTTCCTGCAATACTCCCATGATTGAGAAGTATAATGTGTCTTTTTCAAATCCATTTTCTGCAGGTTGGACTCTCCACCAAAAAAGGATTGGAAGAAAAGTTTTGACTGTGGGGACAAGTACATATACAGAGGTACCTTGGCACTCAACTGCTTTGAAACTCATTGAATTTGCTACTCAGTGCATTTTGCCGTGAAATCTTGTCCCAGCATTAATTGTTTGTTTGGTACTCAATGCACAAGGTAGAACTTATCAGTGTCGGCTGCTTTGTGACTCACCTCATTAGTCCTCATGGGAAAATTCATGGGAATACTCTACCTGACTCTGTGGTTTCTTCCCCAAACCCCAAAAACTTTAACCTTAGACTATTGATCTCACCCCTTAGAGGTCTGAGAGGGTGTGCATAAGCGCACCAAAGTGCCTACCGTCCCTGTCCTATTGTTTCTTTTTATTTTTCTGATATGTACCCATTTCATGTATTCATAACTACATATGTACGTATACCTATTACCTTGTAAACGATTGACAAATAAAAATAAATAAAAATAAATGGTTAGGTACTCATCATCTTTGGCATTCATCATGCTTCCTGGAACCAATTAATGCTAACTACCAGGGTACCAATATATATTAAAAATATGAGATATCCATTATTTTCATACTTTTCCTGGTTTTTTAATTAATTCTCCTACCTAATACCACAGTCTTCCAACATTTTGTTATATTTTATATATTTATATTATACTGTTGTAATATTTTTGTGTGGATTTTGCTCGACCAGGCTGTGTCATTCACAATGCTAGAATCATTTATTATCTATGAACTTCTAGAATCCGGTCACCCCTTTCAATTTGAAAGTTTGTATAAGAAGGATATTCTGAATAATTTTTCAACAATGAACATTCCTGGGTTACAGAAATCTCCATCTATGTTAATAGTAACCCATTGAATTGGTAGATGTTTTCAAGCTATTCCTTCTCAAAGCTGGGAATTGGTTTGCCTGGTCCCAAGGTTGCTCATGTTATCTATTTAGTAATATGCACGCAGCTAATAATAAGTGATTTTATAGCCATCTCTAAAAGAACAAGGCTTTTAAAGAAAAACAACCCAAACTGGACTTGTTTTTACAAGGACATTAAGACACTTGAAAGATCTACTAATTTACTTAAGGTTACTCATATTTTTGTATTGCCCATTAGGGGAAATGAATGTAGGATAGCTTCCGCTGTATTTCTGTCTTCTTTCCCTTGGGAATGGCTACTATAAATATGCTGAGAGATTGTAATTATTTCTGCAGCAGCCACTGTGAACTGATATTTCAGTATTACTTTTACCAGTCTGAACTGATATGTGGCATATGTCCTTCATTAGCTTTTTGCTCATCGTTGAAGAAATCTTGCTCTTGAGAAGAATGTTTCCTGCGAGTTCAAATGGGTTATTGCAATTAAAGTAGAATATGCTACGTTTATTCCCATAATTGTTTCCACAGATTGGGCTTCAGAGATCATGCCACAAAAGTTACTCTTGTAATTCCAGAACTGTATTATTTAATATTAATTGAATAATCCTTATCCAGGCCTTGCACTGCATCTGACCAATTCATATGTGGCCCCTGAACCTTTGTGTGTGTGTGTGTGTGTGTGTGTGTGTGTGTGTGTGTGTGTGTGAATGGATATTGTAAAATAATAACCAAGTTGGTGATGACTAGATGAATCATCAATTTTCTCATTGCCCACTGCCCATTTTCTCATTGATTATGGATATTCCCAAGATAAAGCATGATTAATGTAATTATATCAATTTGAATCTGCCCTAAACCTGTCGAACATTAGATGAATTTCCACCTCTATTATTATCAATGTGGTACATCAACAGTGCTCCAAACACAAGTAATTTAATGACCATGGGGCCATGCCATGAAGGGCTTTAAAGGTGATAACCAACACCTTGAATTGGAAGCAAACTGGGAGTCAATGCAGTTTGTGAAACAAGGGTGTGACATGGGCCAACAGAGGGCCCCTAAAAGCTGCCCCACCACTGCATCAGTTGCATCAGCTGTAGCTTCTGAATGCTCTTCAAGAATAGCCCATGTTGTAATAGCCCAAATTCAAGATGATTAGGGCTTGTATGACTGAACACAGGGACTCCTGATCCAGGAAAGGCCACAACTGGCATACAACCTGAATGTGTGGAAAGGCTCTCTTTGACCTCCATGACTGCCACCTGCTCTTTGAGCTAGTCACAAGTCCAGGAGAACCTCCAAATTGCAGGCAGGATCTGTCTGGGATAGTGCTAAAAATGTCAAAGTTCCAGATCTTGGAGCTCCATTCGCCCAAAGTCATTCAGTCTCAGCAGGCTTCATTCGAAGACTGTGGCCTACATCCAGTCCCCCAAAGCAAAAGAGCTGTGGAACAGCTGTCCTGCCCTACCTAAGAGGTACTACAGACAAAATCAGTAAGATACTACACAGGCATCACATCAAGACTGCCTTCAAAACAGACAGAAATATAGCAGCCATCCTAAGAGAACCCAAAGATAAAATTGACCTGGAAAACCAAGGCATATATGAAGTCCCCTGTGCATCATGCCTGCCACGTACATCAGACAGACCAATAGAAGAATAAGTACCCACCTGGATGAACACAAAAATGCAGTAAAAAAACTGGAACACACTTCCTCACTAGTCCAACACATGAAAGCAACAGGTCATAGCATCGACTTCAACGGCACCAAAACCCAGAAATAGAAAATGCCAGCTACAGAATTACCAGAGAAGCCATAGAGATTGAAAAAAAGACCTGAAAGCATGAATAGAATAGATGACTCCAGCAGACTGTCAATTATCTGGAAGCCTGCACTCACAAACAAAAAAATCTCCATACCACAAGCCAAGCAAACATCTGGGCACAAACAGACCCCCGATACCTCCAGCTGAAACACACCCCAATCAGGCACCCAGATGAAACCTAGCTTCGTAATAAATGATAGCCGTCCATTTACTCAGAGCCAAGCTGCACTAAAAGCCTCCAATACAGGAAACACAATGTTGCCAGCCAATCAAGACAAAAAAAGCCATAAAACAGACAGAAGATATTAGAAACACCAATCAAGCAGAACACAGCAAACTCCAAGACCAACAAACACAGACCAAGACTCCCAACCAATCAGGATGAAGAAAAAACCATTCTGGCACAGCAGTAGGCTAGCCCCAAATTTAAAACTGAAACGGCTGTGAAAGTCTGACTCCCAGACGAACACAATACAGAAGCCTGATGATGGCATATGATATTCTGCCGAAACGTTGCTACAACTTTAAAAGCACAATATATATTTGTTTCCTAGATTTTCATGGCTACAGGTATGCAGGTCTTGGCATGTTCGTATCTTTCCCATGTATCTTGGTGATGTTTTGACGAGGTTCCACTCGCCATCTTCTGGTGCTAGACGTCAAGGAGAGCAATGATAATTGCACTACTCCTAACTCGTATTCACCAGAAATCATCATTATAAAATACTGTATGAGGGCAAAATGGAAAGTGACCTCCAAGTAGGTAGATTGCATGTGATCGTATGCAGTAGCAAATGAAAGACACTTAATAGCAATGTGACACCAGACCTGCTTTTTATTGTGTGTGTATCATTAACAAAGTTGTATGCAGGCAAAATTGTAATATTCATTGTCTCTGATTAGAACACTGTAATCAAGTTATTTATTCAGAACTTTTTTCATAATACAGAAATACTAATATACTAATACTTACATATTTCAAGCTCAGACTTGGCTGGCAGTCTATTATCTATTTTCTGTGGAATAAACTTCATTCAATTAAATTAAGCTTCCTTTAAAAGTTTTAAAGATTCAAAGATTCATAGTAAGTATGTGAATGTAGCCTTGTAGCAATACAGAAATGGCTTCCCAACCTTCTTCCTTCCTTCCTTCCTTCCTTCCTTCCTTCCTTCCTTCCTTCCTTCCTTCCTTCCTTCCTTCCTTCCTTCCTTCCTTCCTCCCTCCCTCCCTCCCTCCCTCCCTCCCTCTTTCTTTCTTTCTTTCTTTCTTTCTTTCTTTCTTTTTCTTTCTTTCTTTCTTTCTTTTTTTTCTTTCTTTCTTTTCTTCCTTCCTTCCTACCTTCCTACATTCCTATCGTCCTCCCTCCCTCTCCTCTCCTTGATTTTTCTTCAAAATCAGCCCAAATTAATATGCATTGACATCTGCATTGATTCATAATGCACCTGCTTAATAATAATTTCAAACTAATCGTGCTGATAATATTGATTATTCTAAGAAATATTAGATACCATTTCTTCTTCTTAAACTTGTTATTTTCATCAGAATGTGATAGAAGCAACTTATGACCTTTTTTCTTCCAAGCAGTCTGTATTGGGAACCCATGTGTGTACATGCTATATTGTATTTTTCAAGGGAAATTATGAATAATTCAACGCACCAGGTATTTTCATGCAGCTTTTACATGAATGACTTAAAAACCTAGTTTAGATACAATTGTTGATTAGCACTTGATTCAAACATCAATTATAGGTCTTTTCAAGATAAAAATTTTAATATAGTAAAAATACTTTGTTGCAGAAAAATGACTATGTTGCAGGAAAAAAGAATTTATTTTGGAAAATAGGTTTGAATAAAGTATATCTAAAATAAGTGTCTATGATGCATTGCACAAATATAATCAAGTAAAATTTAAATTTCTTTGGTTGATAGATATATTGAAAAATTGAAAAAAGGAAGTACATGTATAGTATAACTCAAAATGGAAGCATAATCCATCCTGGCTTTTCCAGCTATAAAGGAATCTGAACATTGTATAGTTGCTAAGCAACCACAAAATAAATTATGAGTTTCCATTTAAACTAGTGAGGTTTTGATCAAGTCTGTTTAAAAAAAGAATAGCAATAAAAATATTTCTGATTTTTTTAAAAGTAGAAAATGTACCATTTTTCACAGATTAATGCAACTCTTGCATCCACCTTGACCTTAAAATGATTGAATATTGTATACAAATGTCCTGTTTTTAACTGAATACTATTACCCATATTCTGAAAAGCTCGATGTTTTGTATATTTCAATAGCACCCCAAGGGAAAATAAAAGGAAGGAATTCATGGACCTTTTTCAGATTAGGAAAAAGGGGCAGCAAGAATGCTACACAATGAGGGATACCTGTAAATGACAAATAATAGAAAAGCTAGCACATGTATTAATGGCATGTTCTATAACTTGATAACACTGAAACAAATTTAAATTTACTATCATTTTTTTCTAGATTTTTTCTTTGAGAATGACATAGGAAAACACAAGTCACTTTTGCAAGGAAGAACAAAACAAAACAAAATACATTTTAGAACCTGGAAAAAACAGGTTTTGACACCTTGTTAAGGTAAAAAAAATGGCGACTTGAACCCAGAGGTGGTATTCAGCAGGTTCCGACCAGTTCTGGAGAACCGGTAGCAGAATTTTTGAATAGTTCGGAGAACTGGCAAATACCACCTCTGACTGGCTCCACCCCCATCTATTCTCTGCCTCCCGAGTCCCAGCTGATTGGCTGGATCTTCTTTGGTTGCCCTGCACAGGAAAAAGGAGCTGGAAAGCAGGTTACTGGGGTGGGGAGGGAATGGAGATTTGGCAGTAACTTTCCCACAGGAGTGGGGAGGGAATGGGGATTTTAGAGTATCCTTCCTCTGCCATGCCCACCAAGCCACACCTACCAAGCCACACTATGCCCACCAAGCCACGCCCACAGAACCGGTAGTAAAAAAATTTGAATCCCACCACTGCTTGGACCATCTTGTTCAACAGATGCAATAAGTCCAGATTACTGTTCCTGGGCTGGCCAAAGTAGTTGAGCCAGAACTGAAATGTGAGTAAGCACATAACTGTGGACTATGTACAATTCATCTTTAACTCCACCTATAATTCTTTGAGGAGCTGAAAGCAAGACTCTTTTCTCTTTGTAGTCTCATAATAATGTAACAGAAAAGGTTAGCTACTGATATATTTTAGGATTGGACTTTTCTCTGCTCAAGATGTGACAAAGCAATTTTACAACAAAATTCTCATGGAAATGATTTGTTTATACATACGATTGTTGAAGCTCTAACGAATAAACTAGAACAATTAGACTAAATCATTCATTTGAAAGATATCATAACTTAGTCTCTGTATATCAAAAGTATTACATAAATTTAAGGTCCCTCTCAAATCAATGATCTTTTGTGATTGCTGTTGAAAATAATATATTTCAGATGCTCAAATTTTTGCTTCCATTGAACATCCATTAAGACAAAAGGTTTATTTTAATTATCTGTATCCCATCTTTATTATTTTTATAAATTACTCAGGGCAGTGAACACACTTTTCTCCTCCTATTTGCCCCACAATGTTAGGAATTTAAGTCACCTAACAGCTATTTGGGTTGGAAATATATAAACCAGGACAGACTTTTTAATACTGTATCTTTAAGAAAATGCAAAACTGTAATTGGGTGTGGTTTCTCAAACAGCCATAAGATGGAGCCAGAAACCTGGGTTGTTTTGTCTTAGTCTCAGAAGAGAGTCTCAGTCTCTGTTTCCTTCTGTTGGAGAGTTTTGCTGTTCCTCCATTTTTCTCCTAATTGACTGCTATTTTAGATTTGATGTAAGTCTGATACTGAACTGTTTTTGACACTGGACTTTGTTATTGGATTATCCCTGGATGGAAAACTGATTTTACCTTTGAATGACTTTGAACTGCTAGTGTGAACTTTACTTAACGTTTCTGGAAGTAAAAAATTACATTTACTGTACAGTGCATCTGTGTGCTGTGTGTGTATTATTCAAACACTTCTCTCAAATATGTCTCCCTGTATGTGCTCATTCTCCTAACGGGGAATTACCTCAACACACAACAATAATCCTATGAGGGGAATTGGCTGAGAGAGTGTGACAGACCTCAAGCCACCCAGCTGGCATTCATGGGTAAGGCTGGACTTGAACTTACTATCTTCTTTCTAGCCTGGTGCCTTAACTGCTAGACCAAACTGACTCTTGACCAGATTTGCAGGATAAAACTGTTAGATTAAAAACATTATAAGAAATAACTGAATAAATGAAAATATAAAATATTTGTGTTAGGTGAAATGTATACAACAACTGTGGCTTCTGGGATATTTCTTGTTTTATTTCACAAACATTGGTGGAAGAGATTCAAACTTTGAGGCCTTTCCTGGAGATTTTAAAAGGCAAGACCAATTGTCATACCTGAACAGAATTTTTACAACCTGGTTAATTCTGTAGTCCCCAGCTCTTTTAAGCTAGTAGATTCATTTGGATTTTTAGAACATGTTTGTGAGTTCTGTCTCAAAACAGCTGTCATTTTCAGAATGATTGATATGTTGATAGCGGAATGGGACAATTTGGTAGAGCCTCTCCAAGAAAATCTATTAATGAGAAAGTAAATTGTTAACACTAGATAAAAGAATAATCTGATCAAGAATAGAATGGAATGGAATGGAATGGAATGGAACGGAACGGAACGGAACGGAATGGAACAGAACAGAACAGAACAGAATAGAATGTAGAAGAATAGAATAGAATAGAATAGAATAGAATAGAATAGAATTGAATTCTTTATTGGCCAAGTGTGATTGGACACACAAGGAATTTGTCTTGGTGCAAATGTTCTCAGTGTAAAGAAAAGATACATTCGTCAAGAATCATAAGGTACAACACTTAATAACAGTCATAGGGTACAATAAGAAATCAAATCATACTAGGAAACCGTCAATGTAAATTGTAAGGAGACAAAGTTACAGTCATATAGTCACAAGTGGGAGGGGATGGGTGATAAGGAGTGACAAGAAGATTAATAGTAATAGTAGTGTACACTTTGTAAATAGTTAAACAGTGTTGTGGGAATTATTAAGCAGAGTGATGGCCTTCAGGGAAAAAACTGTCCTTGTGTCTAGTTGTTCTGGTGTGCAGTGTTCTACAGCGTCCTTTTGAGGGAAGGAGTTGAAACAGTTTATGTTTGGGATGTGAGGGGTCTGTAAATATCTCCACAGCCCTCTTTTTGACTCGTGCAGTATACAGGTCCTCGATGGAAGGCAGGCGGGTAGTAAT
Source organism: Pseudonaja textilis (assembly GCF_049901715.1). Classification (NCBI taxonomy): domain Eukaryota; kingdom Metazoa; phylum Chordata; class Lepidosauria; order Squamata; family Elapidae; genus Pseudonaja; species Pseudonaja textilis. Next base: position 57,785,017 of record NC_141995.1, read on the forward strand.
TGTTTTTTCTGCAGTCCTAATTATCCTCTGAAGTCTGTGTCTGTCCTGTTGGGTTGCAGAACCAAACCAGACCGTTACAGAGGTGCAGATGACAGACTCAATCATTCCTCTGTAGAACTGGATCATCAGCTTCTTGGGCAGTTTGAGTTTCTGAGTTGGCACAAAAAGAACATTCTTTGTTGTGCTTTTTTGATGATGTTTTTGATGTTAGGTGTCCATTTTAGGTCATGTGATATGATAGAACCTAGAAATTTGAAGGTCTCTACTGTTGATACTGTGTTGTTTAGTATTGTAAGAGGTGGTAGTATAGGAGGGTTTCTTCTAAAGTCTATACCATTTCTACGGTTTTGAGTGTGTTCGGTTCCAGATTGTTCTGGTTACACCATGAGGCAAGTAAATACAACCTCCTGTCTGTATACGGATTATGAGCATATGCATATTTAAAAGAAGAGAACATGGTTTTTCTTATTTAAATAAATACTTTCTAAGAGGGGAAGGGAACCTTGCAAATACAAATATGATTAAATTTGATCCACAAGGGTGCTCATAACTGCCATGTTGTAGACTCCAGGGCTAATACAGCATTGTTGCTTTTTTAGTTTTTAGTTTTTGCTATGGTGTTGTATCAACTGCCAGACTGGACATGTAAGAAATAATGATTTTGTTTGTTTTATCGATTCTGTACTCTGAAGTAATATATGAGTTGACAGTTTCGCATTTCAGCTAGTTACCCTACCAGATTATATCATTTTTAATTTATCCTAGGTGTCATTTTGTGGGACCTGGCCAACAAAGCTAAAATCCTTTTACAGTGATCTTATATTCATGATCCTGATGCTATTTTCTTGTTAAAAGAAAAACAACCTGCCGGTTTCCTGCAAAGTATAATTTCTTTCTTGTCAAATGTGTATTGATTTTTACTTTCTCAAAATATGATCTCCACATTGTGGAAAGCCCTGTAGAATGATTTACCCTCCTATTGCAATATAAATAATCTAGAAGGATTATACATACCATTCTGTATTTGTCTCCTACCCTTTCAGGATCTTTGTGATATAGATATCTGAACATTAAATAATGGCTTTGATATTAAAAGATACACTACCAAAAGTTTTTTTTTACTGCAATACCGTGAGTGTCAATAGAACTGGTATGCATTTTGATTTCAAATAGGGCAAGCAATGGATGTCAGTCCAAAGCTCAGTAAATTGGGTATGTCTGATGACCCAGGGTAGGATACAAAAGCAGCAAAGTCACAAGAACAGGTAAAGTCCCTTTAATTCCTTCAACTTGGCTTCAAAGGTCCAATTATCATTGACTGGAGAAAAAAACTCTCCCACAAACAGTTGTGAAAAGGAAGAAATTCTGTTCAAACTCAAAATACATATAAATTATAAGTAGAAAAAAAAACAACACAAACCACACTGAAGCAATTAATGAGACAAGGCAGGATAAGGGCGAAGACGTCCACAGATATCAAACGATACACACTGGGAAGGATGCCAGAACTCAGATAAGAACTGAAAGACTAGAATTATTTCATGCTTTGCTTCCAGCACTGGGCCATGCGCAGTTTGTCCTCTTAAACAGTCCTCACAGCTGCAGCCCATGAAGGGGATCAGGGCCTTTTCCTCTCCCATAGACCACGCCATTCACGTTTCTCCCTTATCCTCTCCTCCCTGCATGCCCTAGGATGAAAAGGGGATGGGCCTGGGTCTTCCTCTGAATGCCCAGCTGGTCTGTGCCCTTCCCCAGGTTCCTCTAGAACCTCCAGAGCCACACTCCCACTCCCTGTCAGCTGTTCCTCCTCTCCCTCAGAGTCAGATTCTAACAGGGGCATGACAGCTATTCTAGTGAAAAGGACTAGGGGAGACATGATAGTAATGTTCCGATATTTGAGATGCTGCCACAAAGAAGAGGTGTCAACCTATTTTCCAAGCACCAGAAAGCAAGACAAGAAACAATGGATGGAAACTAATCAAGGAGAGGAGCAACCTAGAACTAAGGATATATTTCCTAACAGTGATAAAAATTAATCAACAGAATGGCTTGGCTCCAGAAGTTGTGGGTGCTCCCTCAATGCTATTAGGAAGAGACTGGATTGTCACTTGTTTGGAATGGTACAGGGTCTCCTGTTTGAGCAGGGGGTTGGACTAGAAGACCTCCAAGGTCCCTTCCAATTCTGTTTTGCTCTTATTCTGTTATATCATAGGCAGGATATACATTGGTTACATTGAGGCTGTTGGGAGCTCTAGTTCAGGGCTGCATTTTTCACTGGTGTATCAGAATATCTGTTGTGGTTCGCTGGTAGCCAGTGCAGACAGCAGTGGAGTCAGACAGTGAGGAAGAAAGGGGAACAGTCAGGAAGTCTGGAGAGGACTTGGATGAGGGTCCTGCATTTGATGCAGGGATGGGGCCAGGACCATCTGGGAGTGGGGTGCTGCCTTTGGAGCCTTTGGAGTGCAGTAGAGGACCCAGGGGAGCCTGTTCCCAATATGTGTTTGTGCAGAGCTGCTAGAAGGTGAGAGCAGCTGAAGCAGAAGGCGTGACTTGGGAGTAAGGCTGGGAGGTGATTGCCCCTCCTATAAGGGATAAAAGTCATACCTCAATGACGTAAGCTTTGCAGGAAGCAAAGCAGTTCAATTAGATTCTGAGTCCTCCTTGAAGCTCTATGTATTCTGGTCAGTTTTTTTCTGGTACTTTGGGTGGTTTCTGTTATAATTAATTTGGATACTTCTGTTTTTGGCAGCATTCCACAGCACTGACAGGCATGTGCTTATCTTGGGGAACTGTTTATAATTAGTTTTGGCTGGGAATGCAAGTATTTCCCAGCATTGCAATAACATAGGTTTTGGTTTTAAAATAGGTTTGTGTTTAAGTACATTTGACAAAGTCTGGGTCAGAATAATATCTGTCTGTGGTTGAATGACAGAGAGAGAGAGAGAGAGAGAGAGAGAGAGAGAGAGAGAGAGAGAGAGAGAGAGAGAGAGAGAGAGAGATTCCTTTCTCAGCAACAATGGGGAAAAATCAAAGTTGAAAATAACTTGGAAGTACTCTCAGTGAAGGTGACCATTACAAGCATATATATTTAGTCTACATATGACGTTTCAGAATTTTACTTACATCTCTTATAACATTACAACTACCATTTGTGATACATCCATTATTTGGCCAAGTATCCCATATTAAAAGATTGACATCAAGAAAGAACTTTTTAGATTGCTCTGAGGTGATTGTTATTTCCACTCAAAAAGAACAATTAAAAAGTTGAAACATCTTCATAACTGGACAGAACCCTTTGTGGAGTTGCCTGGAGGTTTGGAGGAGTACTAGACAGTTTGGAAATGTTTAAATAGACTGTGCATTGGTTTGGCTAAATCTAAAGACCACATGTTAAAATGGAGGTTCCTCCTGAGAATAAGGATATTTACTGTGAATGTGGCACTGACATGCATACAAAATGAGTTGCTGGTTGGAAATATCCCTGCCATCAATGTGGCCCAGCAGTGGGGTAGAACTATATAAATCTGTTTTTATACGTTTTACCTTTCTAGTAGTTCCTAGATTTCTGGCACGAGATGAGATCATTTCTCAACTGTAGAGCTTTGATCATGATCAGATATCAGCAAAAAGATGTATAACTACTGTCTGTGAATCTGTTGCCATCCAAGGGTGCTCTTGCTTTTGCAACCGTTGCATGGTAGCCAAAGGTGATATCCATGCTAACATTTAGATCCAAATCAGATGGTGGTCTTCAGCAGGTTCTGACCAGTTCTGAAGAACCGGTAGAGAAAATTTTGATTAGTTTGGAGAACCGGCAAATCCCACCTCTGGCTGGAGATTTTACAGTATCCTTCCCTGCCACGTCCACCAAGCCACACCCACAGAACCGGTAGTAAAAAAAATTGAATCCCACCACTGGGTCAAATTATGAAGGTTCTACACTATGCTTTTTGAGTGAGATGTTGTGTGTCTTTTGGGGATAAAAAACAAACAAACAGATGAATAAAATGTGAAATAACTGGGTGGGGTGGGGTGGGGTTTGTCTTTGCCAAAATCCAAGGTGATTTTATATGACCAAAAATTGCAAGCATGGCAGGTCTCTATCAATATTTGTTATTGAATTATGCTGGATTATAGTGAGAAAATGATGGTATTAGCAAAGTAAAATTTAAAAGGTGTGCCAAATTCCTGTTTCTGCTATGGTTTGGTAACTCAGCCAAACCAGCTCTAAGCAGATAGCTTCCCCATTAAATAAGAGAAACAAGTTATAAGGTATTTACAATTCACATATTTTTTTCATTTGGTATGGTGTATATAACCAATTTCTCCAGTGGGTAAGCACTAGTAGCACAATTTTAATAAGCAAAACATTGTACAATATTACTTCGTGAGTCTCTTTACATCCTTTACTGAAGAGGCAAAAGATGGAATTGTATCTGTTTCATAAGCAAAAAAATGTAGGTTAAAGCTTAAATAATATATTCAAGGGTGTGAAGTGAATGAGACGGGAATCAAAACCCTGGTAAAGTTAGAGGTACCCAAACATAAACAGTGAGTAATACATAGAAGCTTTAATATATCACATTCATCTTTAATGCACAACAGCATTATAATAACACCTTTCATGATATTTGATTGGCTAATAAATGTGTGACAGTTATATAATAATTCAAAGTGCTGGAAAGAAGAAGGGAATGCCAACATCTAGTAATGCCCAATTGTGATATATTTGTGTGTACTACCAATCAGGCACAGAACGACAAAAATAAACATGATAAACTTGAAAATGATTATAAATATATTTGAAGAGATCTTTAAAAAATATAATGGAGAAAAAGAGAGGTCTAGGACAAGTCACTTTGGCCAATTTGTCATGGCCAGCTCACCATGCAACATCTCACCCTGGCCAACTCTCCATAGAATAAGTCACCACAGGACAAGAGTTACAGTAATATCAAAGAAATGGTGTAATAGAATAATTGAAGAAAGGATGCCAAAGAAGGGACAAAAGGAAATGTAATGACAAAAATTTAAATATTTTTAATTATTTTAAACAATTAAATTGAAACATTGAATTGTCCTGGGGCAAGTTGGCTGTTGTTGTGGCCCACCAGCGGCCAAAAGAGCTGGCGGCAGATTTGGACGGTGAGGAGGTTGGGGAGGAACATGGGCCATTCCTGGAGTTTGGGCAAGGCTCTGATGAGAGATGGGGCCAGGGCCATCCAACACTTATCAGCTGCCTTTAGAGTTGGAGATCAGTGGGGCAGAAGAACAGCTGGAGCCTGTTCCCAATGTGCGCATGCACAGAGCTGCCAGGAGAAGGGAACAGTTAAGGAACAAGGATCAACTCGGGAGTAAGGGCACAGGTGGACAGTGAATGGCCCCTCCCATAGGAAATAAAGAGGAACGGAAGGGGAGTGGTGTTTGCAGGAAACAGTTAGTTCATTTAATTAGTGTGAAGATTTGTTTGTGACTCTCAGAGACTCCTTGCCAAGTATTCTCTTGTACAGCATTGCGCTTGGAAGCTATCGGCCTGGCAACTCTCCTGATAAGGTCTGTGGTTGCAATTCACCCTTGAAAGACTGTTTGCCAGAACTTTGCTGGATGTGAATGAAAGAAATTCACATTAGGCTAATAAAAAGGGGTTTTGTCAGGACAAGGAATCTGCTCTGTGATTTTGTGAAGCCTAGATCAGAACATCTGTGGTGAGTTGACCGCAGTGAGTTGTCCTTGTCCGGAAAAAGAATATAATTGTGTTGATATGGTTAAAAACATAAACTACATTTTAAGCTGAAAAGGAATTCCAGTACAGATTTTGCTGATCAAGAGGTATTTCTTGACAAAAAAAAAAGAGGCATCATCTCACTATTATTGTATAAATGTCTATAGTGTACAGACCAATTTTATACCTCTCTGCTCCATTCAGATCCTAACAATGCTTTAACACACAGCGTTGCCAGGTTTTCCATAGCAGCACTTAAAATCTACTAGAACATGATCTGTGCCAATAAACTATTTTTAACTGAGTACAGACCTCGTTATTTAAAAATTATTTGTATTATGATCGTTCCCCCTTTTAGATCTTTTCAAAATTCATTTCAGATTTTTGTTTTTCAATTTTTTAGCTATTTATATGATTTTTATGTATCTTTTATGCTTTTTAATTTTTTTTTGTACTCACTGTCCTTATGATAGTCTTTGACCATAATAAAAGTTTCATTTGCATTTCCACAATGTGAATAAAAATATAGCATAATCTAAAAGGACTACCGATGGATTAATAAGTAGGCATGTGAAGTACTTGTCAGGGGCTTGTCAGATGCTACATCTTTTCTGTCCTGCTTTACGGAGTGAAGAGTTGGTCTCTGACAGAAAGCCACTTGAAGAGACTGGAAGATTTGAAATGTGGATTTACTGTTATGTATAAATTGGGTTGACAAAATCAGAAATGAGGAGGTGATAAGCCACCCGGGAAAGCCAAGGGAAATCATCAAAACCATAAAAAAGCGAAAGTTAGAATATTTTGGACATGTGATGTGACACCCAGAAAAATATGGCATACTTCACTTAATCCTCCGAGGAAAGATTGAAGGCAATCGAGGCCCAGGCAAAAAAAAGAACATCATGGCTTCAGAAATCTAAGGAACTGGTTTGGACAAAACTCAACAGTACTTTTTTGTGTGGCTGTTGATAAAAATAGGATTGCCAACATGATCACCAACATCCGATGATGGATATGGCACAAGAAAAAGCGAAGTACTGTAACATGTTGGGGGGAAAATTATACATTATAATCATTCTACCACAGTAAATGATTCTGTGAGTCATGAATTTTGCAAATTCCTCTAGTCTGGTTGCATTTGTTTCACAATCTCTGTCTTTCAACTATTTAATCTCGTTCCTTGCAGCTTCTGACATCACCTCTTGCACTTGGAGGAGAGACCCGACAAGGAGAATTTACAGGATAAGTTTTAGTGATTTATTTTTTTTGAAAGCCTTCGCTTTAGTTTATGAACAGTAGAGACTTGTTATTTTTCTTTGTGACATTTTCTTCTCTTTTTCCTGGTCACTATGCATATACTTGCATGAAGTTTCGGTGAAGGATATAGCATTTAATTCATTATCGGCAGACAAGTTCTACAGCATAACCACATTTTCCTAGACTCCAGGATATCTCTCAGGCCTTGCTAAAGCTTCAATATTTTCTCAAGAAACGAAAACAAAATAAAGCATGAATAATAGAACAAGAATCCCTGAATGTTATTCAAGAATACCTTGCTAGAGGACACCGTGAGGCGAGAAGACAATAGACAAATAAATCATATACTTATTATTGTTGCTTTGATTTCTGCAGCATTTTGTGATTAAGCACCCCTACAGCTTTTGGTAAATTGTTTTTATTCTCATGAGTATGGGAAACTGAGATTGAAAGTCATAACATATGCCATAAAACTAAACTAACATTAGATAAGTGATTGCCCCTAATTTAGAGTCAGAATTCAGTTGCAGTAGTAATTATGAGACTTGCTAGAAAATACCGGAACAAGCCAAGCCATTTCAAGAAATGCTTTGTTCCTAGAATAATAACAAAAACAAACAATAATTTGGCTATTGAAAAGCAAATTTCCCTCGGGAACTGTGGTTTTTAAATTCTAGCTTTCATGTACATTATTACCTTGGGGGTATGTGCAGCAGAAATGTAACTTTGAAAAACTGGAGTTTCGGTATTTTCCTAGTTTATGAAAGGAATTATTACTTTGCAGGATTAGAGCAAGCATCATTTAGAAATCTATATATCCCCAAATATAGTCTCTATTTTTTGCAATTGTGAGAATATTCACAAAATATAGCTGGATACACGTAAACATAAACAATATGAAAAAGCTTTATTATTAAGCTTTTGCAAAAGGGAACTCTACTCATAGCAGAAGACACCCTCCCCAGGAAGGCTGGGGAATATATACATTCACATTTTTTTTTTACTACCGGTTCTATGTGCGTAGTTTGTTGGGCGTGACAGGGGAAGAATACTGTAAACTCTCCAGTCAGAGGTGGTATTTGCTGGTTCTTCGAACTACTCAAAATTTCCGCTACCGGTTCTCCAGAACTGGTCAGAACCTGCTGAATACCACCTCTGAAGAAAATCTAACAGAAGAGGTGGCAATGTTTAAAAATTGAAAGCATGTCTTTTGGATAAAATCTTGCAGCTAAAATAACTTTCTTTGCAAGGCTACCTTGTTGAAGTGATGCTCCAGTTGGTTTGGGACTGAACCCAAGGCCCCTATTACTATTGCCACTACCTTTGCATGCCTTTGCCGTAAGTGTTCTATTTCTATTTGTAGGTCTTTGCATTTTGTTATTTTCTCCAGTTCTTTCTCTTCTGTTCTGCTGTCTCCAGGCACTGCCACATCCACTACCCAAACTTTTTTGGTCTTTCTTATTGACAACTGTTAAGTCTGGAGCGTTATGTTGCAAGTGCCTATATGTCTGGATTCTGAAGTCCCGGAGCAATTTAACGTCTTCATTTTCTATGACTTTTTCTATTTTATGGTCCCACTAGTTCTTGCTTACAGGCAAATGATATTTCTTGCAGATTGTCATGCCCCTGGTGGAGACTGACTCTGAGGGAGAGGAGGAACAGCCGACAGGGAGTAGAATTGTGGCTCCGGAGGCTGTGGAGGAGGCTGGGGAAGGGCAGAGGCCCACTGGGCAGTCAAAGGAGGACCCAAGCCCATTTCCTCTCCATCCTAGGGCACGCAGGGAGGAGAGGATAAGGGAGAGACATGGTCTATGGGGGAGGAGAGGTCCTTGATCCTCTTCATGGGCTGTGGCTGTAAGAACTGAATAAGAGGACGGACTTGCATACAGTCAAACGCTGGAAACAAAGCGTGGAAATATTTCTAGTTTGTTGTTACTCTCTAAGTTTGGCATCCTTCCCAGTGTGTGATCTGATATCTGTGGATGTCTTCCATCCCTTTTCTTGCCTGGTTTGTGTTGTTTTTTTTTTACTCTTTATAATTTAAACAGCATTTCCTCCTTCTTGTAACTGTTTGTGTGGGAGTTTTTCGTCTTCAGTCAAGGATATTTGGAGCTTGGAAGCAAAGGGAAGGAATTAAAAAAAAAGGGATTTACCTGTTTTTTGTGACTGTGTTATTTTGTATCCCACCCTGGGTCATCACACAGATCTTCAAGTGTGCTATTGTTGCTACTTTGTCATGTCGCTACTTATTACTACTATTATTTTGCTGGTTCACTTATGCAAACCTTCTACAAGATAAAAGCATGCTTCAGTAATTGAGTGGCAATACTCTGTCCTTAGTCCACAACTAGAAAAGAGCAGCAGCATAGAACACAGAACACAGGAGAGACCTCTGACGTCTTCTGGTTCAACCCATTCTCGAACAGGAGATCCTATATCCATGATGGTGAACCTATGGGGCACCCAGAGCCATTTGTTCCAGCACGCGAGCCGCAGGCAAGCTTACCTCACTGCACATGCACACACATCACTGCTGATTTTTTTGGCTGGTTTGAAGCCTTTTTCGGCCTCCCAGAGGCTTGAAAAAAAGCCTCTGCAGGCTTTGCAGGCCAAATAATAGGCCTGTTTCACCCCTTCCTGTAATACCGGAAGTGACAAAACGGGCCTATTATTTGGTCTTCAAAGCCTGCAGAAGCCTTCCTCAAGCCTTTAAGAGACTGAAAAAGACCTCAAACTGGCTGAAAATCAGCTATGAGGTGCAGTGCAGGTAAGGGGGAGGCTGAGGAGATTGCATGCGCATGCACAGGGTATGGAGGGGTGCGCACATTGCCGTCTGGGTGCTGGCACACTGGCACACCAGCACACAATTTTTAGCACAGGAGCCCAAAAAAGTTAGCCACCACTGTCTTATATCATTTCAGACAAATGGCTGTCTAGTCTCTTTTTGAAAGTCTTCAGTGGTGGAGTACCCACAATTTTTAAAGGCAAGATATTCCCGAACCAGCTCAAGCCAGCTGAATCCCACCCCTGGTTGTGCCAAAGTTCCAAATTCCTAAACTAAAAATTCTTTGCATGTAGGCTATATATTATGTGCATTAAAGAACAGAGGCACAATAATTACAAGCATCATTAAAGTATATTGAGCAGATGTACGGCCATGTATAGTATATGCACATATTCTAATTACTACCTTAGAATTGGTATTGGTACCTAAGTACGATGTATTTGCATTGGCTAAGCAATTTGCAGCAAATCTGCTTCTAAAATTTGTAATCAAATTAGGTGGCTTATTGTACTAAGAGAAAACTACAGTCAGAAGACTGTTGACTTAGATTAGCATTATGTCATGATATTGCATTTGGAAATGCAATATATGTATTTTTCTTTTTCACTCTGTCTGCCTCTTTCTGTCTCTCTCTGTTTCTCTCTGTCTCTCTCACTCTCTCTGTCTCTGTCTGTCTGTCTGTCTGTCTGTCTCTCTCTCTCTCTGTTTCTCTCTGTCTCTCTCACTCTCTCTGTCTCTGTCTGTCTGTCTGTCTGTCTGTCTGTCTCTCTCTCTCTCTCTACCCCACACACAAACACACACAGAGCTTACTAATAGGATAAAAAATATAAATAAAATAAGCATATTTGCCAAGACACATCAGTTCAAAAGATTTGGGCTAATTTATAATACATGGATATAATCCATTTTTGCAACTACCCGTTACTAATCCTTCAATGTTTCTCTGCCAAGGAAAATAAATGTGCCACCTCCAAGAGGTCAAGGATCTCCTAAGGAACATAATATTCTGTTCATAAATCTGCACATGCATGCAGCAAGGAAGATAGGAGAGTCATTCTATATACTGCAATGCAGACTGTGAGCTTAACCTTTTCCTTGAACATGACAGTTTAATAAATGGGTGATTTGGAGTGCAATTGGAATGCAAGACTTTCCTTGAAGCCCTGTGGCTATAAAATAGCAATCCATACCCAGCTCACCCATTTTACTTGGTGTGGCAGTAGAGGTCCCCTTGCAGCAGAGGTGGTTCTGACAGGTTCTGGAGAACCGGTAGTCGATATTTTGCGTAGTTCAGAGAACTGGTAAATCCCACTTCTGACTGGCTCTACCCCCATCTATTCTCTGCCTCCCAAGTCCCAGCTGATCGGCTGGGTCTTCTTTAGTTGCCCTGCACAGGACAATGGAGCTGGAAAGCAGGTTAGTGGGGTGGAGAGGGAATGGGATTTTGCAGTATCCTTCCCCTGGAGTGTGGGGGGAATGGAGATTTTACAGTATCCTTCCCTGCCATGCCCACCAAGGCACAACCACAGAAGGGGGTGTCCACCAAGGCACATCCACAGAACCAGTAGTAAAAAAAATTAATCCCATCAATGTGGATGATGTATTGAATTGGATGATTAGCTCCAAATCGTGTAATACTTTCATTGCAGGGGCCTATGATTTTATGTAGCTCAACTATAATAATCTACAATATGTCTCTTAGTCATGTGGAATCCACATTTACTACTCCACCACAAGAATAGCAAAATCTCTTGTTGCAGAGCATGGGAATCATCCTGAAATCTTTTTTTTTCCTGCCTACTTCAGTCATCGTGAAATATCATGTAAACTGATAAAATATAGCAGGAACGACAGAAGAGTGCAAGACTTTTCTTGTAAATTATGTTGCATTTCTCTGTAAGCAGGGGTGGGATTCTACCAGTTCGCACCTATTTGCTAGAACCAGTTGTTGACATTCTAATCAGTTTGGAGAACTGGTTATTAGAAAAAATTACTGGCCTAATCCTGTAAGGAAGGCAGGAAGGAAACATTCTGGTGTTCCTTACAGAAACTGCCTCTCTGTTAACCCTTATTAACCCTCATTCTTGGCAGGACTAGACTTCCTATTTCAGGAACCTCTCTGGAGTTTTTTCCCCCTCCTTTGCTGGTACTTTGCTTATGTGGAGTGACCATTCAAAGTTACAATGGCAGTGAAAAAAGTGACTTATGACCATTTTTCACACTTACGACTGTTGTAGCATCCTCACAATAATGAGAGGCCAGGCGAGGAGATGCGTGCCTCAATGTGAGTGATTTTGAGCTGGCCACATCCAGCCAATAACATGACCACCAAGCCATGTCCACCCAGTCACATGACCACCAAGCCACACCTACCAACTAAGCCATGCCCATAGAATCAGTTGTTAAAAATTTGAATTCCACCCCTGTCTGTAAGTTTTGCTAACTGGGCAAAAAAAACCTCAAGTTCTGTGTTAATTTTGGTGGTTTTATTAAGCAATGGTGTTCTGCATACCAGATTCAAAATGTGACCAACTGTTTTATAAGTGCTGGTAACAAAATTCACAGTTCATATTTTTTAAAGAAGAAACTCTGCTGCCACAAAATAGGACTCCGCTAATGGCAAATTACATGGTTTCAAAACTATACAAATTTCCAAGAACTGGCATGCAATTTGTGAAGCAAATTTGATTTTAAAAATAAAATTAAGCGCCATGGACCACTAATTACATAAGAGTGTGGACTTCGTGTTTAGATAGTGCGAGAAGAGGAATATATAAGTGAGAATAAAGAATAGAACAGACTAGAATAGAATAGAATTCTTTATTGGGGCCAAGTATGATTGGACACACAAGGAATTTGTCTTTGGTGCCTCTGCTCTCAGTGTACATAAAGGGAAAAATACATTCATCGATATAAACATGTCTATAAAAGTAACAAGACTTGCTGTTGATATATATGAAAATGCAGCAAGTAGAAAGGAAAAATAAGGACCATCTGTAAGCTAGGCATAGAACATCCTGGTTAGACACACTATAAATAATAACAGATCATTGCTTTTGCTGGATAGCATCTGGGACCAGAAAGATGATCTAATCTATGAAATTCCCATACGCTACATGGAACTGCTGAAGGGAGGAATCAAAATCATAACTGTTTATGGCATCCCAAGGCTACTAGAAAATTAAGCTGCCTTGTAAAGCAGCCAAGAACTACCGGGTGTTTAATTGACCCATATAAGATAACAGAGAAGATCAAACCATCCACCTGAACCCGATTTAATCTCCCTGCTGAAAATTAGATGCATCTGATACAGGCTTTGTCCTAATTTTTACCTCTTTTATACTGACATACACTGATTTAAAAATATGTAACAGTCATAAGTGGATTCTTACAGCCTTTGTTTTACTTAGAGCCTCTTAACTTGAATAGTTCCATGCAGATGGATTTGTAGTATCATAGGTTAGGCCTGATGAATCAGCATGCCACCATTGCCAAAATACTATATATTGCTCCTAGGAGATCAAAGCTCTGAATACATAGCATATACTTGAGAAGGGTTTATTAGCTCAAGGGTGTCAAACTCAAAGCCCGCGGGCTGGAACCGGCCCATGGGGTACTTAGATCTGGCTCACTGGGCCGCCCTGGGCTGCTGTGCCTCTGCCAGCAAAAACAGAGCTCGGGAAGGCTGCAGTGACCTTGTTTGGCTCTGTTTTTGGTGGCAGAGGGTTGCACAAAGCCATTGCAGATGAAAACGGAGCTTGGGAGTCCGTTTTTGTTGGCAGAGTGCTTGGGCTGCCACAGGTCCCTCAACATGAGTGACATTGAGAGTTGGCCATGCCCACCCAGGCCATGATCACCTTGCCACACCCATCCCAACCCCCCCCCCCCGAGATCAAACACAACCCTGATGTGGCTGTGATGACCAAACGGGGCGTGGCACAAAAGCAACAAAGTCACCAAAGTAGGTAAAGTCCCTTTAATACCTCCAACTTGGCCCCCAATGTCCAGTTATCATCAGCTGGAAAAAAAACTCTCCCAAGAACAGTTTTTAAAGGGAAGAAATTCAGTTGAACTCAAAGTACGTATAAATTATAAATAAAAAGAAACACAAACCATGCTGCAGCAATTAACGAGTCAGGGCAGGATAAGGAATTGCAGACTTCAAAAGAAGTTGGGAGGATGCCAGAACCCAGATAAGACACGACAAACAAAGATTAATTCATGCTTTGCTTCCAGCAAAGTGCCGTGTACAAACACCCTTTTTAAATACTGTTTTCCCAGCTGCAGCTAATGAAGGAATCCAGGCCCTTTTCTGCCTCATAACTCATGTTGCTCCCTTCTCCATTCCTCCCTGCATGCCCTAGGTGCTGTGTGCTGTGTTCTTATATCCTGTTCTCCCCACTGCAACTAATGAAAGGGATCAGGGCCTTTTTCTCTCCCGTAAGCCAAGTTGCTCCCTTTTCCTTTCCTTCCTGTGTGTCCTAGAATGAAGAGGGGTTGGCCCTGGGTCTTTCTCTGAATGCCCAACCAGACTGTGCCCTTCTCCAGTTTCTTCCACAGCCACCGGAGCCACACTCCCACTCCCTGTCATCTGCTCAATCTCCCCTCAGAATCAGATTCCAACAGGGGCATGACAGCAGCCTTCAATGAAATCAAGTTTGACATCTGTGGTTTAGCTCATTGGGAAACTAGGAGTTTTCAATGTCTATGGAGATTCTCAATCATCCAGGTCATGGTTGTCCCAAAGGTGCTTTTTCAAGAGGCAACTGGACTTTCTGGTCCAGAAAGTTCAGTTGTCTCTTGAAAAAGCACCTTTGGCAATTCTCAACCTTTACCAAGTTAAGGACTTGGGTGGCAGCCTTTTTTATTATTCAGAAATATCTTTTTTTTACATTTTTAAAAAGTGATTCAAGATCAGGGGTGGAATTCAATTTTTTTAACAACCGGTTCTGTGGGCATGGATTGGTGGGCGTGGCTTGGTGATCATGTGACTGGGTGGGCATGGCTAGGTGGTCATGTGACTGGGTGGGTGTGGCCAACTCGACATCACTCATGTGAAGGGGCGCTTCAAGATCCAATAAATATTAGTAGGCCAGGATTGTAAAGTCCTTGGTGCTATCTGACCTTGGTGGTTTGCCTACAGACAGTTCATTGCCAGACTAGACAACAACTTCAGTGCTAGAAGGGAATGGGTTTTGTTTATATATAGTAGCTTGCTCTTTCGTGGTCAGGAAAAGAAGATAATTGCCAACAAATTCTTAGCAGATGACAGAAGTACCACTATGTCAAATCTTAGTGAAGATATTTTTGGATGAGAACCCAAGGAAGCTGCAAGCTTCTGTCGTGACAATTGTGCAAGTGCCCTTTCTTCCAGAGGGACAGTACAACAACAATTGTGGACAACATCCAGATTCACCTTAAATCCAAATTATACAGTCAGAATATCATAAAATCCATTTATTTAACCTGCAGGATGGCTGAAAAAGGAATGCTGTAGCACTGGCTTATGACTTGATCTGTCCTTTTCTAAACATCCATCAGGTTTTCAAGTATATTCAAGTATATTTGGGCATAAGACTAGCAGAAAACAACAATCTATTCTTTTCTTTGAGACAGATTCTGGCATATAAAATAGATCTGGGAATGAGTGGGTGAGTTAAATGTTTATTTTCATCACTGATATCATAGATACAATGTAACTCTGGCAAGATAAGACAAATAATGCTTACTTCAATAGCACTGAATGTAAAATTGACGAAATGGTGAAAGATTTTCATTGAAGGCATTGCAATTAGCAAGCAATTTAAATACAATTGAACATAATGAATGCTGGAGGGAACTTTAATTTGGAAAATGGCATGGCATAGTTAAGACTGAGAAATTTCCCTCCTTAGTGTAGGAGACAATCCAGCTGAGCCGAGGGAGGAATCAAATGTGTCATAAGTCATGAGTCTCTGCTCTCTCACAAGAGATCTAAGTCCAGCCCTCCTTGAATGCCTCTCTTATCTCCCATTCATTTTCCTTGACTGTTAGTAGCTCAGATTCTTGTAGAGGGTTTAAGCTTTCAATAAATCTTTATATTCATTTGAACTGCTGGAATCTCCTGGTTTCCCTGGTGCTTGGTCCTCAGCTGTACCTGAGACTGCACTTATTCCACAATATCTTTAGGGGAATGTTTTCAGTACAGGAAAACAGTTCAGATTATCTGTATGTTACTGTTTTATTTTTGTTGTACTTGTTAAGACAGGATTTTCTTTCAGCTATTATGGTAAATAAAACAAAATACTATCCACCTTCAGCCCATGCAATGATTTGCTGGTTCTTGAACTGTTTCTTTAGAAAAGTGAACTAAAGAATATATGTACTGTTAGATCGCAGGAAAAGAGACTAGAAACCAGTGTGACTTTCAGCTCTTATTTCTTTATTTAGATCTGTACAAGATCTTGGAGCCGCGGGAGCCCTTTTTATAGGGATTTCCCGCGGCTCGCAACCAATGACAGTTCTTTGAATCTCCCGCGATCGGCCATGCCAATTGCGGGAGATTCTTAGTGGACCAATTGCAGTAGGGTATTTGAACCAATCATTGTACAGTGTCTGTTGACCAATCAGAAGAGGGTATTTCAAGTATGCTAATATGGAACATGTACGGTATATCATTGGATGGATTTTGGTATTCCGGTTCATATATAATGATTAAGTAAAACCAGATTTATAAAAAAATATGAATTTAACTGAGGCAAGACAAAATGGCTAAAATGGCCAGAAGCCTGCTAAGTTAATATTTGGTTTGCTGAAGCTGTGTTGCATCCTAAACTCTATCATTTCAGAGTGGAATTGGCTCAAGAGACGAAATTAGGTCGTTTATTTAAAGACCTAATAAATCTGAAGTCCTATTGACTTCAAATTACATGAAATTACTTCAAGACTGCATTCAACCTTGAGTAAATCCTGTACTCGAATTGGGGTCTGTCTGTATCCTGGAACAATATAGCTCTTATTTCCCTGTACAGTTCCTTTGCCAATGTATTGTTACCAGTACATTGATTTTGCTAGCTGACCTATTTGTCAGCAAATCTCTGAGGTCAAGAGGTAAAGCAGAAAGTTCTTCCCTCTGAAATAAAAGAGTTCCTGCCTGGTGATGATTTGTGACCCATAATGGGCTTAATTCCAATCTACTATTCAGGATCCTGAGAATAATGTAACTGTATTTCATCCAACTTATTTCTAAGTACCCTGTTTCTCCAACAATACGGCCTCCCCCAATAGGAAGTCCCAGCATGTTTTATAGGCATGAAATGAAATTAAGCCCCTCCCCACAAATTAAGGCCTATATTAAAACATGTGAAATGGGGGGTGGAATGGCGCAGGGGGGTTGCTGTTAGGAAGTACTTTCGTTGCACACCCGGATATGGTGCTGCCTGCATTGACCCTTATACAAAGTGCCCCACCAACGCCGAGGTCAACATCCAAGCCGTCGCTGCCCGCCTGCCCGAAGATGCAAGGGGGGGATTAAGTCACCCCCCAAAAGACGGCCTAGCCATTTTTGGGGGGCTAAAAAAAAAAAATAAGACCCGGCCTTATTATATGAGAAACACGGTAGATGTTCATAAAGTTGTGGCAAAGCATAATTAAGGTCCACAATCTTCTAAAGACAGTTGTATTTTATGAAATGTTATTATTCTTCCAGTTAAATAATGGCATGTTCATTCTTCTTCTTTGAAGAAACTAGAAGCAATATTGATGCAAATGAATCCCTTGAAAACAGTTTGAAGCAGGCTAAGATTACAAACTCATCTTTTGCATTTCTAGTGAGAAGCATAGTATTTTCACCTATTCAGTGATCTATTACTGACACAAACAATAAAAGTATATTAATCCCCAAAGGTAAATCTTTTCCATTTAAATGGTTAATTTCTCATTAAACAAGCTGATAGCCAGAAGGCTTCCTGGACTTCTGCTTTCTCCTTCTACCTTCTGTTATTTTAATTTTCTATTTTAATTTTTACTCAGTTTGCCATGGACAGATTTGGTTTGTTGGCTGTCTTTTACCTACAGAGACATATTTCATGGTCATCTGTTCAAACAGCTGTTGCATATTATGAAAAGTTTTCTGGATTTGCTTGGCAGGAAGACAGGTGATATTTTTCTTTACGGGTAACTTCATAACTCATTTCTCACATTAATATCCCATTGAAGTTTGATATTTCTAATATTTCAGAACTTTAAGGATATATCGGTGAAAGCAGAGACCCTTATCCTTAGATTATGTTGAAAATATGTTTGGGAGTCAGCCAGAATAACAAAGAGCTGATCTGTTTGTTCATTTTGAGAATAATTATATCACAACTGAGTATAGATGTAAAGCTGAATATAAGACTTAGCTCGAAATTTTACTCATACATCACACTTACATCCAAATGCCAGTATATTAGCAGTTTAGAAGTGTGAAGATAAACATTTGAAATATCAACTAGATAATTTCATCAGGCATTCTGAATAATCTGAAATAACATGCAGTCTACTTAAATCCCAAAACATTTGGGATGACCACTTGAGCAAAATCACTACTACTGTGTTTCTCATACAATAAGGTCGGGTCTTTTTTTTTTTTTTTTGAGCCCCGAAAAAATGGCTAGGCTGTCTTTTCGGGGGTGACTTAATTCCGCCCCCCCCCCTTGCATCTTTGGGCGTGTGGGTGGCGACAGCTTGGGTGTTGACCTCGGCGTTGGTGGGGCACTTCGTATCGGGGTCAACGCAGGCAGCACCATATCCGGGTGTGCAACAAAAGTACTTCCTAATGACAAGCCCCCCCACCATTCCCCCCATTTTGCATGTTTTAATATAGGCCTTAATTTGGGGGGAGGGTCTTAATTTCATTTCATGCCTATAAAACATGCTGGGACTTCCTATTGGGGAAGCCATATTGTTGGAGAAACAGGGTAGTTAATTGTAAGAGGCAGTTTTTACTTGGAACAGCTGACTCGCTGCAATGATACCTTTAGCACCATCAAACAACAACATCTGGCAATTCCAGATTCTTGGAAAGGATGAGATAGGTGGATAAAAATGCCAAATTCAGACTAAACATCAGGCTCTACTACATGATGAACAATAGTAGTAACAGTAGAAGTCATAATGAGCTATTGTAATTATGGTTTTGTTGATAGGGAAATGATTGATAATAAATGGTTACAAACTATAAATAGTAAAAAAACATAGAGTAAAATAGATCCTTTTTGTACCTTGATAATTTTTTTTTACTAAAAAATGGAAACTAATGCCAAACCTATACAATTTCTGAATACTGGTAGAAAAGTAGTGAGTAATCTTTGGCCTGCAATGAACAATAAATGTCTGTTAAAACAAGTGAAAACAGTTCCGTGAAAGAGTATGTTTCTGTATTCTTTATATTATGTAAGTGGTTATGTCAGAAGAAACAGTTGTTTGGTGCAAATGGATTACTTAAATAGCATTTAGCAATAGCACTTAGACTTATATACCGCTTCATGGTGCTTTATAGCCATCTCTAAGTGGTTTACAAAAGCCAGCCTATTGCACCCAACAAACTGGGTCCTCATTTTACTCACCTCGGAAGGAGGGAAAGCTGAGTCAGACTTGAACCAGTGAGACTCGAACTGCCGGCAGCTGGCAGTCAGCAGAAGTACAACTGCATTCTAACCACTGAGCCACTATGGTTCTTAAGGCAGTGGTTCTCAATGTTTTTTTCACCGCAGTCCCCCCTTTAAATATGTTTTGTGGCCATGGATCATGGTTATGGACTCCCAAGACTTAATTCAAGATTTAAACCACAACATTTCTTCAAGACTTCATGGATCCCCTGTGATGAGATCACAGCCTCCCAGGGGCTTGCAGACAACAGGTTTAAGTACTGACTTAAAGGTGTATAAAACAAGAAGAGATAGGGTCAAAAATAAATGGATACGAATGCACTGAATGGAAGAGATGCATTGCCGCTGTTTTCTCTGAGAGGATTAAAAGGTAGGACTGTATAGAAAAGAAGAATGAAGGAGTTGAGATAACAGAGAAATGCAAGGACATTGTGGTTTGATGGAACCGATAAAATCCTTGAAGAAAACAGGTTTAAAGAACAAAATACAATGTTTGAAGCAATATGTTGACATGACAGCAATAAATTTATGTTTCCAAAAACAGAAAGGAACGGAGAAGTTCAATGAATGTTGTTGAAGTAAATTAACTTTAGCTGTATTTCTATTTCTTTTTCTCTTATCATGCCTTATCTTACTACTTCTCCCTCTTTTTCTGCAGTGGAAAGTTGGAAAGTTAAATTGTGTATGTTCTCTGACCCTACCATTGTGGAAGTAGTAGTAAAAGATGTTTTTTTTTTCCAGTGGCGCGATTCAAAATTTTGTTAATACTTGTTCTGTGGATGTGGCTTGGTGGGTGTGGCAGGGGAAGGATACTGTAAAATCTCCATTCCCTCCCTACCTCACTAACCTGCTTTCCAGCTCCGTTCTCCTGTGCAGGGCAACCAAAGAAGATCCAGCCAATCAGCTGGGACTCGGGAAGCAGAGATAGATGGGGGCGGGGCCAGCCAGAGATGGGATTTGCCAGTTCTCCAAACTACTCAAAATTTCTGCTACCGGTTCTCCAGAACTGTTTGGAACCTGCTGAATACCACCTCTGATTTTTTAAAAAAAATGTTTTGTTGGGTTACCAAGATTTCATATTCCATAGTTAAGGATATGTACTGCGATGATTAGAATGCAGTATTTCAGGCTAACAGTTTGATCCTGATGGCTCAAGGTTGACTCAGCCTTCCATCTTTCTGTGGTCAGTAAAATGAAGACCCAGATCGTTAAGTGGCAATATGCTGACTTTGTAAACCACTTAGAGAGGGCTGTAAACCATTATAGGTATATACTGTATGTAGTATAGGTGGTATATAAGTCTGAGTTCTATTGATATGTAATGAACAAAACAGAGACATTGCCCTTTCTAAATTAAACAGAGAAAGTTCTTATTTCCTTATCAGAACAAGAACTATCTCATGTAATCATAGGTATTTGCATTAGACGAATAATTTTTTATCTCCTTTTAAAATGCAACTCTGCTGACTTTGCAGCTTAGCATTAATTTTGCTGTCACTTAATCTTTATTACAAGGCAAGCAAACATTAGGATGATTATAGAGCAGTAGAGGAGCTAATGGCCATGATTAGCTGATAACCTAATAATGTAAATCTATGGATGAACTCCATGGATGGTTCAAATGTGGGTAATAAAGAATTTCTGCACCAGTTAAGACTTTCAATTTTTAAGAGGATGTTCACTGGGTCATTAAATGACATCTGACTAGCAGTTGTAATCTGTAGTTTGTTCCTGAGATCTGCCTTCTTCTTGGATTCCAGACTTACTAGTGAAATATATTTGTACATTGTATAAATGGACTGATGGGCTTACTTAGAAAAAGACACTTTCATTTCATTTTCTTCCTACTTTAAAAATGTATTCTTAAAAATAAATCATTGTGAGTCACGGATTCGATGGGGATCATCCCCGTGGCAGTTGAGGTTGGCATAATTCTTTATGCAGGTGGCATTTCGTGTGTGTGTGTGTGTGTGTGTGTGTGTGAGAGAGAGAGAGAGAGAGAGAGAGAGATTTAAATGATATAGATATGCAAGTAAGTAGAGCCTTATACTCATGTATGTATATATGTGTACTTAAGGCATGCTTAAGCAAAATTGTTCCGAAAGCAGCCTTGCCTCTCATGATTTAGGCTTCTGTTTGAGACTGATAACAAAGAATACTGTTGTTTTAAGGAGTTTGCATTTAAGACTTAACAATAGGCAGCGTCTATTCTTCGGGCTTCTGCATAATTCTGAAAAAAAAAAGTCTTTTTATAAATAACAGAAAAGTGCCGTGTCTGCAAAAGTTCTGAGGTACCTTTTTTAAAAAAATAGTCTAATCTTTTTATTACATTGTTATAAAATATATAATGAACTGTGTTGGAAGAAATGTCAGTTCCAAGTGGAGAGAAAGACACTGGAGACATGGAAGCTGCTTGGAAGGTTGGTTAAATGGTGAACAGGACCACATGGGTTTTAGGTCCTGGGCAGCTGAACACATGGAGTGGAGAGTGAGTGTTATTTATACTCTCTCTTGGGCTCTGAACTTTAGCTTCCTGTTCTTGTAGCAAGGGCATGTATCCTATTGGTTGCAGACTCCCATGTGGAGTCATGTTTGTCTGAATTGAGTTTGGTTGAACCTTGCTAGGTGATGTAATGAAGGGGCTTGATGGTGCCATGTGGTGAACTAGATAATCCTATTATGTCTTGGAGGATCATGTCTTAAAGCCATCACACTGGCGCTGAGGTCTTTTGTGTTCTAGATAAGTTGGCCCAGTCTTAATGTGCACCAGATATCCCTGAGGGGCAAGGAGAAACTCTTTGTCTTAAAAAAAAACTGTTTCTCCTTTTGTGATCCAGGGAAATATAATATTCTGCTTTTTAAATAATTCCTATAACACTTCATTCTTCTGGGTGTAGGTGCTAACTTTCTTCAAGATAATAAAGTA
Source organism: Pseudonaja textilis (assembly GCF_049901715.1). Lineage (NCBI taxonomy): Eukaryota > Metazoa > Chordata > Lepidosauria > Squamata > Elapidae > Pseudonaja > Pseudonaja textilis. The sequence goes on from NC_141995.1 coordinate 57,807,339, forward strand.
ATATTTATACAGTGTTGATTAAAATTAATACACTAATGTTTATATATTAGACCAGGGTGTCAAACTTGCGGTGTGTGGGCCAGATGTGTTACACGCTGGCCACGCCTATCCCCATTTTAGTGAAGGGGGAAAAAGTTAGGATATGTCACAGGATGATATGACACCGTGAGTTTGACACCCCTGTATTAGACCATTGAGAACACCAAAAAACAAATATATATGTCAGTATTAATTATGATTTAAACTGGCAGAACAAGATATCCCCCTATGCTATCAGGGGAGGGAGCAAATCAGTCTATACCTGCAATTTTGAATTCAATAAGTAGCACTATGCTGAACGTATCTTCTGCCTTTTTCCCCCCTGATCACTTCACCTTTAATCTAATGGCAAAGAAATTGCTGCTATTTTCCTAAGGAGAGTTCTCAAAACTGAATAATACGGTTGGTTTTTTTTCTTAATAGCAACATTATGATAGTGATAAATGTGCAAATGTACTGCCTTTCATTATGCAATCCTTTTTCCAACATTCTGTCTGGTTTCCCTAGTGCAATTAAACCCCAAAGCAAGACATAAGGTGCTAAAAGCCACAGTGGCACAGGGGCTAGAAAGCAGTAAAAAGTTGAAGGTTCCCCTCGCACATACATGCTAGTAGTTTCTGGCTCTAGGGGGTGGTGCTCATCTCCGTTACAAAGCCGAAGAGCCAGCACTGTCTGAAGACGTCTCCGTGGTCATGTGGCCAGCGTGATTAAACACTGAAGGCACACGGAACGCTATTAGCTTCCCACCAAAGTGGTCTCTATTTTTCTACTTGCATTTTTACCTGCTTTCGAACTGCTAGGTTAGCAGAAGCTGGGACAAGTAATGGGAGCTCACTCAGTTACACGGCGCTAGGGATTCGAACCGCCAAACTGCCGACCTTTCTGATTGACAAGCTCAACCTCTTAACCCCTGAGCCACCATGTCCCAGTTAGAAAGCAGTATTGCAGGCTAATTATGCTGGTTGCCAGAGGTTTGGTCCTCTCCGACTCAAGATCGACTCCGCCTTCTATCCTTCCGAGGTTGGTAAAATGATGATCCAGATTGTTGGGGGTAATATGCTGATTCCGTAAACTACTTGGAGAAGGCTGTAAAGCACTATGAAGCTATATATAAGTCTATCGTTATTGCTAATTCTTTTTGCTGGGCGTTCACTTTGAGAAGTTTGGCCAGCCAAAGAGGGTGCAGAATAATAGAGGTAGAACAGAATAAATGAGAAAAATAGTATATCCACATTTTTAACATTATTTCAAAATACCATCCAAAGGAACTTGGAAAATAAAAACCAAGCTTCTAATTATAAAATAGAGGACAAGTCCATTTTTTTTTTAAAGGAAAAAACTTCAGAGTGATTGGAAGTCAGTTTCCACTTAGTATTGTTTACAAAGTACATGCTGCTGATTATAATGAAGCAAGGAACGAGTAAACTTCTTAGTAGTGTATTGTATTAAGTTCTAGTGACCCCTTTAAAAATAATCTTTATAAAAGACTCTCTCTCTGTATATAAGTATATGATCTCTCTCTCTCTCTATATATATATATATATCTTATTTATTTATTTGATTTGATTTGATTTGTCAATCACTTACAAGATGATAGGTATAAGTATAAACATAGTAAGAATACAGGAAATAGGTACGAATAAATGGGGACAATAGGACAGGGACGGTAGGCACGATGGTGCACTTATGCATGTGAGGCCTTACAGACCTCTTAGGAATGGGGTGAGGTTAATAGTGGATAGTTTGAAGTTAAAGGAATGGAAGTTAAAGGAATGGGGGTTAGAGTATGCAACAACAGAGTCAGGTAGTGCATTCCAGGCATTGACCACTTGATCATATATATATGATCAAAACTAATACATACTAATATAAAGTAAGAAAAAGATAATAAATCAAATGGAAAACTAAAAGTTCAAGAAATAGAAAAGAAAAAAATATATGAAGAAGGAGCTTCCTACCCTTTTATAGCAGTTATAAATTTACAGTGTATCTTACTTTTATTTAAAACATGTCTTCTTTCTATAATCTGTCTTGTTTAATCATTAAAATCATACATCATACCTTCATGCCTTCCTGTTTTATACAGAAAGTCAATAAAGGGGTTCCAATCAGGGCTGGGATTCTACCAGTTCGCACCTATTCGCTAGAACCGGTTGTTAACATTCTAAGCAGTTTGGAGAACCGGTTGTTAGAAGAAATTACTGGGCTAATCCTGTCAGGAAGGCAGGAAGGAAACATTCTGGTGTTTTCTTACAGAAACTGCCTCTCCATTAACCCTTATTACATTCTTGGCAGGACTAGACTTCCTGTCTCAGGAACTTCTCTGGAGTTTTTTCCCCCTCCTTTGCTGGTACTTTGCTTGTGTGGAGTGACCATTCAAAGTTACAATGGCACTGAAAAAAGTGTCTTATGACCCTTTTTCACACTTACGACTGTTGCAGTATCCCCACAATAATGAGAGGCCAGGTGAGGAGATGCGTGCCGCAATGTGAGTGAGGTTGAGTTGGCCATGCCCAGCCAATAAAATGACCACCAAGCCATGCCCAACAACTAAGTCACACCCACAGAACCGGTTGTTAAAAAAAATGGAATCCCACCAATCAGCAATAAATGTTGGTATTATATTTTCTCTGATCAAAGAAATATATTTAGCTATTTCTGCAAGTTCCATCATCACTTTATTTTACATGCTCCTAAACAAAATTCTAATATCTCATGATAAATTAGCCATTTGTGTTTACTTATTCATTCTTTTCTGAGAGCCATAACAGTGTTTGTTAACATGTATCTATTGTATCCACTGTATATGTTCTTTATTCTCCATATGACACATCTAACATAGTTGGTGAAATTTACATTAGCCATGGTCTTGTTGTACTACAAGCACCTATATACCCCAAATTTCAAATGTCCTAGATCAGTGAGCCTTCTGTTTCACAGCAGTACCTACTTTTTCAGATTTTCAAAGTCCAGGATTTTCAAGGCAATGTCCTGATTGTCCATTAAAGTTGATTTTATCCATTTCTGTACAAATTCCACCTCCTTTTGGTCAGTCTTGTTGCTTTTGTCTTCTAATATAGTCATGCTAAACAATTGGTCTCTATAAAAAGGACACAAAGAGAAATGTTGGAACCCAAGGAAAAATGGTCTAGATAATGTGAATTTTGCATATCACAAATTCTGTACTTTACCGGAAAGATTCCATTCCCTGCAGATTTAGACTGGTGAACAGTACAATATTCTTACATTACATTGTAGTGCATCTCTCCTTGAATCAGTTTAGAAGTCATGCCATACTTACTGGAGCTCGTGGTGGCTTTCAAAAGAGTTGTATAAATGATGAAGAACAGATCTGTCAAGAGCAATAATCTTGAATACTCAATGTTTCCTTCACGGTGGAAGTAATAGGCTTCCAAATATCAATTGCAAAGAGCCACTCTAGAAGGGAGAGTGTCTGGTGTGAAACAATTAATTTATAGCATCATGATTCTACTACACAAATGGTACAAATTATATAGTTTTCACAGTTAACTATTACACCATCATCATCTTCTTTTAACGACTCCATAATCCTTTGCAGGGTGGAGTCTGGGCAACTGAATGGATCTAGCCAAGTATTTTAGTGGCTGATTGCCCTTCCTGTCACCAATGAGGAGGTTTGTTCGGAAGATATATTCTCAGTCTCCTACCTAGGATTGAACTCACGGCCTCCTCTAGGCGAGGTGAGAGCTCCACCTCGAGGCCACTGCATCACTCCACAGTTAACTATTACATGGACAAAGCAAATTACAATTTGTATCAAATTTTGGGCCATTTTATCCCATTTGTGTCCTAAGGAGTTATCTGCGGGTAAACCTGGGAAAGTGATACGTCTCCATCTCTTGCTTTTGAGGACTACAAAGGCAGCTAGTTAGTTTCTGTGGATAACAAAATAACAAACTAAAAATGACTTGGCCCTAATCCATCAAGAGCTATGTTTATGTTCTTATGATAAGATGATTGAATAGATAAATCCATATATTCCTTCCTTTATATAGAATAATGTGAAACTAGGGAAAACTGATTTTTTTCCCCTTTGTACGAGTGTTTGCAGCGTGACTACTATTATGGGACTACCCAGGTACATAACACAGCACCCATGGTAGGCAATCAATCAATCTTTTTTACTCTGCACGGAGAACCACAATGGAGAGAGAACATAAGGAGAGAGAGGTATGCCCTATCATGGCCTCATATATATAGACAGCTTCTTAAAATGGTAAAACCAGGGGTGGGATTCTACTGGTTCTGACCAGTTCCATAGAACCTCTTGTTAACTTTCTAAGCAGTTCGGAGAACTGGTAGTTAGAAGCAATCTCCTTTTGTTTTTTTTCCCACCCGTATTACATTCTTGCCAGTATGCCTAGACTTCCTGTCTCTGGAGCTTCTGGGGTTGACTTTCTTAAAGGGGAAGGGTTGTTTTAAGATTTTTACATTGCTGTTGGGAGGAAATAATTCCCTGGACAAGCACTTTGAAGAAATAATTGAATAATGAAGCAGAGCTGTCAGAAAGAAGCTTTTAATGACAGGGAACCAAGATGAGTGAGATTCAGCAAGGTTTCTTGGCTAGCTAGAAAGATTGACATTCAAACGTGAGTTTATATACCCTTTTGGAGTTTTGGTCTAAAACTGGTTTTGGGTGAAGGTTAATTCTGTGCTTAGTGACATTTAATCTTGTGTTTGTTGATGGGATAATTTTCCCTATTCAGCTTCAACAAGCAACAGCTACTGTTGTGATTTAATTATTTGTATTGTGTTTGATTTTTTTCCTGCCTTGTGGTTTCTTTTTCTATCTGGGGGTGTCTTCCTTCACTGCTTTAATGGTATATGGCACTGTCCTTTTGGGATGTACTTCCAAGAGGCAGAATCCATGCTTGGCATTGATTTTTTTACTGCCTTTCTGGGGGGCATGTGACCTTTCTTTAAATCTGGATGATTTCCTTAGGATATCTTGTGCGGTGAGTGAGACTAGCTGGTATCTTTAAATGGTGCAAATGGATCTAAGGATTGCTTCTCCTGGGTGTGCTCTTTTTGGAGAGCTTAAATGACCTCTCTGCTAAAGGGTTTCACTTTATGAGCAGGAGTTGGCTGTTGATAGTTAGGGCAGCTTTTTTCAAGAAAAGAAACTTTTTGTATTTTTGTACAGGTAATCTTTGACTTACAACAGTTCATTTAGTGGCCATTCAAAGTTACAATGGCACTGCAAAAAGTGACTTATGAGCATTTTTCACACTTATGACCTTTGCAGCATCCCCATTCTCATGAGAGGCCAGGCGAGGAGAAGTGCCCCTTGACATGAGTGATGTTGAGTTGGCCATGCCCACCCAATCACATGTCCACCAAACCACACCTTCCAACTAAGCCACGCCCACAGAACTGGTTAAAAAAATTGAATCTCACCCCTGAGTAAAACCCTGCTGCAACCATGGCTATATATGCCGTGTCCAAAGTGGAAGAGAAGAGAACATTCATTCTAAGTAATAACTACAAACAAGTAACTGAAATAAAATATTGAAGCTTGGTGGAAAAGATTGCCTTAAAAGCAAAATACTTGCCTATGAACTCTCTCCACATTCTTCAAAACTGTAGCATACTGTCAAGGTATTGAGATTTAATAGCTGACCAGCTGTTGTAAGGCTGATGCAATGAGGATGAATCAGCATGGCTATTGCCTTACTGAAATAAATGAACTTTTGCACGATATTCTAATTTTTTGAGTTTCACTGTAGTTGTGGATTTAACATAACTGGTTAATGGATGAATATAGATAATACGTAATAGCTATTTTCAGAAAATCATAAAAAGACAACACAGATAATTGAAGTAATATATATTACTGCTGCCTTGGGGGAATTCAAGATGGAAATTCGAATTTTGAAATAGACTTAGACCCTTTCAAATACAGAAAGCTCGTTTAATATAGCAACAGATAAACCTAACGCAAATTTCCAGTCACACAGTCTGCTGGCATGGTGGGGTTCACAGCAGCACAAAGAATTGCCGTTCACACCCACTTCACAGTCTGCTTTTGTTGCTCCTCTGGGGAAGGAGGTTTTGACGTATTTCTAGCAGGAGTACCAGATTCTGTAACAGCTTTGTTCCCTGTGCCATCCATCTGGTAAACTCACAAGATTTGTCTCTCTCAACATGTACATGTATACACTCAAACCAAACTGTGTTGTTTCTCCGTGTCATATAATATATGTGGGTATATTCATATTTATTTATTTATTTAGTCATGTTTATGTAGTGTATAGTTGAAGTGGAGACCCTTTGAGAGTTGTATGCTACAAAATTTCATTTTAACGCATGCCGATTAGTGTGCATTCAGAGTGACAATAAAGTTATTCTAAGTCTAAGAATTTGTAAAAGACACATTCTTTAATCCTAGTCTTTAAAAAAAAAAGCCAAGGGGGCATATTGTCAAACCAAGGGCTCATTCACATATACCACTACCTTGGCATAAACATTTATTACTAACCATTTTAAAGGACATTTCATCATGGCATAGCCTTTATCCCAGCCTGTTGTGGTTCGCTGGCAGCAGGTGCGGACAGCTGAGATCTTGGAGAGTGAGGACTCAGATGAGGGGTGTGATGCAGGGATGGGGCCAGGACCATCAGGGAGTGGAAATTTGCCTTTAGAGATTGTGGAGGCTGGTAGCAGTGATGAAGAAGTCTCCAAGGAGCCTGTGCCCAGTGCATGTGTTTATATTAATAATGATTATTTCCTTTATTTTAAAACTTGTAGAAGGCACCTGTATTTAAACAGAGTTTCTTGCTGGACTCTTCTAACATATACAATGTGTACTAGGTTAGAAGAAGTATTATAGAACAAAAGTACTATGTGTTTCGGACTAGCAGGCTCGAAAGTCTGCAACTCTGATTGGCCTGCAAATAGCAGATCATGATTGGTCACCGCAGACTGATCCAATTGGCTAGTAAACGGGCTGCCGCGATTGGCCCTGCCAAGAGCGGCAAACTCAAATTGCTTTCATTGGCTGCCTAGCCGCAGCCAGCCCTATATAAGGGGCTGCTGCGGCTGGGATTCTTTGCTCAGATCTGAAGTCACTAATAAAGAGCTGTTGTTGTTATCTGAGTCTTGCCTCCGTTCTTGAACCATCTTCCCAGATCTAACAGTATGTACATAAAAGAATAAGATCATGATTCATGCAACCAATCTAATCAGTTTCAGCTTCCTCAAAATCTATAGAAGCTACAAATAAACCTCAACTTTTAGAATGTGAAAACTGCTGAAAATAAAACGAGCAAAACAGCTATTTAAAAAAATAAAAAACAAAACTACCATCTCAAGCAATCCCAATCTATGTGGAAAGGAAGTGCAAAAGAATGGCCACCTTCTATTAAGATTTCCCCTATTAAAAATATCTGTCTGTTGAGTATTTCAGAGCAAGAAACTTTGCTTCTCTGTCATGCATTGAAGTGCTGTCCCCTTAACTCCAACGGTGCTCCTAATGTTGTTTGGAACTGCAGGATTAAGGTTTTTGGCTTTTTTATATATTTAATTCTGTGGCCTCTGAAATCTCTGCCTCAAGTGAGACTTACATACTAATTAAGCTGGGCTTGGCTCCTTCCTAGAAGGAAGTTAATCAGTATTCATATAGCCGTAGGTAGACTGCCGATTTACGTGGCCCATTCCTTGACCTAATTGAATATGTAAATTTTCATTCAAGACAGAAAGGATTCAAAATTCTAAATGTTACAAAATAGCTCATGAATGCTAACTTATGTACCAAAAGGTACAGGGATATGTTATACATTGGATGAAAAAAAAAAAAATCCATTGTGAACTTTTGAGTTGAGCATTCTACCTTTCAGTTCAAATCTTTTAATTGCGTTTAAAGTTCAGATATAATTGAGTTTCACATTCATGGTATGGAAATATAGGTATTTTTGTCCATGTTAGCATTAGGTTGTATAGTTTTATTGATTGGACATCAGGAAAGAAAAAAGTAGCAAAAACTATATGCTAAATCTATGTTGTCTTATGTTTAGATTAGATTAGAATAGTCCTGCATGAATAACTGAGACTATGACCATGTAAATTGTTGGAGAGGTGCAGTAACCTAGAGGTGGAGCTCTTGCCTCACAATCAGGAGACTGTGAGTTTGATCCTAGGTAGATGCAGATATTTCTTTCTCTGGGCACACTGAGAATATATCTGGTGAACAAAACTCCGTATTGGCAACAGGAAGAGCATCCAGCCATTAAAACACTCTGCTAATTCAGTCGCCCAGGCTCTACCCCGCAAGGGATTATGGAGTTATTAAATGAAGATGATAACATCAGTCAAGAACGTTGTTTATAGACTTCTGTCTCTGCAAAGAGAATTTGTCATTTATTTACAGGCTATCTTCAAAACTAAAACATTACCATGGAGTAAGAAGTAGTTGCATTTGAAATGTGGATTTACAGGCAGCTGTTATGTATAAACTGGGTTGGCAAAATGAGAAATGAGGAGATGGTAAAGCCTCTTGGGAGGGCCAAGGGAAAACATCAAACCCATAAAAAAGTGAATGTCGGAATATTTTGGACATTTGATGCGACACCTGAAAAAAATACAGCATATTTTTCTTAATCTTCCAGGGGAAAATTGAAGGCAAACCAGGCCCAGACAGAAAAACATTGTGGCTTCAAAACCTAAGGGATTGGTTTGGACAAAACTAAGCAGTACATTTTTGTGCGGCTGTTGATAAAAATAGGATCGCCAACATAATCGCCAACGTCTGATGACAGATATGGCACAAGAAGAAGAAGCAGTCAGATAACAGGTGGATTGAATAACAGGTGGATTGAATATGAATTCACAGTACAGTCAGAAAAAATAATTCTAGTGCATGATGTTTTTTTAAAAAAAGAATTTTCAACTGGATGTATGTTCGCTTTTGTGAGCGGAATGAAATTAATCTTGTTTTATCAAAATTGACAAACCTTATAATCTAAATTAAGAATTGGTAACAAATGCTGTATAAAATGCACAATTAAAATGAGAAAAAAAATAGTACATGGCAGAATACACTGATATAAAATAGATATTAATTTAGTCTTAAAATGTTGATCCTTATTCCCCCGAAACATTCCACGAATGCCTCCATGTTTCAATGTTTTGATAACTGCAAATACTAAGGCTATAGCCAAGAGGAACACAGGCATTCTTGACTAACAGGAAGTGCTTGAAAGTTAGGTTGATATTCCTATGACTTTCATCTCCAAATTAAGAGTACAACAAATCCAGTTAATATAAATCAATATTCCAGAGCCTAAATGTCATATTAAAAATTAAAGTAATCAGAACAGTCTTATTTTTGGTCTGATTATATCTTTTTGTTATGAAAAGCTCCTTTATTCCACACAGGCTTCTTTGACCAAAAAAAAAGAGAAGAGAGAGAGATGATAATCACAAATCCTTCCTTTTCCTTGCAATCTGTAATGCATTTTCTATTTCAAAAGGTCTCAGGGTGTTTCAGAACAAGCCTCTATTTTTTCATTCTTCTCAAAGAATCACACAACAAGCACTATATCTTAACCAATAAGGAGTTTTACTGCCTTATTAACACAAGTACATGATTTAGTAAGAATTAGCACTCCCACACATACACCAAGAATATGCAGTTGACAACTTTGTCACAATAAAAAAGAACTATTAGAGAAAACTCATGAGATAATCGACAACATCTTTAAAGAGAAAAATACAAAAAAAGGAAAAGTAAACAACACACTTCTTTTCCTGGCTATTCTTATCTTCAGAAGAATGGATAGCAAATTAAAGAGCCACATTTATCGAAAAAACAACCATCAAATAAAGTGCTCCATTATCAAAGCAACAATCCAAGAACACTTATTTAAGAACATTATTCAGATGAGCACAAATATTCCGTGGTAACCTGGAAAACCAAACAAAAGAAACAAACCACTTATACAACAACTTCTAATAAAATAGATATCCACACAATTTAATCAAAAAGGTGCCTTACTGTACAACCCATGTCAAATAATTTACTGCAACCTGAAAAAATGATAATACTCCCATTCCTCAAAAATATCTCCAGAGTAAACCTACTGAATACTATAGCCATCTGGCTTCACTGTAGCATATAAACCAACAAAATTCATTCTAATATGGTAAGCAATCCTAAACACCTCAAATCGGTTTAATACAACATGCAAGGACTATAATAATCACTATGTACAATTAATAGATAGAAGACTTGCAGGCCACATTCACAAACACAAAGTCAGAAGATCAGATGAAAACTCCTTAAGTGAACTTAACCAGACTTAACCACAGTTTCAATTAGGCAACTTAACTTTTTAGATCAAAGCAAATCCCAAAATGCTAAGAAGCTTGACATTTAGACAAATCGCTCATCAATGGCAGCATAAACCCCATTTATGTACTACTAGCTCGATACCTGTGTTTCGCTACAAAACTATGTGGCCGGGCTTAGTTTTTGGGGAGGAAAATAAGGGAAAGAATATTCTGCCTCTGCCTACCAGCATCCATTGGTATTCATCTGGCTAGCATCCTGTCAGTGTGTGAGAGAGTTGAAGGTTGTTTGGAAACTCAAACAGTATTTGCTGTGTGAGCAAAAAGGAGACAGCAAGGAGCCTGGACATGACTTAGCTCAACTGTTCTGCACTAAAGCTGGTTGCTGCTGTGAAACTAAAACTGAAACTGAAACTCCTCTGCTTGTGTTTTGCATTTGGAACACATTTCTTTTCAGGTGGGGAGGGGAGTAGAACTCTTTAGCACCAGAGCAGTGTTAATAATAATATAGGAAATACTAATGCTCTGGTGGTCATTTCGAAAAATCCTTTCTTAGTGAGCACTTAGAAGCCAAGAGGAACAATATGTGCCAAATTTCAAGTTTGTAGGCTTTACGGTTCTGGAGATTTTGTGATGATGCATGAGTGGTATTTTGCATTTATATATATGTAGATTCAAAAGATACAATCAAAAGCCTAGAACAAATCTCCTCTGGCAGTCAACAACCAGATAAGCCGGAAAAAGATAAGCAAAGGAGAAGTAATATCATAATCAAGGCACTATAAAGGAGAAAGCTACTCCCACTTCAATTTGTTTCAATCTAATTTGCATATTTTGTTATTTTATACAATGTGTTATGTTAAAAAAAATGTTATATTTTTTTAATGTGGGCAGCCGCACAAAACTTTTAAATGAAACAAGATTGGGTGGGGGCCAGTTACTAGATACTAAATGCCATCAAATTCTATTCTCCTTTGCACTGATCAATGCTTCCAAATGAAATGTTTGCAAGAAAACGACTATGCTCAGAGAACATCAAGATCCCAACAATTCAGCTGTGAGCTACTGACATTTTCTTCTGTTAGTAAGATTATATCCTAACAGGTACAGTATAACATTTCAAGTTATGCTTGGGGTTAATTTTGAAGATATTTCTTCTAACACCTGGATCTTTTCTTTTCATTGGGACTCATCTAACAAGTACACAGGCATTTAATTCTTCTTACTACCTTCAACTCTACTGAACACTAGCCAGTTTCCTTTATATACAAATTAGATTCCGATCCTGGATCACCAAAACTAATATTCAAGTCTTGTTTACATGAAAACAGGGGTGTCAAACTCAATTTCATTGAGGGCCCCATCAGGGTGTTGTGTTTTGCCGGCAGCAGATGCGGATGGGTGAGGATTTGGAGAGCGAGGACTCAGATGAGGGGCCTGGGTGTGATGCAGGGATGGGGCCAGGATTATCGGAGAGTGGAGTGCTGCCTTCGGAGATTGTGGAGGCTGCAGCAGTGATGAAGAGATCCCTGAGGAGCCTGTGCCCAGTGCACGTGCGCTCAGGGCTGCTCAAAGGGAAGAGCAGCTGCAGCAGCATGGGTGACTCGGGAGTAAGGCTGCAAGGTAATGGCCCCTCCCTTAAGAGATAAAAGCCAGCATGAGAGATTATTTGCACAAAGCAAAGAAATTCTTGCACTTCAAGCCCTGTGGATGTTTGGACTATGCTGGTTTGTGTTTGGAGATTTTTTGTTTTGAATATTTCTTGGCAACATAATCTAGTGTTCTTGGCAGCCTTGCACAGAGGCAATTAGTTTTCATAGCCTTTTAACTGTGAATGAAAGGAATTCGCAGAGAAGCATTGAAAGGTTTTGCTTTTACCTCTGTTTGGTGTTTGTTTCTTTGGAACAAGGTTTGGGTCAGAACACAGGGTTGTATTTGACCTTAGGGAGCTGGGGTGGGTGTGGCCAAAGTGGATGTGGCCAACTACATAATTAATAACTAATAAAATACTAATAAAAAATCTAACTAACTGGTAAAAAAATCAGAAAATAAAATACAGGCTGAATAGTCAAGACCTTGTTGATGATCCAAACTCTATCAAGGATCTTGGAGTACTCATCTCAAATGATTTGAGTGCTAGAGCCCATTGTAACTACATAGCCAAAAAGGCATTAAGAGTTGTTAACCTAATCTTACATAGCTTTTTCTCTGGCAATATTACACTAATAACTAGAGTCTACAAAACATTTGCTAGACCAATACTCGAATACAGCTCATCAGTCTGGAACCCATATTACGTATTTGATATTAACACAGTTGAGAAAGTCCAGAAATATTTCACAAGAAGAGTTCTCCACTCCTCTACTCGTTGCAGAATACCTTATGCCACCAGACTCGAAATTCTACACCTAGAAAACCTAGAACTATGCCGCCTTCGGTCCGATCTAAGTATAGTATATACAATCATACATTGCAATGTCCTACCTGTCAATGAATACTTCAGCTTCAACCATAACAATACAAGAGCACATAATAGATACAAACGCACCAAACTTGATTGCAGGAAATACGACTTCAGCAACTGAGTGGTCAATGTCTGGAATACTCTTCCTGACTCTGTGGTTTTTTTCCCCAAACCCCCAAAACTTTAACCTTAGACTGTCCACTACTTAGACTGCTTAGACTACTACTACCTCACCCCTTTCCTAAGAGGTCTGTAGGGGGCGTGCATAAGCGCACCTACGTGGTTACCATCCCTGTCCTATTGTTTCTTTTTTATTTCTCTTATATGTATCCATTTCATGTATCCATAACTATGTTTATACTTATACCTGTTATCTTATAATCGCTTGACAAAATAAATAAATAAATAAATAAATAAACAAACAAACAAACTCAATGTCACTCATGTCAGAGGATGCCTGTTGTGACCCAAATGATCTGACAGCAAAAACAGTCTTCCAAGTTTCATTTTCAGCTGTGATGGCCTCCTGTGAATCTCTGCCAGTGAAGACGGAGCTCAGGAGGGCCACATGCAGCCCTCCCGAGCTCCATTTTTGCTGGCAGAGGCACCGTAGGCTGGTTCTTCGCTGTTTCTGGGGTGGCCCTCTGGGCCAGGTCTAACCAACCACGCAGGCTGGATCTGGCCCCCAGGCCCTTGAGTTTGACACCCCTGCATTAACACATAATTTAAATAGAAAAAAAGAAAAGAAAGTATATTTAAACATATCTTTAAAAAAAAAGATATTAATTGAAGAGTAGTTAATGACCAAGCTGCACATTTTATTAAATGACAATAACTAATGGGCGTCGCTTCCAAATAAAAATGTTTATATAAAATCAAGTAATGGATAGAATCTCTTTCTCTCATTCCCTCTGTCTCTCTCTCTTTCTCTCTCTCCTTCCATCTGTGGTATATCTGCATGGCTTGATAAGTGAATATTGATTTCACAGGAAGGCAAATGTAGATCTTTCATAAGATAAATATCTCCCCTGGAAAGCTGCCAGTACAAAAATATGTCAACAATGGGAATGTGTTGTAAATTGCTTACAAAGCTGATGATTTGGCCGGAAAACAGAGAATGAAGTTTAATCAGTTCTATCAGTAATTCTAAGTTCAGAAGTTTCTATTGATTATTTTGGAGTGCAGTGATCAGAATTCTAGATAACTATTAAAAACATGAAAATATATTCAGCATTTCATAGTTTTATTTGTGATTCCTTTTCTTGTTATTTTTAATTTAAAACTTGATTATATTCCCCAAACCACACACAATATCAATAAACATCACTGTGATTTTTTAACAGAAACATATAACCTTTCACATTTTATTCCTGAAAAAAGGAGCATGTTTTATATAGCTGCTGATAAACTAGAAAATGAATGATCTACTTTTGTGTCATTCTATGATCAGGAAACTTCAGAATTCAAATAGGAGATTCATTTTAGGAGAGACAAAATCAATAATGTGTAGTGATAAACCACAAGCCTGCTTTGCCAGTCATCCAAATTTAGATCTCTTCATTTATGAACTAAGCAAGTCTTAATATACATTTTTTTCTGGGAAATGCTGTAAAGTTTCACTTTCTAATAAATCATATTTAATGTAATATGCAAGTTAAGATACATTTTTCAATTCACATTTTTAAATCTAGCAAATTTTGCTTCCTGAGCCAATAAAGCAAACCAAAACAAAACTTAAATTTTTAATGACTTCATTTATGTAGCTTACCAATATATTAGCAATATATTGGTTAGCGCCTGAGTTGCCTTAGCATGCTCAGTTAGTTCAGAATTGCCCTACCTAGAGAAGGAGGTGCTGGAGGAGGAGGAGGAGGAGGAGGAGGAGACAGTGGTGGAGAAGTAAGCAACTTAGGGCGCTACTGCTGTGGTGGCTTTGCCTGTGTCTCCAAGGCTTTGATGTTGGGAGAGGCAGCGAGGGCTGGAGGAGCCGAGAGCCCCCTTTTCTTGGCTTCCTACACATGGGTGTGGGGCGGTGGGTGGAAGGGAAGGATAGAGAGAGAGGCAGGAGCAATTCAAAACTAGAGAACTAATGGGGAGGGCTAATAGTGGGCCCTGGGGGAGGGGATTGTTGTTGCCGCCACCACGGTGTGGTGCTGGTTGTCATGTGCATGTCAGGGACCTGAATCCCGGGTCTCTCGAAGAGCTGGGGGGTGCAAGAACTGCAATTGGGAATGTTTGGTGATTTCGAAGAACTCCTGGAACATGGTAGATTGGAGTTTTGTAAGTCTCGGTGAAAGAGTGAGCTTTTTTTCGCCTCCTTTCCTCCCCTGGTAATGCAGGATATGCTCTCTCTCTCTCTCTCTCTCTCTCTTTCTCTCCCCCTTCCCTCGACCCCAAATAATCACCGGCTGCAGCTGGGTTTGGCAACAAAGTGCTAAAGCGAGCGAAGTGCCCCCAGGGACACGTTTCCTTGTCTGTCTCCAGGTGGGGCTGGAAGAGCCCCCTCCCAGCTTTTCCTCAGCTGCAGATCTGGGCCTTTCAATCCTCCACCCGGGATCCGAAAGGAGGTCCCACTTTCTCCTCCTCCCCTCCCCCAATTAATCCCCGAGGATGGGAGTCCTTCTGTAGGCAGATGCCTGTTGAGAAACCCTTGGAGTGATGGCCAAGGGGTGCTGTCCCCCAAGGAGAGCTAAGCCCCCTTTCTGCCTCTGCTTCTCCCAGCGGCAGTTGCCCCGAGGCCCCTCAGCTAAGAACCCCAGGGAGAGGCTTCCAGCCTGGAATTTTTTATTTTGTTATCATTAAGCATTTACATTTTTGTTATAATTAAATAAGTGTGTGTGTGTATACACATATATAATTACATTTATATTTAACATATTTTTTATATTAAATATATTAGCTTTTTTTAAAAAAAATCGTATTAGTGGTCCTCGGGATTTAAAAGTATGAGTTTGGTGGTCCCTGTGGTCCACAAGGTTGGCGACCCCTGACTTAGAAAACCTTAGGAAAATTTCCATTTCGTCATGTGCAAAACTTGGATCTGTACTTATAGTATGCTGGTATATTATGACATCCTAGATTCTTGGGAATAAGTTAATATGTACAAAGGCCAACACTCGCTAAAGAACAGGCAAGTGAATTCACATTGTTGAGAACTATAACAATGACAATTTTGAAGAGAAGAACATTATTTTTAGATTGGATGCCAGACTTAATACATCAAAAGAAAACCATTATAAATTAATTGTACAGAATGAAACATTCTACTATTTAACTAATGATAAAGTACTATTCAAATTAATGTATGGAACAGGAATATGATTTTATTTTACACTGAACTTCTATTTATAGATAGGATTGAGTTGAATATGTTGTATGCCTACTTTTTTTAAAAAAACCAACCTAACAGTTAGAACTACATTCATAAAAATTAGTTCTTGGACTTTTCCTGGACAGCACAGATTTTGGCTTTTCCTTCCCACTGTAAAGCTGGTTGGCATTGTGATAAATAGAAGCAAAAAAAAATAAAATAGAAACAGATAATTCGGGTGAGCCAATCTTCTTAAGAGCATTATGTTGTTATGGTAACAGTAACGGTTCACAAATTTAGAAGTCTTGGCTACATATGTTTTCTCTATTTCGTTGACTATTTTAATGTCTGTTTTAGGTATAGGGTAAAGGGGATTTTTTCGGAAGGAGAATAAAACACGTTAAGTTGCATTAGTTAAACCATAAATATATACTATAATATTTATACTTTAAAAAGAAGGCTACATTAACATTAACTTGGATTGGGACTTAGAAGAAGGAATATTGTGAAACTGCTTCCTCCAGACATGTTGAGAGGACAAAAGAAACATTATTTTTCCTGAATACTATAATATTATCTTAAGTAACTTCCATTCCTGATACAGATAATTATGAAAAACAGGAATTCTGTTGGATCAGATTAAAATTGCATTAATGATGACTTATTCTTTTTCATACAGTATTCTCGGAGGGTACTGCATCAACAGTTTCATCCTTATTGGGAATTTTCAGATGCAGGTAACCCCAAAATACTGGTAATGCGTTTCCTGGTGATCACTCTAACTCAGGGGTGTCAAATTCAATTTTATTGAGGGCTGCATCAGGGTTGTATTTTACCTCAGGGGCCGTCAGCATGATGTTAGTTATGTCGGTGGCTGCCTGTGGGGGCCGAGTGCTCGGCCATCGAAAATGGGTTCCCACGGGCATGACCCCCTGACATAATTATTTGCAACAATTGGTACTCATACCAACACCGGGTCCACAATTCATCCATAATCACCATTAGCTGATTTACCTCAGGGCAATATTTTATCAACATGAGCTTTCAACGAGAAGAGTTGTGGAATAACCAATGTAGCTTGTAGTGTTGTTTTGCTTTGTTATCCAACACAGAAACAACATTCAATTCAGTTGGTGAAAGAATTTTGCCTAATGCAAACATGATATGTGACTTTTAGAACAGGGGTTGTCAACCTTTTCGACCTCGGGGAACATCAAACTCATAATTTTAAATCCTGAGGACCACTAGTACATTTTTTTTAAAAAAGATAATATATTTAATATAAAAAAATTATTTTATATTCAATATAAATTTAATATTTAAAAAATGTATACACACACACATATAAATGCTTATTTAATTATAACAATATATATATAATATAGTATATAATATAATATATAATATATCTATAATATAATATATAATATAAATGCTTAATCATAACTGTGGGGCAGAGCAAAGGGAAAGGAGGGGCCTCTCTCATCCTTTGGCGGGGGAAAAGAGGGAGGATTTTAGAAGCTACATGGTGCCTGGAGCCTGGGAAGATCTGGATGGGGAGGAACCGGCTCCCACTCAAATGGAAGGAAAATAGAACCATCTCATATCTCCCCCAAGTCAGAGGAAACCTCTCCTTCCTTTGCCAGGTGTGGCTGCCTGGAGTTAGTTGGGTGAGGGAAGGAGGGCCGGGCTGGAATCTAATCTAATATAAAAGTAATATAATATAGAAATGATTGCTTAGTAAATTGTTAAGCAGAATTCTGTTATCACTTTACAAACCTGCAACATATTTTGAAGATAAGTTTGTAATCTTATGCCCATCTGTCAAACAAATCCCATGTGAAATTAGTTTGTTTCAGAATAGACATGTATCAAATACTAGTGATTAAGCAAGGACACTAATTTTAATCAGATTTGAAAAGTTATCCAGAATGTAATGAAACATTTTTTTTAGAAAAATTAAACTCCTTATACCCCATCTCTCTCAGACCACTCAGCAACAAACTGTAGACCTAAACATATTTATAAGGCCCATAGATTTCAACTGAAGTTACTACTAAGAAAACAACCTTAGAATGCCTTTTAAAATATTTCCCTTCAAAGAAAATGTAAAGCCTCTAGCACCAGGCTCCCTGATGTCAGTTAGAATAATTTGGACAGCCGCTTCATGGCAGTGGCCTTCTGGATGTTTTTTTGCAGCTTAGACATTCTAATCCTATTTTCCACTCTCCAAAAAGTGGGAGACTACTCAGAGATTTTTTGAAAAGCATCCTTCTGAGTTCTGAATATCTTTTTTAAATTTTAAGCCGCTCTTCTTTCAACAAGTAACGGTTAGAAGTAGAGAAAGCCTGAAGAGCAGGGCTGGGCTGCTACCGGTTCTCACCGGTTCAAGCAACCTGGTTGTTAATTTTATGGCCAGTTCACCGAACTGGAAAATCCCATCCCTGGCTGTCCCCACCCACCCTGCCTTGTCCCTCCCAGGAGTCCCCACATGGCCCATTTTAAATCAGAGGTAAGTGCAGGGCATGTGCAGAGCAAGATGAAAAAAGGGTCTCCTGAAAGTTCTGGAGGGATGGAAATGGACCTGTTTCTGGCCTCCAGAAGGCCTCTGGAGAGTAAAGATGATTGCACTACTCCCATTCCACTCACTAGAGATCATCAACAAGTGTGACCAACGGTGTTTCCATCATTGCTTACGACAGCAAGAAGGGAATGGGGAAAAAAACTCAATCATGAATTAAAAATGGTGCTTGTAATTGCCCATTAATATTGAACCCGCAGACAAACCATGCACATCCAATTCAGTTTTTGGACAAAATGTCAAAATGGCCACATGAGTACATAACCAGGGAACATGGGAAGTGCCTATCGAATGCAGAATCCATTATCACCTTTGTTTCTTCAGGACAAGACAGTACAATCAAACCTTTAATATTTAGCTAATGGTAAACGCTGATGTTGGTGGTTTAGTTTAAAGACTTCATAAGAAAAGCAAAGGAGAACAATCCCTAGATTTTTCAAACAATAAGAAACTGGGCAAGGACACTATACTTATTTGTTTGTTTTGGCCTCGTATTAATCTCCTTCATGAAAGCTGCAATTCACCTTTCTTGCATGAATTTATAATAGTATGAACTTCCAGCTTGTTAACGTTTTGAGGGTGGCTAGGAGTGAACTGAGCAAAACATTTATATTATTAAATACAATTCCTCCAGGATTTGAGAATGCTATTAGACCAGAAGGACTGAGCTCAGTTTATTGATTAATAAAATATGTCATGCCTCCCTTGGGTTTCTCCTTGTGGAAAAAAATGAGATATTGTGGATGTTATGGCTACAAAGCTCAGGCCAGAAACTAAATGATGAAATAGTTTCAGTCCCTGTAAAGCCTTCACTCCATTTCCTTTGTGATATAACACTTACTGACTGGAACACAGACTGCCTTGGACAACTTTTTCATTCAACTATGTTGGCGGGGATTGCTTTATTGGCTTTTGACCCTGCTTGCCTGATTCTTTCCTCTCTGTTGTTCTTAGTCCCTGCAACTTCACATGTCAAAGCAGTGAAAAAGAGAGAGAGAGAGAGAGAGAGAGAGAGAGAGAGAGAGAGATCCCACCTAACCATAGGTTGCTTTTTTCAGGGAGTTTCAAACTGAAAATTGCCTATGAAAATTATTCACCCTTTTAGCTAGCAATGTACTTTTTTCATTCCTCTGCAACAGCTGCTATTTCTCCTGAAGGAAGGATTTATAGCTGCTGAAGTTTTTTTGTTTTCCTCCAGAGGCGATGGCTTCTGAATATTTTAGGCTCAAACCCACTGTTCCAAAGAATTGGAGTTTATCCAACTATTTAAAAATTCAATATGGTGTTTATATGGATGTGTGGATGCCTAGTCAGAGAGAGAGAGAGAGAATGAGAGAGAGAGAGAGAAACTCAATTTCTGGCTTTTATAGTGGTGTTTTGGCTGAAAAGTGCCTTGAGTGTTGGATAAAAGATTAAATGACCAAAATATCTTTTATTTATCAAATTCTGAGGTTAATGTTAATCAGAATTATATCTGCTCTATAAACGACTCTTTAAAACCTTTCCATTAAGAGTGAGTAGAAACTAGAATTAATTCCTTCAAATAATATCAACCAATTAATTTCTTATCATTTTCTCTTCATCTCTTCTCAGTTTTAACAACATAATTCATCACTTTCCCTAAAAATATGACAAAATTCCCTTATCATACCTTATCTATCAACAAATCTTTATAGCCTCATCATTCAATCCTAGTCATGGAAAATCCATTAAGATCTGTTAGTAAAAAATTAATCTTGATTAAATAGGCCTAGTTTATAAACTTTACTTTAGTTTTAAAGATGTTGGTTATTCCTTTTAGGTAATGTTCCAAAACCTGATTTCTTTTCTCTTTTCCTTTTCTTCGGAATTCCTTCATAAGTACAGCACAGGGCTGTTAAACTCTCAGCCAGCAGGCCATCAAGCACTGGCCAGGCTCACGTCCGGTTTAACAAAGGGGGGGGGGAGTCCTGATAAGTCACGTGGCACTGACGTGATGATGTAAGTTCGACACCCCTGGTATAGCACATCACTTTTGTAAATGCAAAATAAGAAAATTGTCCAATTGTTCTCGATTAAACTTTTCTCAACTAAAATCCACACAGCCAAATATACTCATCTTGAATGCCCCTTTTAATGATTAAAGCTGATTTCATTTATAAACTTCCGTATAACATTTTTGCAAATATAATTCTTGTATTTTGTCCATTTTAAATTCATATCCAGATAGCCTGATTTTCAGTTATATCTTTTCCTATCTCTTCTTTTAAACCTATTTTTGGTGTGTCAGACAGTCTAAAGAGTAAGTTCTGTGTGCCTTTTTGCCAAACATCCTTAATTTCTTCCAGAGTTAAAACATTTTTCTCCATTATGTATTAATGGAGTTTTTGGTTATAATATTTAATTCATTCTGTCTGCCTTTAGTAAACAGTCTTCAATCTTCTATCATGTTTTTTTTTTTCTCATCCAGAACATTGAACCAATTTCTTACATTTAAACTTAAATCTTAAGATATTTTAATAAGATTTTAAACAAACTTCAGTAAGTATTCTTATCACTTTTTGATGTCTTGTGTCCAGTCTATTTGGCCCCCTAGTCCATTTAAAAACTTTCCAAAATCAACATTCAAAGCATCCTTTCATTCCTTATTTCTTCTTTAAGTTTAAATTTCTAGTATCTTGATACCTGTATAAATTTGGTCCTGATTTTTTTCACAGCTTATTTAATCAACATTTTCAAGAAGTAAGAGAAATGCAATTGTATATTAATATTTTTCATTACACTCGTGATCTCTATTACTGACATCTTATATTCTACAAAGAACTGTTTTCTGCACTGGGGAAAAATGTAATGGGTAGTACAATAGTTCTTCTGCAGTATCATAACTTCAATCTGGATATAATTGATCCAGCTCCTAACACTGGGCATTTCTCCTATTTTATATATTGCTATATCCATATGCTTGGATATTTTCTTTATGTTTGGATATTTTCTATATGCTTGGATATTTTCTTTATGTTGCACTCATAAAGAATTGCAGAACAGTATCAACAGTAGCATAGCAGAAACAAAATAAATATTAGGTATATCTGAATTGGTGACGAGTTAACAAAATTCAAAATAAATGTTGAGTTGCTGTTATTACTTATGTCCTATTCTAAATGGCTGCACATGCAACTTCATCAATCCCTTCTAAATTTGTGATTTTGTCTATTGTAAGTGACTTGATTCTAAAATTCAAATGAAATGGGTGTTCCAGTTGGTGCCAATGTGATTCCCTCAGATCATTTTATTATTATAGATATGTGATGCTTTTTATGTGGTGCTATTGTTGAAATAACATCAGATAAAATATGGGGACACAGGGGCTCAGTGGCTAAGACGCTGAGCTTGTTGATCAGAAAGGCCGGCAGTTTGGCAGTTCGAATCCTTAGCACCCCATAACAGAGTGAGCTCCCGTTCCTTGTCCCAGCTTCTGCCAACCTAGCAGTTCGACAGCATGTAAAAATGCAAGTAGAAAAATAGGGACCACCTTGGTGGGAAGGTAACAGCGTTCCGTGCGACTTTGGCATTTAATCATGCTGGCCACATGACCATGGAGATGTATTCGGACAGCACTGGCTCTTCGGCTTTGTAACAGAGATGAGCACTGCCCCCTAGAGCTAGAAATGACTAGCACATATGTACGAGGGAAACCTTTACCTTTTTTTATTGTTGAAAATAAAACTCATGATTTAATTGGGGTAACTGCCAGAATCCTGACCCCAAATTTAACACATATAACCATGTATGCCTTTTAAGGAGCTGTCGCTTGGAAAAACGCTGAAAAGTATATGCCAAGCTATATTCCACTTCATATGTTTGCCTTTGTTTTTTTGAAAGGAAAGTAACACCAGTAGACTAACATTAAATATGTAGCATGGTTATGAAATGAAAGCAGGAGCCAATATAATCCAAGAGACTGAATCACATTATATGTGTAATTCCTCATTAAACCAGAGGCTCCCTTCACTCCCTATTCTTATGCACTGTGGAAGATGAATCCACAATATAAGAGCTCCTTAAGTATGGGGCAACTTCCATCTTGGGTCTTCCTAGGGTTCTCTACTTTAGGCTGAACGTATCCAGTTCTATGATTTAAGACTTAACCTTGAAGCCTCATATTGTCTTTGCCATTTTTCCTCTCTAATTCTGTTTGCCAATGCCCTTCCTATGTTGTGGAAACCCAAAATGAACACGATATTCTAGGTGCGACTAGCCAGTGCAACATAGCATGGAACGATCATTTCCTATGATCTCAGAATGATACTTCTCTGGATGCAGCCCAAGTTTGCATTGGGTCTTTTGACAGCTGCTCAACTTTGCTGGCTCATTCCTTTATAGCTGTCATGCCCCTGGTGGATTCAGACTTTGAGGGAGAGGAGGAACAGCCGACAGGGAGTGGAAGTGTGGCTCCGGAGGTTGTGGAAGATGCTGGGGAATGGCACAGGCTGGCTGGGCAATCAGAGGAGGACCCAGGCCCATCCTGTCTCCATCCTAGGGCACGCAGGGAGGAGAGGATAAGGGAGAAATGTGAATGGCATGGTCTACAGGAGAGGAAAGGGCCTTGATCCCCTTCATGGCCTGCAGCTGTAAAAGCTGGTTAAAAGGACTTGCATGAGCCAGTGCTGGAAACAAAGCATGGAAATATCTCTAGTCCGTCCATTTTTACCTGAGTTTGGCATCCTTCCCAGTGTGTGTTCTGATATTTGTGGACATCTTCAAGCCCTTATCTTGCCTGGTTCCCTTAATTGCTCTTTATAATTTATACTCTTTATAATTTATAGGTATTTTTAGTTTAAATGGCATTTCCTCCTTTTTGCAAATGTTTGCCGGGGAGTTTTTTCTGTCTCCAGTCAAGGACATTGGCGCTTTGAAGCCAAGTTGAAGGAATTAAAAGGGACTTCATCTGTTATTGTGCTTGTGTTGTTTTTGTATCCCACCTTGGGTCATCACAACAGCATTCAATTCTTTTGAGAATAAATATGACAGATGCCTTTTTTGTGTGTCAGTGTCAGAGCTTGCAGAAGAAGCTTTTAAACAGCCCTTTTCCTGTGCATATACTTGGCTTTGCTTTTGGAGCTCAGCCTCATCTCTCTACAGGTAGTCCTTGGCTTAGAACCACAAATGAGCCCCACTGTTATGTTACTAAGCGACACGGTTGTTAAGTGAGTTTTGCCCTTTCTTGCCACAGTTGTTAAGTGAATCAATGCAGTTAAGTTAGTAACATGGTTATTAAATGAATCTGGCTCCCCTCCCCATTGACCTTGCTAGTTGTAAGTGTGAAAAAGTAATAAGTCACTTTCTCCAGGCCTGTTGTAACTTTGAATGGTGGCTAAACAAACTGTTCTGACCCAAATCTGGTTCCATGGGAGCAAACAGAAAGACAAAGGTAATAGACCAACCTTTTTACTGTTTCATTTACGACTCTTGTTTCTTCACAGATAAAAGGCTGCTTCCAACTACTTAGCTCTGACAAGAAATAGCCTTGCCAAGTTTTTGCCAGGCTGCCAAGAACAGCAGATAAAATTCCTAAACAATAAATCAAATAGTCTCCGAACACCAACTCGGATATTCTAATGTCTACCAGGCTCAAGTATCAAACTTCTTTGCCTTTCGCAAACAACTACAGTTTCTCAGCTGGCTTTTATCTTCTCAGAGAGGGGCCATTACCTTCCAGCCTTACTCCCGAGTCAGCTGTACTGCTGCAGCTGTTCTTTCCCTCGAGTAGGGGCCTCAGGGGCCTTTTCCTCACTGCTGCCAGCCTCCACAATCTCCAAAGGCAGCATTCCACTCCCTGATGGTCCTGGCCCTATCCCTGCATCACACGCAGGCCCTTCACCTGAGTCCTCGCTCTCCAAGGCCTCAGCCATCCACACCTGCTGCCGGCAAACCACAACACTGTTGTAGGTCAAAGACTGCTTGAACTTTCATTCTCCTTGTCATCTTTGGAAGCCATCCTGAAACCAGATGCTCCCATACTGCCACATTTTGAGCCTGGGAAAATGGGGATTTCTTGGAATGTATGTAGTATGTAGACATAACAACATTCTTTTTCTAATTCAAGGTCATGTTAGTTTGCGCATAAGTGAGGGGAAGTCTCAAGTTGGGACGGATGGTGATTGGGGCATGTAATGTAATGATGGACGCAGGGGTGAGAGTTGTAGTTTTACTTATTGCAAGGAAGCCCAGAACTTTCAGATTTGGGATCCCTCAGTTGTGCCAGTTTACTATCCAAATAAAAAAGAACTTTTGAGAAGATGGCTGTCTCGGAGTTACTGGCTGGAGTGGAGGTTTTGTGGAGCTCTGACACTCCTTTTTTCTGTGTTTCTCTAGCAGAGCTATTTTGTTTTCTTTGCTACTTTTATATCAGTCGGGCACACCTTAGGGTTTTTTTAAGTCTCTTTCCTTACTGCAAGCCACAGTACAACTTCCTCTAAATGATTACCTCCTAATGATATTGCCTAACTTCCAAAGCTCTTTTCCCATATTTCTTCAATAAATTGATTTTCCAGAAACTTCCTAATCAGCTTTTACATTAATATTTTAATGCTGTTGCTAAAGGTTTCAGGCAGAGCCATTGTCCCCAGAGATGAAAAAGTGGGGCAGAGTTCCCCTTATCAGATAACAGATTAACAGAGTTGGAAGGGACCTTGTAGGTCATCTAGTCCAACCCCTGCCCAAGCAGGAGACCCTACACCATTTCTGACCGATGCCAGTCCACCCTCTTCGTGAAAGCCTCCAGTGATGAAGCTCCCGTAATTTATGAAGGAAAACTGGTGGAAACTTTAAAATAAATCTTTAACTCTAAGCATCAATATTTCATCCATTCAAAATTAACAAGATTTAGTTGAGAGAAATCTGCATACTTGTCTTGCGCTTTTTTTCTAGCATAAATTTGATGCTCTGTTACTGAACTGATAGTGGAAAAAGCTCCCATTGCAATGTACCAGCAATTAGAATGTTCCATAATGTTCGTAAAATCATAATCCATTATTTTGAGTGTAAGCCTTTTTTAACTCAGTAGGATTTAGAATTGAATTGATATTAGAATATGGGGAAGATTTAACCTTCTTCATTTGGCTGTGGTATAGATCCATATTTTCTGCAATTGTTAAAAAAGGACTATTACAAGGATTACATATATATATATATCAATGTAATGTATAGTATTGTACACTTTTATTTTATATAAAAAAATACATTTGTTTCTGTTTCAGCCTGCCAACTTGCTGTCACTGGCTTATTTATGTCTTTCAAGAACTGCCCACTTCTGCCAGCCCTAGTAGGTAAACCTGGCTAGAAAATTAGCTCCACAGAATGGCTGAAACTACCTATCTTGAGCTTGGCTATAGTAACTGAATCTTGCAAGTCTGATGGTACTGTTTTTTCTTCTCCTTGTACACCACTGAATCAATGAGACCTCTTCCTAAGCCTCTTCTAAATGCAGTATTATTATTATTATTTTCACAAGACTAACATTTCATCAGTTTTTGCCTACGTAACAGTTATTGCATATTTCCATCAAGATTATCTTCTTTAGCCTCTATTCAATTCCATAGCAGAGTGAATTACACTGTAAGAATATGGTTAGCCTTACTTGCACCCCCACTATAAATATTAGAAAAAAAATAATGGGATTTTTGTAGGCGCTTGAAAAGTTCCCCCATCTCACCAACCATTGGGCAAAATCATGATGATATTGATGAGCCTGTCCTGAAATGAATTTGTTTCAGAATGTTCTGTGGTTTTGCCTTGGTTATATATTGCATTGTGTATTTGTTTTGTTTTTTATGTTTGAAATGTATGCAAACCACCCACATCACTATGTACAAATAAAAACGAATTAACATATACAGTACTTTGATCATGGGAAAGATTGCTGGGTACCCAGAATGATGCCTCTCCAATATCAAGAGCCCTTTTCTTGATCCCACATGAATTCAATAAACAGATCTGCAGATGAACTACTAAAACAGGATTTTAGCTTTTCAAGAGCTGGTAAAGACATGGTGTTATTGCTTGGCACATTTTTCATAGCTTTGATGGAAAGTAAAATATCCTTTCTTCTATTTTCTACATGCAACAAAGAGCAAATGGAAAATGCACAGTGCATAAATCAGCCATTATGAATATTGTTGGATGGCAAAATTCAATGTGTCCTTAAATTGTCCTTTGTTTTCTCTCTTACTTGTGCATATGCATATGCAAATTTCTCCTTGCTGTTGAAGGAAAAGTATAATAAGTTACTCTTTTATGATAGTGTTTTATGTATTGTTAAGCTAGAATATTCCTTTTGTTACATATTAAACCCCCCCACCCTAAAATCCCAAAGTGGATTCAGTTAAAAGTACGTAGTGACTGGTTACAATTTTCTTGGAAAACAGGAACATCTGCCCAGGGTCAGGCAACAAGTGAAGAAGATAGGAACATCCACCCAAGGTGAAGTCCAGAAACAAAACAAGATAAGACATCCGTTGCATAGAAGAAAATGTCATGCCGACCCTTTAGCTTATAGTTTAGCTTACAGTATGATTTAAGATAATAAGAGGGAGTTGGGAGGGCTTCTTAGGCATGACGTGCATTGTGTAGGGGGTATAAATGTATCTCTTGAATATGGGATTTTGCGCTTCATGATCTCAATCCATTTTGGGAAGGACGTCAAGGCCTGCCTTTGCAAATACATTTTTAATAAACTTTCTTTGCTTGTACATCAGAGTTGTCTGTCGAATGAGTGAGTATAAACATTGGAATATTTTAAAATCTCACACCATGATGCCATGTCTACCACAATATGTACGCAGTGTTGCAACTATTATGTCAAAATTAGATATATATATTTTTTAGTGTTCAGAACAAAATAAAAGAACTGTACTGGATACTTATCGCAAAGCAATGTATGCAGTCATAGTTGTGCTGGTGCTGCTGTAGTCTTTAATGAAACATCATAGCAATATAATTTAGACTTATATACCACCCCATTGTGCTGTATAGCTGTCTCTGGGTGGTTTACAATGTCAGCAAATTGCCCCCAACAATCTGGGTCTGGAAGGATGGAAGGCTGAGTCAACCTTGAGCCAGTCAGGATTGAACTCCTGGCAATGGGCAGAATTAACCCACAATAATTCATTCTAACTACTCTGCCAGCACAGCACAACAAAAAATACAACTGAAGGAGAAAAGAGAAAAGGCAGGCTTTGTAGGGAGACTATGTAGGAAGAAAATAAGAGAACTAGATTTATATTAAGGCAGCTTCATGCCTTTAGCTAAATGTCTATTATTTGGCCTATTCCACGTGTACTCTTCTAGGAATTTTTCTAGGACTTTGATGGAAGAAAAAAAGTGGGATTGGAAAAAGTAGGATTGAAATGGAGCTAATTTTTGGGAATCAAAATAAGACTCCAAGTACCTGTTGGTCCCATTCATTCCACCGGGTTTCTTTATTTCTAACTAAAAACAGAAATCAAACTTTTTTCCTGCTACAAATCAAGTGTGAAGAGAGTTCTTTAGAGTGCCTGTAAAGTCACAGATATTCACTAGTTCTAGTTCGTTGAAATCATTGATCTGTACAAAGTTAAAATCGGAGGCAAATATTTTAGAAAAGAGATTAAATGAAAATGTTAAATGCTTTTAGCTTTTGGTTAACTGCACTTAACAACTGCACCACTTAAGGAGAGACATTATGTTCCATATTGTTCATTTAGGTCAAAGGCTACTTATATCTTCTTCTGTGAATTTGTCATAAACAGAAAAATGGTCCAATCTAGAACCATTCTGGAATGTTTCAATCTTCTCATCTCTTATAAATTTTCACTCCCTTTGGTATAACCTTTTTTTCCTTATTTCAATTTTTGTAATCCCTAAAAGGGAGGCAAAAATAAGAGAGACTTTCAACATTCTGTATTTTTATAATTATATGGTCTCCTCAAAACTTCCTTCTTCTATTTATTTCTTTGTTTAACAATCAGCTTTCTTAACAAATTTTAACATTCTTCTTTCCCACTGTTTAGTTAATTGGAAAAACATTGTTTAAACAATGCACATTCCAAATTTAATGGTTCCTTTAATTTTAACTTTCTCATGGCGAATTCTCAGTAAGCATTTTGCATTTAATTCTTTTTAAAACTTTGTAACTGGTTCCTTCTTTTTTTACTTTAATCTTTCCTGGATCGATGGTGCACCAACCTAGGTGGTTGGCTGCTCTGAAGGTTTTTTAAAATTTTCTCCATTTAACCGTGCTTTTAAAAGTGAACGGGGCAGACCCAATGTCCTTTAAACAAGCTTTGTGTGAGGTTGTGAGCACCATGTTTTCTGTGACCCTGAAGCTAATATAAGCCACCTCAAGCTTCTCCTTGTCCAGGTAAGCCCTATTAGTCAACCATATTGCCTGTCTGTCAATCTTTGCCTGTGTGTCATACCCACTGTTTCGTGGAATTGTGCTAGTCTGCCAGGTTTCCACCCAGATATCAACAAATTTGTATTTCTCTTTGGATCTATGCTTGACAAGTAAGGAATTCTGCCAGGAGTGGGATTCAAATTTCTTAACAACAGGTTCTGTGGGTGTGGCCTAATTTGTGGGTGTGGCTTGGTGGTCATGTGAATGGGTGGGCATGGCTCGTATGTAAATGTTATAAATATATTAATATGATTATAAATATAAATAAATATATTAAAAAGAGCAACTTTTACCCAAAAGCAGGCAAAGCAGGCAGGCAGATTGAGTTGCTCACAGAATCACAGATTAACTTAGAGATCTATCTATCTGCAATCGGCTACCTGAGTCTGCATTGAAAAGCTTCAGTCCTAAGGAAGGTTCAGCTCTGCTTTTAGATTAGCTAGAAAGCAAGAAATCCCAGGATTTCCTGCTTTCTAGCCAATCAAAATCTCCTGGCAGAGTAGAATAGCTGATGGCTGGGGGTGGGGAGGAAAAATAGCAACTTACCAAACCGGTTGGGCGGCTCACATGGCGGGTAAGGAGTGAGTGGGCAGGAAGGGGCGGGGCCAGCCAGTGGAGCGATTTGCTGGTTCACTGAACTGGGGACAATCATGTCTGCAGCATTTGCAAGAAATCATCAACTGTGCCACCTGGGCAGTTGACAAGCGCTGTGCAGCATTTGAAAATCCGCTTGTTTCCTGCTTTTTCAACCTCAGCTGTGCCGCGCAAAGCAGCTGAGGAGGGAAAAGCAAGTAATAAAGGACAGCCTAGAGCCCGGGCAGGCGGGTGGGCCAAACACCAAACTGGTTCATTGTCAACTGCTCTTCACAGCTACGGGTTCTACGGAACCGGGCAGAACCACTAGCATCTCACCCTTGAATTCTGGTGCATTTGGGGGCATTTTATTTATTTTTCCTAAAGGAAAACATTTGCATGTATCTGTCTCTAATGTCATTATGTTATCTTCTGTCCAGTTGTTTGGCTATCAAAAGTGTCCTTAAATTTATGTTTTTGTTTTAATGCGTGTGTGTGTGTTGTGTGTGTGTGTGTGTCTGGTTATTTTGAAAGGAGCCAGAATACATTTGAAGCACTATTTTCAAATAAGTAAATTATCCATGACTTTTTTTTCTGGGCTTATACAGCTGCATCAAAAGCAGCCTTTGGCTAACTCAGCATGCTCACTTCAAGTTTGGATTTTTTCCAAGTGAAGTGAAATAGCAATGCTTGTACATTTGCACTGAGATAACTGTTCGAGACTATTCAAGCAGGTCCACAGATCTGGAGAAAATGCAGGTATTTTAATAATCCAGAATAAATGCTTTAGGATAGAATAACAGAGTTGGAAGGGGCCTTGGAGGTCTTCTAGTCCAACCCCCTGCTTAGACAGGATACCCTATACCACTTCAGACAAATGGTTAGCCAATCTCTTCTTAAAAACTTCCAGTGTTGGAGCATTCACAACTTCTGGAGGCAAGTTGTTCCACTGATTGATTGTTTTAACTGTCAGGAAATTTCTCCTTAGTTCTAAGTTGCTTCTCTCCTTGATTAGTTTCCATCCATTGCTTCTTGTCCTGCCTTCAGATGCTTTGGAGAATAGCTTGACTCCCTCTTCTTTGGGGCAGCCCTGAGATACTGGAAGACTGTTATCATGTCACCCTTAGTTCTTCTTTTCATCAGACTGGACATACGCAGTTCCTCCAACCATTCTTCATATGTTTTAGCCTCCAGTCCCCCAATCGTCTTCACTGCTCTTCTCTACACTCTTCCTAGAGCCTCAACATGTTTTTCACATCGTGGTGACCAAAACTGAATGTAGCATTCCAAGTGTGGCTTTACCAAGACATTATAAAGTGGTATTAATACTTCACGTGATCTTGATTCTATCCCTCTGTTTATGCAGGCTAGAACTGTATTGGCTTTATACATGCCTCCATATTTTGAAGCATATCTTTTTAAAGGTTTCCACAGCCGTATGTGCTATCCCACCAAGTTTAATTTGATTTGTAAACTTAATCAGCATTCTTTGCCTAGAAAGTTTACTTGTGTATTTTATTTGTAGCATTGTTATCCTGAGACAGAGAATTAAAGCTATGCCCAATTTCTATTATAATGTACTACTATGGTAGCTATGGTTTGAACAGCTAATTTAATTTTGTAATGCTGTGCAATATATTATTTTAATGGCACCCATCCTCATAGATTACTGAAATAATTGGGTACAATATCAATAGTGGAGCACCTGCAGAATTCCTATGCACTTTGGCATAGATCTTTCTGTCACAATTTATTAAGACTTAACATCTTCCTCTGAACTTTGGCTTCCTCCCTCTCTACAAAGGCTAGAAGCTAAGATCAAGTGAAATTTATTTAACAGCCTCATATTATAGTTTTATGGCTTCAGGGAAAGAAACTTTAAAGATTTTAAATTAAAGATTAAGGGATAAATATGGGGAAAACTCTATTCAACAAATAAAATATCTAAGCTACTCCCTAGATGGGACATTCTGGGATTTTTCCTGTAAAGAAATACATTGATATTATTTCTAGGATATATTTTTATTATAATTGTTAACAATTATTTATGTAGTTGTTAGTTTGCAAGACCCTATGCTGCTATCAGCACCGGAGATTCCAGATTATTCTATGTAAATATTTACTTATTGCATATGTTTACTTATTGCATATGTTGGGATGACTGCTGCTGATATATTGTTGGTTTATTTGTTGCTAGTGATTTACAAACTAACCTTTGGAATCCCATTTCCTTAATGTAGGTAGAAATAATTTGGGATGGGACTGGTTGCAAACTATTCCTTTATTTTCTCCTGCTGTTAATGTAACGATTGTAATAAAACAGGCCCTTGTATTATGTCTCTAATGATAAGGGAAGGACACCCTTCTTCCAGTTATTAAGATATGCAGAAGCTATGTAAATTATTAAGTATTCATTTATATGGCGGGTTTTCTTGAATATGTTCAAGAAAAGAGAGAGCCAGTAGTGTAGAGGAGTATGTGTCACAATTTGGAGATAGAGATACAAATATTCAGTCCTGACTATATAACAGTGTTGCCAGAATGACAATGTGAAGTGTTCTTAATAAAACAACGATCCAATTTGTTGGGGGGTGGGATATGCTGACTCTGTAAACTTGCTTAGATAGGATAAGTGTTAAGTGCTTCTACTAGGCATACTAGCTTGCCCCTAATCTTTGTTAGCCCTGGGGAAATATTAATTCAAGAATACTTATTGTTTATTATTCTTTAATATGATTGAGGTGGGGGGGGGGGAATGAAGAGATTTAAAAAAACGAGAGCACCATTTTGCACCCTTTTCAGAAATGATTTAAATGAGGAGTTGAAAACGATGCATATCAAGTGCGAAAGTTGGGGTGATGGATTACCCAATATTCAGAAGCATTGCTCAAAGTTCAAAAGCTTTTCAGTGGACGTACTCTTAACACACAGTTTAGACTTGATAGGCTTGATCTCGGGGTGCTACTCAACAAAATGTGGCAAAAAAAATGTAGGGTTTGGCAGTTATTTAATTAAAAAAAAAATGAGATACACACTAAAATAGGTGGTTCCTGGCTCATCAACGGTGCATGCGAGAAAGATTTGGGTTTTATGGTAGATCAGATTAAGAGCAAGCATGAACACTAGCGTTGCTGCTGCCAAAAGAGGCAATACAATCTATAGCTTCAGCAGAGGAATACTATCAAAATCAGGGAAATTGTTAATTCCAGTTTATGCAGTTTCGTCAGACATGTCTGATAGTTCAGCACTGATTGCCACAATAGAAGCAGATCAGTGGTGGGATTCAATTTTTTTTTTATTATTTACCGATTCTATAGGCGTGGCTTGGTGGGCGTGGCAGGGGAAGGATACTGTAAAATCTCCAGTCAGAGGTGGGATTTGCCGGTTCTCTGAACTACGCAAAATTTCCGCTACCGGTTCTCCAGAACTGATCAGAACCTGCTGAATACTCACCTCTGAATCAGTTCCTTTCTTTCTTTCTCTGGAAAAAGTCCAGAGAAGAAAGACAAACTATTGACCGAGGGGGTTTAGAAACCAAATCCTACGAAAATGGTTCTAAGAACTTCGTAAAAGTGTAGTTTTTAAAGCAGTTTAGTTTAAAAAAAGAGAAAGTTGAGGAGAAACATGATAGCAGCTTTCCAAGACTTGAAAGGCTGCTACAGAGAAGAGAGTATGTATGTGTTGTCTAGCAGGGGTGTCAAACTGGCGACCCGTAGGCTGGAGGCATCACGGACAGGTCATGCCCAGCCCAGCTCCACGAAGGGAAAAATATGTCGTGAAACAACACATGATGGCAACGTGACACCTTGAGGGTCAACCTGCAAAATGACCTCAGCAAAATGACCATTCTTTCTCATGCTTACTCCTGCTTCGTTTCTAGGTTGCCATTCATGGGGGGGTGGGGGGGAGGAAGGGATGGGAGAACTTAGGAATGTGGTGCCTCAGCTGCTAGTCAAAACATCTACCAGCCGGTGTGTGAACCAAGGCCATGTCAACAGACACCTGCTTGGCCCATGTGATCTAAAAGACACGTCTGTGTGGGAGGGGGGGATTTCTATTCTTTTAACTATCCCTGAGTGAGGGAACCCTTTCACCCAGTGCTGGGATTCATTTTTTTTTTACTACTGGTTCTGTGGGCGTGGCTTGGCGGGTGTGATGTGGCTTGGTGGGTGTGACTTGGTAGGCCTGGCTTGGTGGGCGTGGCGGGGGAAGAATACTGTAAAATCCCCATCCCCCCCACCCCACTAACCTGCTTTCCAGCCCCGTTCTCCTGTACTTTGCTTCTGTTCTGATTCCTATGGTTAAACCCCTCTTTTGGGGTTTTCTATACCAGTGAGCTGTGATAACGCAGTGGTTAGAATGCAGAATTACAGGCTGTGTCTGCCCACCGCCAGGAGTTTGACCCTGACCTGCTCAACCTACCATCCTTCTGATATTGGTGAAATGAGGACCCAAATAGTTGTGGGCGATATGCTGACTTTGTAAACCACTTAGAGAGAGCTATAACGCACTATGAAGGCTAAATAAATCTAATTGCTATTCTCCACTCCACTCCATTCCATTCCATTCCACTCCACTCCACTCCATTCCATTCTATTCTATGATGTCAGAGCATTGTTCCAAAGCAATAGTTTCCTTATGAAATGTGCACAGAACATGCAAAATTGCTTAAGCCATCTGAGCTTAGATACAAAATTTATAGCATTTGCTTTCACCTATAATAAGACATGCCATATATACAATATTGGTGTGCAATATTGCTCATTTTAATGTGCTCTAACAAGACATGCTTCTAAATAATTTCGTACCTGCTTCAGTGGAAGATGACATCAACGGTTGTTGCTGCAGACAGCTTATTTTCTTCTGGAGGGAAAAAATGTTGACAGGTTCTGCTTAGCTGGCTAAGCAGAATGGACAACTTATTCCCCTGTCCTTTTGGAAAAATGTGTTGCTTTTCTTTCCAATGTGTAAGGAGAAAAAGGGGCCTGGACAATTCAATATACTGTACTTTGCTGTCCTGCCAGGCTTATAAATCGTTCGTTCAAAAGATATTTAAAAGATAGTTTGTGAGCCATATGCTGGTCAAAAATAATAGGAAAGAAAGAAAATATTTGTAACAGTAATTTGAATTATTCTAAATTTGCCTTTGATTTTTCCATGGGCTATCACACTTGAAAAAAAAAAACACATTAAGTTATAAATAATAGATAAAAAACCTTCCATATTTTATTTCAGCATGTATGATCTTCACAAATGTTTCTTGGCATGCATAAATTGTCTTCCATAAAGGGGGAGCCATGGATTCAAATACAGCAATTTGTTTCTGAATAGATTTGGATCTAGTGATCATGTGCATCTTAAACTGAGACACAAATCCCTTTATATTGCTAAATTAGAATGATACCTATCAGCTCTTGAGCCAATGAAAATGTATGCCAGCATAAATTGTGCTGTCCCCTTTGCCAATTTCTGCTGATGAACGGTGTTGCCCTTCCTTAAAAGGTAAAGGTTCCCCTCACACATACATGCTGGTCATTTCTGGCTCTAGGGGATGGTGCTCATCTCCGTTACAAAGCTGAAGAGCCAACGCATCCGAAGACGTCTCCATGGTCATGTGGCCAGCATGACTAAACGCCGAAGGCGCACGGAACGCTGTTACCTTTCCACCAAAGTGGTCCCTATTTTTCTACATGCTTTTGAATTGCTAGGTTGGCAGAAGCTAAGAAGATTGGCAGAAGATAAGTAACGGGAGCTCACTCTGTTACAGAGTTTGGATTCAAACGTCCAAACTACCGAACTTTCTGATCAACAAGCTCACCATCTTAGCACACTGAGCCACCACGTCCCTTATTTATTACAGGCCAAATTCAAGGAAGAGATTGGTAGATTTCCCTTGCTTCATTTCCTCTCTGCCAAGTGTCAACAATTAAGCATTGACTTTCACTGATGTGGAGTTTGTAGAACAGAAGAGAAGTTGAGGCAGATGCTTACAATGGCAGGTTGAGTGACCTATCAAGTGGCAAACCATAGCCGATTGAATTAACGGGCAAATTGAAACAGAAGGAATTACTCCCACTGCTACTATTCAACACAGCCGTTCCTTCGTGCCTGTCGTCTGTCTAGCTAATTCTGAACACAGTCACAGTGTTTTAGCTTTGAGAGAAAGCTTAAACTGTGTTCTTAAAAAACAACAACACCAAACCCCCAGTTGAAGCTAACATGCATGTGTAGGCACAGCATGAAGTTAGAGAGCAATCAATAATAAGTGTGTTCAATTGTTGAGTGCATTGTAAGTGTTCAGAAAGCCCAGGCTAAATTTCTTATGGCTATATTGAAATGATACCTATCAGCTCATCCCTCTGACCTCACAGTTGGCAGCATATGGAAATAACCAGAAAATAGCTATGGAGAAGGTCTTGAGAAATCATGCAGCTGTGGTTACCTACCCATAGCACCAAACATAATTACTACTGACACCTAATGCAATTCATGCCCAGACACTGGAGGGAAGGGGATCTGCCCAATGGTGGAATTCAATTTTTTTTTTACTACCAGTTCTGTAGGAGTGGCTTGGTGGGCATGGCAGCGGAAGGATACTGCAAAGTCTCCATTCCCACCCCACTCCTGGGGGAAGATTACTGCAAAATCCCATTCTCTTCCTACCCCACTAACCTGCTTTCCAGCTCCGTTCTCCTGTGCAGGGCAATAAAAGAAGACCCAGCCAATCAGCTGGAACTCAGGAGGCAGAGAATAGATGGAAGTGGGACCAGTCAGAGGTGATATTTGCCGGTTCTCTGAACTACTCAAAATTTCTGTTTGGGTTCTCCAGAAGTGGTCAGAACGTGCTGAATACCACCTTTGGACCTGCTTAGTAAGGGCTTAAAGCAGTCAATAGGAGTTAGATAGATTCAGATATCTGGCTGCATTAGCAGCCAGGTTGTCACTGAAGTGTGCCAGTTTATATCTATAGCCAAATTATGTTACATGTCAGGAAAATACTGCTTTAAACCAGGAACAGTGAAGGATGACTTTAAGTTACTTCCAAAGATTCTACATCTGGAGTACATTTATGCTTTGGATAAGGTGGAAGAGTCCACAATTTGTTTTTACACACCCTATTAAATTCCTCTACATTTTGGGGACCTAAGAAAACGAGCATTTCCTGCTTGGGTTTTAAATGCTGCAGTACAATTCTGTAAAAGAGTTAGGCTTTTGTTTAATCTGTTGACTTTGTTTGGAAATCTTTCAGCTTGTGAGGAGTATTCCACAAAATATTGTCTTTACGGCTGAGCTAATCACAACACATCAAATTATCAGTAGGCAAACTGTTGTTTATATTGCTACTTCATCTGGAGTTCTGGAATACACTTTTATTCCCCAACGTAACTATGTCATCTTGGAGACAAAATGAACATCTTCAAATAAAGCACATTTTACTTTTTAATACATATAGAGATTGGATGCATCCCTGGAAATAAAATGGATTCTGAAGGCTCCTTTCTCATTTTCCTTCTTTTAAATCAACCGTCAATTTCCCATGTAACTTCATTTTTGATTTAAAAAGTTGATTAAAAGAATATTTATTTAAAAAAAAGATAATTGGAGCAAAGAGCCTCTGGATACCAAGGATAAATTGGTCAATGGCAAGGAACTATATAGCCCCTGAACGTTCACTCAAAATCTGATGCCCAATGAAATGTTAATATTCCTATAGTCCTCATTTAGATAATCTGAGACCTTTATACTTTAAAAATCATCTCCTCATTTAATTTTCTAATAATACAAGCTTGCAGGTAATAGGTTTTTTAAAATAAGAATAGATAATAAAAAATGAAGAAATTGTATTGCCATTATTGAAAGATCGGACTCATAGTTTCCCAAGGAGAAATGTATAAGAGTGATATTTTTTTCCTGAGTGGTAAATCCAAAGGTAATACTAACGCATTGATAAAGAACCAGCAAAGTCAAATTTGCAGGTACACATCCTCCCAAAACTTTGGTTAAAGTTATCCAAGTTGCTCCAAATTTGCGGATGAATTTGTAATTATATTCCTCTGGCCAGGTCAACTTTCTGGTCTCTTGAATCCCATTTAAAATCAACTATGTTTCCTGGTGTCAAGGGGAAAAAAAAAAACATTTATCAGCATTGCAGTATTTCTTTTTTGACCACATGTGAGCGTATGTGTAGAAAAAGTGTGGGACAATTCAGTGGAATCATAAGAATTTGTAAACTGATATTTGATTTCAGCGTTACAAGTGGAATCTACCGAAAGCAAATAGAGTCCCTCAAACAGCGAAGGATCTGATTTTGTGTTAAATCCTATCAGTGGTGGGATTCAATTTTTTTTTTACTACCAGTTCTGTAGGAGTGGCTTGGCGGGCATGGCAGCGGAAGGATACTGCAAAGTTTCCATTCCCACCCCACTCCTTGGGGAAGATTACTGCAAAATCCCATTCTCTTCCCACCCCACTAACCTGCTTTCCAGCTCCGTTCTCCTGTGCAGGGCAACAAAAGAAGACCCAGCCAATCAGCTGGGACTCAGGAGGCAGTGAATAGATGGGGGCGGGACAGTCAGAGGTGGTATTTGCCAGTTCTCTGAACTACTCAAAATTTCTGCTACCGATTCTCCAGAACTGGTAAGAACCTGCTGAATGCCACCTCTGAATCCCATGCAACACATCTTTAAACAAACTCTGTAGACTTGGATGCCCTCTGGGCTGGGTTGTTTGTGGGACATTTCAGAATCCAGGTAAGTTATCTCTTCACTGAGTA
This sequence comes from Pseudonaja textilis, assembly GCF_049901715.1. Lineage (NCBI taxonomy): Eukaryota > Metazoa > Chordata > Lepidosauria > Squamata > Elapidae > Pseudonaja > Pseudonaja textilis. Next base: position 57,845,819 of record NC_141995.1, read on the forward strand.
AATAAATCCTTAAACTGCTTTCAGTTGATTTTAAACATTCTCAGTTTATTTGTCTAGGAATTTCCCAATGGTGTTTTTTTCCAGAGGCAACTGGACTTTCTGGTTTTTCTTTGAAGATGTTTCACTTCTTCTTTGAAAAAGCTTCTTGGATTAGAAGCAAAATATCTTCAAAGAAAAACCAGAAAGTCCAGTTGCTTCTGGAAAAAGCACCTTGGGGACAACCATGAGCTGGATGACTAAGAATTTCCATAGACATCTGTCTAAGAATGCAAAGCTGAAAGTGACCCAGTATCATAAAACATAGTTAGGTAAGGATGGCTCATGCTTAAGGATGCTTTCAATCTGTCTTTTAGAATTACTAATAAAATAGTTCTGTTCTTTGTAAATCCATGTCTTTCTTATTGGTTCCTAAGATGACATTTAACATAAGACCATTTATCATTTCTGAGATCTTAATAACTTCCCACCCTCCTACAGTTATACTATTAGAAGCTCAAGGTAATATGATGGGGTCGAAACAAAAGCTTCCTATTTATGTTCTGACAATTTGAGATAGAGACACCAAGTTTAGTTTTAAATATTTTTCTCAATAATACTGCAACATTTCCAATACACTCCAATGTCTCATTTTGGATAGGTGAGGATTTGCATCATAGAATCACATGTGTTTGAGTACAGGCTAGACTTTAAAAAGAAACTTGTCTCTAAAGACAGATTTTTTTGCACAGGCATACCAAAATCCAAACTCTATAAAGAATTTGGTTGTTCCCCTATGATATTTCATGATATATCTTGTATAGGAGGTCCTCGAATTGGGATTGGAATTTCTGTTGTTAAGCAAGGCACTTAAGTCAGTTATACCCAATTTTATGATTTTTTTTTGCCATGATTGTTAAAGGAATCGCTGCAGTTATTAAATGAGTCACACTGTCATTAAGCAAATCCAGCTTCCCCCATTGACTTTCCTTGTCAGAAGCCATTTAGGAAGGCCATATGTGGGAATCACATGACAGTGGTATGCTACAACTGTCCTAAATACATGGCAGTTGCCAAGCATCCGAATCTTGGTCACATGACGATGGAGATGCTGTAAGTGCAAGGACTGGTCATAAAACACTTTTTTTCCAGCGCTGTTGTAACTTGAAGAGACACAAAGTGAATTGTTGTAAGTCGAGGGGCAGTTGTATTATTTCCTTTTAAGCCTGTTCCTCCCCTTTCCCCTCTCCCCCCTTTCTCCTTTCTCTTCCCTCTTGCATGGAATAATTGCTGAGATCGTATGAGGGGGTCTTAAAAAATTAGAGTAATCACCTAGGTAGAAGTGGGGTCTCCAAATTTAACTGAGTGTGAAAAATTATCATAGTGTACCTTGCTTCCCTGAAAATATGACCTACCCCAAAAGTAAGTCCTAGCTTGATTTTTTTTACCTGCGCCCACTATAAGCCCTACCCCCCAAATAAGCCCTATTTAAGATCCCGCCCCACTCCAGAGTGGATGGGTAAAAATTAAGCTAGGGTAGGGATGGGAAGGTGGAGCTGCCCTACTACCTACCTTTGGACAGTTGTAGCCAGGCCATGCACATCCCGACACCTGCCTTGCCGGCCCATTTCTTCTGCAGCCGACAAGGCTGGCAAGGCTTTCCAAAGGCCTCTTTAGCTCATAACAATGCTCCGGATCAATTGTTCTGTTATCTGCTGCAGAGGCCTTCAGGAAATCCTTGCAAGCCTCAGAAAAAGTTTTTGAAGGCCTCTGACAGTGAAAAGGAGGATGGGGGCGATGTGCGCCAGTGACGTTAGTCAGTGGATGACATCCCCCGAAAATAAGACCTGGTGCCTTTTTTGGTGGCAAATATGTATGTATGTATGTATGTATGTATGTATGTGTGTATATATATATATAGACAGGATCTTATTTTCAGGGAACATGGCATGTGAATCAGGGAGCAACATCTACTCTAGTCCTATTGGATTAGCCTTAAAAACTGTGATGATGCAATTGGTTTAATTTAGGTTTTAGGATAGGATTAAAATATTATTTGGATTAAAATATTATTTGCAGTAGAGGTAGAAACAATTATCTGTGGAAACAGCAACAGGGATGAAATCCTGATCATGTAGAAATAAATATAGAAATAAATATATCTAAATAAATATATCTAAATTCACATCTCAATAAATTAAGGTGTTCAGTTTCTCATGTGTACAATTAAACTATAAAACTTTTACTTTTTTTCCCAAAACCTAATTACAAAACAACAAAACAAAAATAGCAGCAGACTGTTACAGTACAGAAACTTCTAGTTTTTCCTGCAATTTTTAGATTCAGTTTGCATTCCACTTTAGAAGGAATGAATAATTTTCTGAAATATTCAGGACAATATATACATATATATATTCTTAAGTTTTCACGGGTACTTACATGTAAGGTATTCAGCTTTGTTCGGGTATTTTCCCACGTCATTATAGTTGTGCTTTTAAAGCTACAACTTTAAAAGCACAACTATAATGGCGTGGGAAAATATCTGAACAAAGCTGAATACCTTACATGTAAGTACCTTAAACTTAAGAAAACAAATATATATACCAAATATATATACAAATATATATAGATCTTTGGTTGTTGGGTTTCTCGCGTAAGATTGAGAAGTATCTAGGCAGCGTTTCGAGAAGTCTCATTCATCATCTTCAGAGCTTCTGTCTTGAAGCTCTTGCTTCTGATGAATGAGACTCACTCGAAAGCAGGCTCAGATACTTCTCGAATCTACGCGGAGAAACCCGAACAACCAAAGATCCACATACAAATACCATGAGAACCTTAGAAAACATATATATATATATATATATATATATATACATACATACATACATACATACATATATATATATATATATATGTATGTATGTATATGTATATGTATATGTATGTGTATATATGTGTGTGTGCATACACACACACACACACACACATGTATACATACATACATACAATGTCATATTTCAGGATCCCAGATTTTATTGATTACTAAAGTGATGGGCACCATAATCCTCTGTCCGACTTACTATATATTGCCATAGTAATGGCAGACCACTGGGCTATAAAAGGCTCGCTCATTCTGGCATGAGGCAGAGAAAATACACAACCACATAATTTATTAAAGAGGCGGACAACTTTTCGTGGAAAGGAGTCATACTTTTTGAAAGATACAATGTTCTGGGCGTTGTGATTTTCAGCCATTCTTAAACAGAAGATCATTTCAAGGGATTTAGGATAGTTTTCATCTTCATAAAAGTGTTATGTATATCAAGTTATGAGCACATCTATCTAATTTACTTTCAAGTCCAAGATTACCGGGAAACACCTAATGCAATCTTGTCATTTTCTGTCATTTTTTAGCGGCATAATCATGGAAGTTCTGGAGGCAAGGCAAAGTATGGTGTTGGCACACTTGTAGAATACACATCAAATTATGTACTCTTGATCTCTGGAAAGACTTGCAAGCTCACCAAAGAGATAGCGACATGATGTTAATTTCTTGTTTACTACCTTCCATAACATTGCCCTGAAAATAGGAGATTTTATGTCTGTGCTTTTCTGATGGATGGTTCATTTCCCATTAACTATAGGCTTTTAAATGATTTAACGCTGTAGAAGTGTGGAAAGCTATTAAATGGTCTGCTCTTAGAAGTTAATGGGCTCTAATGAATTATTGAAGACACAAGCATTTTCTGGCTGGCGTGACTGGCACCCCTCTCAAACATCTTATTGATTTCTGAAATTGAGAGTTTATTGGAATTTGATATAATCACCCAGAAATGACTATTTGCTGAGAGAATTGGAAGATATTTTAAACACAGGAAAAAAATCTGGGCTCTTATCAGTGATGTACATAGAGCAGCCATTTTGATTAACTAAGGATTCTTCCTCACAGTCACATTAAAGTGCTTTCTTCCAGTTCTTGAGGTAGCAGAAAAGTTTGATAACATATTTCCACTGTCCTTATTACTTTGGTAACCCTTATCTTTACTCAGTAACAAGGCAAGGGAGTGGCACTGTCCCTACAATTTATGGGACAATGGAAAGAAAGTGATTGAATGATTTCCTGGTCATTTGTCCAATAGGAATCTATTGAACCATATCTTTCAAAAATCCCGGAGAATGATAACCAGGATCAAACTTCCTTCCTTCCTTCCTTCCTTCCTTCCTTCCTTCCTTCCTTCCTTCCTTCCTTCCTTCCTTTCCAAGTCATGGACCTGCACTTTCTTTACTAGCAATAATGCTTCTTCAGCAAGATATGTAGGGAATCCCTATGTATAAATAGTAATACTCTTTTACTAGGAGGTTTTAACTTCAGATTGTTCTATTCCATCCAGATCGTTTCATCTCATGATGGCCACGACATCTGATCTGAGATAGAAAAAATGGATATCATCAAGAGCATTGAAGATATTGTCCCCTGAACTGTTGAATGACTTGTCCTAACAGATTCATGTCAAAGAGGGTGGGAGTATTTGAGGCTCACCACAGGTGAATAAGGCCTAATCTTCCTTCCCGTGACCGTTGACTGAAATCACTGATTGAAGTGCTAAACTGGCTAAAATACAGTGTCTCCAATCCTTAACTCCTGCAGGCAGTCCAGAAGGATATTATGACTGATAGTATTGAAAATTCTGATAAAATGCACTCCCCAATTTGATCTTAATAATGATGATCCACCAGAGTGACCACTGTTGCCCCAGTTGCTTCTCCAGGCCTGAAACCTGTTCATTTCAACAACTGTTTGCAAAGAGGGAAGGCTGGACAGTGGAGATGAGTTGTCAGAAACGAATGGCTCCAAGGAGGATGTGTTTGGAAGAAAGCAGACGATGGCTCTAGCAAAGTAATGTCCTAAAAAGAAGTGACAGTCTCTCAGATCTCAATATATATGCTCTGAAATAATGACATGTGTCAAGTCCATGTGAGATACAGGCATACTATAGAAATACTATATCTCTAGCATATTAGAGTTCACAGACCCCCAAAGGAATTCCAGATAATTTATCTTCAGCTATTGCTTCTATCATCCCATTGGATTTTACCTGTTGTTGTGACCCAACCTTTGCAAGTAATGATAAGACCCTTACTCGTGAGTAAAACAAGCCCCCTTTTCAAAACAGGGAAGTAACAGTCTTTTATTCATGTGGATATACAAAAAGCAAACGTAATTAGATTCAACAAGCTTAGTTCTGGCCAAGGAATCTGAATTGTTGCTTGCTGTATACTAGACCATGAATGGTTGTCTGTGATAACTGGCCACTCCTAAACTCCCACTATTTATTACCCAGCCAGGGGGAGGAAGGCTATCTAGCGTCTATGTCTGCTTTTCCCTGAGAGCTGGCTTATTGCTTTCCTTTGCTCTCCTCTCCTCTCTACACATACAAGCATCTGAAATGGGCCCCATCTGTTACTCTCCCTCACTCAGCTGCCTCTCAAGGCAGCTACCCCTCCATCTGGGAGAGAATGGAAGGCCTGGCTCTATTTCTTTCTTTGATGCCGTTTCCTTATCAGAGCCTTCCAAAGTCTCAGAAGGCTCTCCCCCAAATAAACCTCCACCTTGTCTGACTCTGCTGCTAGCTCCGCTGGCAGCCGATGGGCCACAACATCCGTGTAGAGTTAACACTCCAATGAATCTGATTAACTTTGTTATAACATATTTTTGCAATCTCTTATTAGAGATTCACTATTAACTAATTGGAAAAAAATATGTAAAAAACATTATTTAAAAATTCCGATTTGGCTTTCAACAATGGAGGCAATGGTTCATCCCAACAATTTGGATATAACAAAAACGACTAAATATAAAGATTTATTAGACCCTTTAGGGAAATTAAGAACTCGACAGGACTTACAGGAACAGGGATTTAAAATTGATCAGTGGTTATATATACAAATCCATAGTAGATAAAAACAAGATATCAAAGAGTTTGGAATCTATAGCAAATTACAACACTTAGATAAAATCTTATTAGGATCAAATAAAAAGAATATCTCTAAATTTTATAAATATTTATTGGAGGTAGAATTAGAGCAAGAGATAGTGAAAGGGAACATGATAATGTGGAGTAGGAATATTGGAAGAAGCATTACATTAACAGAATGGGAAAAGATCTGGAATAGAATCATTAAGATTACGAAATCTGCGGCGTACAAAGAAAATATGTATAAAATGTTATATAGATGGCACTTATCCCCTTCGAGGTTAGCGAAAATGAACCCAAACTCTAGTCCAAAATGTTGGAAATGTAAAAACATAGAGGGAACCTACTTTCATATGTGGTGGACCTGTAAAGAAGCCCAGAAATACTGGCAAAAAATTAGAAAATGGCTGGAGGAGATAACCAAAGAACAAATCGAATACAAACCAGAGTTCTTCCTACTAGGGATCTCTGATAAACATTTTCCTAAAAAGACGAAATATATAATAATGCAATTGATTAGAGCATCTTGGGAAGGGAATGAGACCTAAGTCCACATTTCAAAAGGTAGTTCCTGGTATTTCTACCTAAAGGAACGGTGAAGCATACGGAGTTCAGATTAAATGGAGATCGCTCAGGATTGTGTGATTTCATAATTTTTACTGTTCATTACTGGTTCCATATTTGGAATCTAATTTGAGCTTGGAAGTGGGAAGTGGGACACATAACTCCCTGTTGCTCTTTCTCATTTTCAGTGATATAACAAGTGATATAACTGCCACTTGTTTATTTGGATGCATATGCATAACAGTCATTCTGTTTTGCTGAACTATATTAAAAAAGGATATTTGTGATTACAGAGGAATTAGTCACATATCATAATCCAGAACAATTATAGTACTAGTGTCCTATTTCAGCCACCTTAGTTGTAAAAGATCTCTGGCTGAAACCTTGGAATGCTCCTTCTATTAGAGTAGAATCTAATTCATTGAAGGCATTTCATACATAATTAATTTTAAAAATGCTTACAGGGTAGTCAGCAGGCAAAATGACAATAGTCTGAAACAGCTGTGAATCTATAAAAGACATTCTGTTGCAATGGCACCTTCTTCTACAGAGCTTATTAAGATGCATTTTCACATATAGAAAATTAAATTTCAAATAGGTAGGTGACAAACTTGATGTTATCTATGCAAATACAGTCTGCCTGCATGGAAATATTGTTCAATTTTCAATACAGTGGAATTTGAGAGAGAGAGAGAGAGAGAGAGTTAATGATGAGCATGAAAACAGATGGCTGTACCAACAGGAATTATCATTGATTTTTTTTCCCCTTCCAAGCTTGTGATTCAAGTGTGCTAAAGTAGTATAAGGAAGAGGGATGAAAAACATCTTTCTATGTGCTAATTTTGTGTTCAGAGAGATGATGGATTGACAGGGCCGCAAATCTCCAGATTCAAATTCCCAATCATTGTTAATCTCTCACAGAAGGAAGTAGATTAATACTAGATTTGGGGTCTAGGAAAGCTTATGGAAAGAGTGCATGGATATGATTTTGTGAGAATGGGAATTGAATCGAGACTTAATGGGTCCAGGTTACAACGAAGCTTACTATAGGTAGGTGTTTTTCTTGCCCACAGTAAAGAGGTGAACATAATTTCACACTCTCTTAAAATGTTATTTTGTGCTGAGCATGGAACCTGAGATTTTCTTTAAGTCATAAATTACTCAAAGCTAAAAAAAAGTCTAACAAGTAATTACAGGTCTGAATGAATTGGAAGGGATATATTCAAATGAATAACCTGATTAAGCAAAGGAGGAGGATGAAGAAATTTTAAATGTTGGGTTTTTAGTTGTTAAATATTTAAGATAATTGAAATTATTACTGTAATTTTTCTTATTAATGAAATTAGTACACCAAGAATCAAGAAGCAAATTGTGATCTGAGGTAAATCTTTCTGGAACCCTTTTCTGTTTTGTCCCTCTTCATTATAGGTGCTCACTAGCTGTTTTAATTAGACGTTTCTCTCCATGGGTCTATGATGATTTGACAAAAGTGCCAAAATTCACAGGGAACATAATTCATGAAGCACATAATATAAATTACTACAACTGGATTGTAATGTACACAACAACCCGTTGCTTGAAAATGGTTGTTTCTGAGTATAAATGTAAACATTCTTTGCAGAGTGTCCTCAGAATATGACCACTTCTCCAATGACCATTCAGACTTGAAGTGGTGCTAACAGATAATCAGAGTTGGAAGATACCTTGTAGGTCATCTAGTCCAACCTCCTCACCCAAGCAGGAGACCTTACACCATTTCTGACAGATGGGAGTCCAATCTCTTCTTGAAAGTGTCAAGTGATGGCGCTCCCACAACTTCCGAGGGCAAGCTGTTCCATTGGTTAATTGTTCTCACTGTCAGAAAGTTTCTCCTTATTTCCAGGTTAAATCTCTCCTTGTTCAGTTTCCATCCATTATTCCTTGTCTGGCCTACAGGAGCTTTAGAAAATAGCTTGACCCCTTCCTCCTCCCTGTGGCAGCCCCTCAAATACTGGAAGACCTCTATCATGTCTCTGCTGGTCCTTCTCTTTACTAGACTAGCCAAGCCCAGTTCCTGTAACCATTCCTCATATGTTTTGGTCTCCAGTCGCCTAAATGAAGGGGTCATATGAAGACTCCTTGAAGTTCCAGCCATTGCAGTATCCCACTAACAGTGGTGGGATTCAACAATTTTTACTACTGCTTCTGTGGGAGTGGCTTGGTGGGCATGGTGTGGCTTGGTGGGTGTGGCAGGGGAAGGTTACCGCAAAATCCCATTCCCTCCCCACCCCACTAACCTGCTTTCTAGCTCTGTTCTCCTGTACAGGGCAACAAAAGAAGACCCAGCCGATCAGCTGGGACTTGGGAGCAAATAGATGGGGGTGAACTACTTTAAATTTCTGCTACCAGTTCATGAGAACCAGTCAGAACCTGCCAAATATCACCTCTGCCCACCAGTAACAATTCTGGATACTCAGAGACCAGATTAGATTTCTGTGTACCATTGTGGTCGTGCAATCATGATTTCCGATGTTCCCTAGTGGCTTCCCACAAGCAAAGTCAATGATAAAAGTAGCAGGATGTTGGACATCGCATTCACATGAGTCTCTCACCTAATTATTTCCACAGTCCGCATTTAATGACAACAACTGGGACTGCAGGAATTGCCATCGCTAAGTGATACAGTCATGTGACATCACATTTTCTGTTCACATAGTGATGATAATTCCAGTCTCAAGAATTACCTGTACTAATTTCGGCTGGAAATTTTAATTGTTATTGCACAAAAACATTTGTACTCAGACAACACACTGTTTAATGGATGATGGATTGTTTGTATTAAATATAAAATAAAAAAAAATGAAAAAAAAGATGGGTACATGAAATAATTGTGTATACTAGAACAATTAAAAAGTCAAATTTGATGCAAAAAAAGAGAACTACCTGTACTTTTAATCTAATTGCCTTATATAAAGTCATATTGATTGTAGAGGACAAGATCACTCAGGTTTTGCTCTGATGAATATATTCCCTATTGGTATCCATTTATCAATATTTCATGAACGACCCGCTGCATGTGATTATTGTCATCTGTGGAAGAGTTTTGTTCAAGCTTCTTAGTAGCTGTTTGATTAGTTTGGTATATCTATTGTAAATCTAACTCTCTGTCTCCTTTGTTGCCCCCAAAAGACATTTGTGCAAATTTAAAAGCTGACATATACTTTCTTTTGCCCTATTTCTAAACTTTCCAGAATATAATGTGTATTTAACTAAACAATACATTGCCTTGAATTTTTTTCAGCTTTTCCACTTCTGTTTCTTTGTAGACTTTAAAAATAATAATAATGTTTTGTGTGTATCTCTCTCTGTGTGTATTTTGTTTCCTCCTGATGTTTATCCTTCAGTTATGGTAGAAAACAATGTCAGCTCTCAACGCAGTCCATGATAATGAATCCTTTTTAACTGACCTCTGGCTAGTCTATAAATTACTTCCTAGTGCATTAGCTCACTGGAAAATGTGTCAAGGAATTAAATTAATCTCAGTGCCATGCCAGTATGGTGACACTAAGGATTATCTTCTCTTCTAAGTTAGAAATCAGCACTGTGTCACTCTAAGTAATGCCATGCTCCCAATTAAACAGTTATATTATTTGTTATAACATTAAGTAAAGATAATTTTGTTCAAAAATAATTTTATTTTTTGTTAAATCTCATGATATTTCTGTGAAAAAAAGTGGTGAAATCTTGAAATGTCAAGCTAGGGAGGATAAACCATTGGACAATGTCAAGCTCAATTGTTCAAGCTCGTCTTACGGAACCCAGGGCCAGGAAAAAAACGTTGTCTGTTGTTCTAAGTAGTACATTTAAAGAAGGAAAAACAGTGGTCCAGCATATCAATGGAAAAGCATACATTAGTTACTGAACCAGAGGTGGGTATTCAGCAGGTTCTGACCAGTTCTGGAGAACCAGTAGCAAAAATTTTGAGTAGTTTGGAGAACCAGTAAATACCGCCTCTGACTGGCCCCACCCCCACCTATTCTCTGCCTCCCAAGTCCCAGCTGATCGGTTGGGTTTTCTTTTATTGCCCTGCACAGGAGAACGGAGCTGGAAAGCAGGCTAATGGGGTGGAAAAGGAAAGGGGATTTTGCAGTAACCTTACCCCAGGAGTGGGGAGGGAATGGGGATTTTATAGTATTCTTTCCCTGCCACACCCAACAAGCCACACCATGCCCACCAAGCCACACACATAGAACCGATAGTAAAAATTTTTGAATCCCACCACTGAACATGTTGTTCAAGAAGATGGGCTAAGATTAAATCCCTAACACACTGATTTTTTTTAGAAGTTTGAGAACCCGTGGACCTGATGCCATCACCATTGTAGAACTAAAATAGATGCATCATTGCCTTGGGCAGAGAAAGTATTTTGAATTTACCATTATTGATAGCAGATTGTAGAACTAGATAGATTAGAAAGAATTATCTTTCTAATTGCTAGGCAGAAGTTGTTATTTTACCTACCATAGAATGATTGAACTCAAATGATTTATTTTATGCTAATTCTTCAGTTTAGTGGGTTGGAATATTTAGCCGTAATAGTGACATCCAGTGTTTCTAGAACATAGAATAACAGAGTTAAAGGGGACCTTGGGGGTCTTCTAGTCCAAACTCCTCCTTGAGCAGGAGACCCTATACCATTTTAGATAAAAGATTGTCCTATCTCTTTTAGAAAGCCTTCAGTGATGAAGCACCGACAATTTGTGAAGGCAAGTTGTTCCATTGGTTGTCGCCATAATGAAATTTTTTCTTAGTTCTGTGTTGCTTCTCTCCTTGGTTAGTTTTCATCCATTGTTTCTCATCATGCCTTTGGAAAATAATTTGACCCCCCGAAGAAGCTCCTCAAGCATAGGAACAGTGCTGTCATGTCTCCCCTAGTCCTTCTTTCCATTAGACTAGACAACGTATCCAATTCCTGTAACCTTTCTAGGGAGAAAAAGCGTATTTTTAGGAAGCACCTATTGAAACTCAGCTATGATATAAAGGACAGCTTCCTAATCATGTGATGATGATTTCTGCACTGTGTTGCTTGAAAAGTTGTCTAATTAGAAAACGAATTTGTTGAAAACTGATCATGAAATACAGATTGGGAATATATTGCCCTCTCCGAGCCTCCACACACACCCTGCACTCACCTGCATCCAAAACAGGCCAAGTGGGGACTCCGGGGAGGGGAGGGGAGGGGTGGGCAGGGCCAGCCAGGAGTGAGATTTGGGGGTTTCCCAAACTGCACAGAATCTTAGCTAGGGGGTCTCCCGAATCCCTGCAAACCCCCAGCAGCCCAACCCTGATTAGAAGCCATGTTAGCTGTAATGCTAATTTAATTCCATTAAATTTAAATGTTGTTTTGGCCCATCTGCAGTTTTGAAACATAATCCATATATTCTTCTCCAAAGACTAACGGAACAAGTGTTCTCACTGCTTTGCTTTCAGATGTTCTTTTCATCCTGACACCCGAGCATCATTGTCACTAGAGATGATAAAAATCTTCAGATTAATTGCAATAGAAATCTGTCTCCTATCGATGACCTATGGTTGGTGTTGTCTTGAACAAGGAGGTTGTCAAATAGCTAGGAAGATAAAATATATTGGTTGTTATTTATGTATGGTTCATAAGTTGACCTAGTGGTGCTTCTGTTGTAAGCCAGCTCCAAGTTCCACTTTATAAGGCAGCCAAAGCTTTGGATTCTTTGGGTTATTTCTTTTTGGGATGTTTGTTTTTAATAAAGCTTTCTTTGCAGTGATATGGTTTTCAAATATATGAAAGAGACTATGACAAATGTCAGCTTCCTCCTTTATACCATATCATACAAACACAAGTCGAAAAAGGTCATGCCATGAAATAGAGTAGCAAGGAATTTATTATTAGTCTAAAGGAAATATTTCTTCAGAAAAGCAGCCTGTGTAATTTACTACAGAAAGAAGTCACTGCAGTAATTCTTTGGCAAGTTTTGAAAATAGGCTGAATAATTTTATGACCATTAATAAATGCCTGGGGGATATATATGCTTAAGCAGGGTTATAGATGGCCCAAAGTTTTATTTCATGTTTTTAAGTTCTTGGCTATAGGAAGAATTTATATCAGCTAGATATAATTCACTTTATATTATTAGGATTACTGGGTTTTCATTCTTCAGACCTGTTAATTATATAACTTATACCAAAGGTTCTTTTTTAAAAGGCAACCGGACTTTTCATAATGTAAGATGTATAATGGAGAAAGTAAAAAGAATAAGAATATTCATCTTTGCTTTGGTGGCTGCATCCAGACCTTTGATAGTACAGCTCCTGTAGGAAGGCAGACTATATTAAAACTAGTAAAAGGCAAAGGTTCTGCTCACACATACGTGCTTGTTTCCAGCTCTAGGGGGATGGTGCTCATTCTCCGTAACAAAGCCGAAGAGCCAGTTTTGTCCAAAGATGTCTCCATGATCATGTGGCCAGCAAGGCTAAATGTCATAGATGCACAGAATGCTGTTATGTTCCCACCAAAGGTGGTTCCTATTTTTCTACTTGCATTTTTTTACATGCTTTCGAACTGCTAGGTTGGCAGAAGTTGGGACAAGTAATGGAGCTCACCCATTATGTGGCGCTAGGGATTCGAACCACCAAACTGCCGACCTTTCTGATCAACAAGCTCGGCGTCTTAGCCACTGAGCCACCGCATCCCTTAAAACTAGTAGGTATCCCAAAACTCTTGACTCTTCTTCTGAGAAATCCTTAAATGAACATGGAGTTATTATAAGTCTTGAACTACAAAACCCAGAATTCCTGTTCAAAACAGGAAAGGGAATGAGCCAAGTATGCTGTACGTACTGTCCACCTGCCTATTTAAGATCTAAAGTAGATATAATTGTGTTACTGAAATTTGTTAATTAAAAGTATTGTTGAACTCCAATGGGAAATTAAACTATTGTCCTTGCTTAACAAGGATTGGCAAGGATGGCGATGAAGCACAGGGTGGCTGTGCATGTGCGTGTGCATGTGTGTGTGTGTGTGTGAGGGAGAGAGAGGGGAGAAAGAGAGAGAGAGAGAGAGAGAGAGAGAGAGAGAGAGAGAATGAATGCAGGGTAGCCAAAAGGGCAGAAACTGGGGAAAGATAGGTGAGGGTGAGTTGAAGTATAGGAGTAGACACCATGTTCTCCCATTTTGATCACATTTTCATGGGGGAATTGCATCAGCCATAACTGCAGGGAACATTCATAATTACAATTTTCAGCACTGTCCTATAATTTCAAAATATCTGTAAGAGAAGACTATCTGTAATGCCTGTCTTTTGAGTATTAGTCACAACCTCTGGGTAGCTCACTGATAACAAACTGTTAATTAACTTACGACACAAAGCACAGCAGATATTCTTCCCGATGTGACAGTCCAAGCAGAAACCTTTGGCAAAAGGGACAGGATGAAAGTGCTAAAGTTGTTTTTTTTCACAGATATATCTCTGCCTGCAGACTTTGCAGGGAGTTTTCTTATAGTAAATTTCCATCAAACACATATATGGCATGGATTCGCACTTGGCAATAACACCCAGCAGAGAGAAGGAGGATGTTCAACATCTTTCTTAGCTTCTGTCAGCCCTGACTGTGCAGTAAAATGGGTGAAACTATGCATCTATTGCAGTGGAATTGGATTGAAACCTAACATTTAGAAATTAGTATTTAGTATCAAAGTTTGCCAACTGCTACGCTGTGAACTATGTCCTTGGGGAATTGTGTTCTTTTGCGGGGTGTTTATAATTGTTTTGTTAAGCGTTCACTAAAATGAAGTACAGCTCTCCATTCTATTGAACTTTGTCTCACGCAGGAGTGTCAAACTCACATCGTCATAGTGCCACCATGTGACATATCGGGACTTTTCCCGCCTTCGCTAAACTCGGTGTGGGCGTGGCCAGCATATGACGCATCCAGCCCACAGGCCACAAGTTTGACAGACCTAGTTTCATGGCTACTTCTCTGTATGAGCATTTACTATCCATAAACTCTCTAGTAAGCTTCTTCCCAAAACATTTGCCTCCTTTTTAATTCAAGAAATAAAAGTTAAGAGAAATCTGTTTCATAATTTATTTCAGTATTTCATCAGCAGATATCAAAAACAGTTTCCAGGTCTAATGAAGCCACAACAGATGCTTGAAACATTTTCAGAATTTCTAAAACATCCATAAATAATCTAGTGTTATCAGAATCTTAATGTCTTTTCATAAAAGCAGACTGTGCAGAATATATTATTGATGTAGTACTTTCAACAGTGTACATGCTAAAGTTGCAAACAAGATTTTTACATCTACCTTTAACAAAGATATTGAAGAATAACTAGCATACTGGGAAGCAAGCAAAGTGATAAACATTATGTGTTATTATGTATTATTATGTATGTATTATTGAAAATTGTGTATTATTGAAAATTGGTTTGGATTATGTATTATTGAAAATTGGTTTGGATTAAACTCTACTGAGATTGAATTATGATGTTGGGGAAGGAAGGGAGGAAGGAAGGGTTTATAAAATCATGTATATTTGCATACTTTTGTAATAAATATCCACACTGAACAATTTTTACAGATGAATAACCAGGTCTCAGAAAGGTAATCTGGAAACAAATTAAAACAGCAGCTCCAAACGACATCCAGGAGCTCTTGACATCTAACTTGCTATACTGATCAATGAAAGTACTGGACTTCTAATTTTCTATTGAATAATTGTCCAAAGCATGCATTTGTATTGATTTCACTGTATCCCTTTGACTCTGCTGTTTGTAACAATCTGTTGATAATAAGGTAGTATGGTGTGAACCAAATAATTCAGAGTTTGTTGACTATTTCTTTGTAAGTGTGTGTGTGTGTGTGTGTGTGTGTGTGTTTGTGAATATTTCTAGTTTTGTCTTCATACATCTTCCTCCCCTCATCTTCTTCATTTTATTAGCTACTTCTCATAATAAAAGATAGCAAATTAATTTCTAAAACAAATATAACACAAATGTAATTAAAAGATTACAAGCTAATATCGTTTCAGCAGCCGTTTCCTTATCTAAAATCCTTGTGAAGCTGGTGCTGTTTTATTTCTGATGTTCTGGCAGAATATTCTTCTTGGCACATGTTAGAGGAATTAAGATTAACATCACTTTATATGAAAAGTATACAATGTGATTATTTAGAAAGTAGGCAGTTGTGATAATAATTCCCTGTGAAACTATGGTTACTACCTCAAATCTAGAAATAACAGAAAGAACAGCAGCTGATATTTTATTTAGTATTGGTATATCAACCACATTTGCAGTTAGGCAGCATCTCAAAATGTGCTTATGCTTATTTGATAAAATAACAGGATAACAGAATTGGAAGGGACCTAAAGAGGTCTTCTAGACAGATTCCAGAGGTTTTCTTAAGACAAGTTGTTTCTCTCTTCAGATCTTTGCTAAAGGCTGAATATTTTTTATCAATGGAGGCAGTTCAGAGTCTGCTTCGAAAACAACTCCAAAACAAGGGGTGAAATACAAATTCAATTGAAAGTCATACACGTATTTGACTTATATTTCAATTTAGTTTCAGTTCTAAACAGGTTTGACAATAGCAGCTTGAGAAATAATTATCAGCCTATCCACTTACACAGACAAATGCTATGAATGTTTCATGAGATTGCAACTGTCAGGGAAGGACACATAGAAATTACCCCTCAGGTCTCCAGAGTTTTAGCATGTCTTCTTTACTACTTCCTTTTGGATTTTAAGGAAACACCTATAACAAAACATTCTTTTCAGAAAGATGCATCAGGGAAATCAACTGCTTATAAGTTGGAATGACCAGTTCCCAATCTGTGACAAACCAATGTTGAAAGAACCCTTCCATTTGGGAATTGATTTTTCAAATGATTATCAAAGCAGAGACTTTTGTATGCTAAAACATATTGCTTCCCTGTTTATTTTCTTGCCTGGGTCTGCTTATACTTAAACAAGTCAATACACTGATCTTTCTTTGCAGCTAGGTTCTTGGCCTCATAAATTGAGAAACATCACAAGCAGCACAAAAATTATTTGTATTCTTTGTTTTTTTTTTTAATATTACACTCATGGTTGGTCCTCTTCTGTTAATCATGCTTGGAAACAATCAAGAAGATAGATTGCTGTTCTCTACATGTCTGAATTCTTTACTGACAATCTCAGGTAGCCAATCCTCCTTTGGAAGAGTACAGAGGTAAGCTGAAGAAGGAATGCAAGAATGATAAAGAGAACACAAACCCTGACAAAAAGAAGAGGCTGAGAGAGAAGAGGCTGAGAAAGAAACTCAGAATAAATCTGCCTTAATTCTCTCCTCTCCTCTCCTCCATCATGTCTGTACATCTATCTTGTCTTTGAAGAGGGAAAGAGAAGCTCTGTTAGGGTTTCTATTTACAGCAGTAGAACTCTAGTAGTCTTTGTGGTGTATGTTTCTTGATCGAGCCTACCTTGTAAGAATAACATCTTCTCTAAGAGTTATTCAACTTTTTCCTTTTGCATATGATCTTCGGCCCATCACCGTTCTGATCCTTATCTCATCTTCTAACATACACCAATCCTAAATACCTTTAACCCAATAACCTGCCAGCTGATTCCATTCTATGGCACAACATCTTTAATCCACTATCTCACAACCACAGTCTATTCCCTACTCCACCCCACCCATCCCTGGTAATACATTTGAGCTAATATCACTTGGCAGCTTCTTAGCTATTATAATCAAACCTATAATAGCACATTCTTCTGTCTTCTTTTCAGATCTCAATTTTTTTTTCATCTAGAAAGAGAAGATATTTACTTCTTCCACTCCAAATGTGAAGCTCCACTGTTCCTGTATAATAGTTTACCCCCTGTTCTTCTCACTTCTCCTTCTCCTTTATTTTCTTTATTTCCAGTCCCCACTTCACAGATTTTTTTTTCACTGTCTGTTGTCTTTCATTAAACAGCTACAACAAACAGAAGTGCTATGTAACATTCTGTGACCTTGCCTATAGATCATTATTGGAGATAAAAAGGCTTTTCCTCAGGATGATAACCAGCCCAAAGTAAGTTTCGGGGCTTGGCTAACAAAAACACACTAAGGGATCCAACTGCAAAAGTCAATGAATATCAGTTCAAACTTCTTTCTCAAAACATCACTTCCTCTCCCCTCCTCTCTTCCATCTTATCTGTACATCTATCTTGTCTTTGTTGTTCTGTAGTTTCTTGAGACTACAGGAATTACTTTTCCTTGAATTACTTCTTTTGTTGTTGTTGTTATTGTAAGTTTTATTTGAGTTTTCACACACACACACAAAAGAAATACAAGTAAAACATCTTTTTTGAAAGCAGCATAATCCCGGGTTACATCTCTTCGTACAGACACAAATTCAAGTTCATGCTCATTTTTATATTCCATTCCATATTTTATTACTATTCTACATTTTCTGCATAGCTTCTCCCCTCTTTTAACTTTCTTAATTTTATTTCATTTATTTCATCTCAATTCAAATCATTGTACTTATATTCTTTGTCTGTCCTGTTTCAACTGTCTACTATCTTTTCTCATTAAACAAAATTTATCCTGTAATCACTGATTGGAGTATGATGCCTTTATATCTTTCCCCTAAAATTATAACACTTAATATAATACATAACTTCCATTCGGATTCTGCTTGGCACATTCTAAAACTACATGCTGTATTCTTGAAAAAAGAAAAAAAAATATAAATGTATAATATAATTAAAACAACAATCCATTCCAATTCAATTCTATCATCAATATTAATATTCATTTAAATCTTAACATTTTGCCCATTACTCTTCAAATAAATATCATACTTCTATGGGAACAATTATAAACTTTCCATAATTAATTCCCCCCCCCTCTTCACTTATATTTTATAAAACATTGACTAATTAAAATGTTCCTATTCCTTCCTAATTCAATTTTCTCATTTATTTTATTTCATTTATTTTATTCACAAACATTTCACCAAACCACACCAACTACTTTATCCCTCTTTTTAATCATATGTTGTTTCCAATTTTCTAAAATTATTTCTATTACAAATACAACAATACAATCTTATGTACCTTTACAGAATCCCTTTTTCAGTTAGATTCTCACCCATTATCTCTAAATAGGTCCTGTTTCTTGCTCCAAGTCTTTGTAACTACTCTTCCTTTCCTTCTTCCCTCTCTTCTTCTCTCTCCCCTTTTTACCCCCTGTCTCTCCACCTCTATTTCCCTCTTCTGTATTCCCCTTTTCTGTTGCTTTCCAACATTATATCCACTTTTCAAATTATTTTTCCCTTCTTTGGCTGTTTTTTTTAAGTCTTAAATTCTCCATTCTCTTGAATTACTGCTAAGCAGCACCTGGGTTAACTGTGAGAGGAATAATTGTGTCCCAGTGGACCATCAGGTAAGTGTTAGCAAGCAGCATGCTACAGCCAACAGAGTCCTAGGCTGCATCTACAGAGGAGTAGCAGCATCAAAATCATGAGAGGTGATAGTACCACTTTATAGTGCACTCTTGAAGTCACTCTTGAAATACAGGGTAGCTGACCTAGAGGAGAGTGGGTTCAACTTATTCTCCAAAGTATCTGAGGGCAAGACAAGAAGTAATGGGTAGAAGCTTGTTAACAGAGATCCAACCTGGAACTAAGGAAAAATGTCTTGGCAGTGAGAACAGTTAATCAATGAACTGCTTGAATCAGTGGGCACTCCATTATTGAAGGTTTTCTGTAAAAAAAGAAAAAGAAAAAAAAGATTGGACACATAAATGATTTCGTCTACATCTATCAGAGCCATAATTTGAGCTCCAGGCATTACCATCATTATTCATCCAAATAATGTAAATAACAAAGAATTTATAGTTTGACCTGGAGTGCTTGCTCCTAGAACAGTCAAATTAAAGTACCAGTGTTGCAAAAAAAATCAATTAAAAGCTAGGCGGTATTTGCAACTGAGTCACTTATTAAAAAATAAAAGGCTAATGGGTAGATGCAAAAAGGCCAATCAGGTAAAAAAAAAAATTTTTTTTTTTTAAAAAAGGCACAATTCTTCAATGGACAGCATGGCAAATACTGAAACTCAGCTGAGAAATTGAGGCTCCTTTGTGAATCTCTCTTTAAGATTCAGCTCAGATGACTATACAGCAGACACTTTTTGTTACTTATTACTTTTGCCACAGCTACAAATAACCCTACTGATGCCATGCTGGTAGATAATTGGAAAAGGTGTAAATCTGAAATGCAAGGGCTGAATAAAACAAAATTTGTACCTTCACCTGTCCGGCCCTATTTGACTGGTATTGATATGTTCAGAAGCCATAAGAAGCATGCTGTTATTTTTCTAATTCTCCTTTGGCATGTTCCTTTCCACCTCATTACTTGCCAGCAAACCATAGACTATAATTCCCTCACAGTCCTGATCTCCTGCCAACTAAGAAGAAGGAAGCAAACCATCTGCTGATACTTAAGCAGCCATATCCCTGCAGGAGTTGTGTGGCTTTTTCCTCCTCCTTTTTCTTTTCTTTTAAACATGCTTAATGATATATTGTCTGCATTATCCATTAATAAAAATAATGAGTTGTTGTATACAGGACAAGATAAGATACCCACGCGAGAAAAACGAAATGCTTACAGTCTTCAATTCCTTAGTCACCACCAGTTTGTTGTCCTTGAAGAACATCTGGAAGCTGCAACTGGTCCAGGATGAAGTGGCTTGTCTAGTTTTGTGCAGTGGTGGGATTCAAATAATTTAACAACTGGTTCTCTGCCATAATGATATCTTCCAACAACCAGTTCACCAAACTGCTCAGAAAGTTAACAACCAATTCTCCCAAACTGGCTGAATCCCACCACTGGTTTTGTGTGTCCTACGCAACTCCATTCCTGTGTTAGCTACACTGGCTTCCTGTTGCTTTCTGGTGTAATTCAAGGTGTTGGTTATCACCTTTAAAGCCCTACATAGCACATATCCAGGTCAACTACAGGTCCACCTCTCCATGAAGGTGTCTCCCATCAGGGGTGGGATTCAAATTTTTTAACAACCGGTTCTGTGGGCGTGGCTTGGTTGGTGGGCATGGCTTGGTCATATTATTGGCTGGGTGTGGCCAACTCAATATCACTCACATCAAGGCAAGCATCTCCTCGCCTGACCGCTCATGACTGTGGGGATGCTGCAACAGTCATAAGTGTGAAAAACGGTCCTAAACCACTTTTTTCAGTGCCATTGTAACTTTGAATGGTCACTCCACACAAGAGAAGTACCAGCAAAGGAGGGGGAAAAAAAACTCCAGAGAAGTTCCTGAGACAGGAAGTCTAGTCCTGCCAAGAATGTAATAAGGGTTAACGGAGAAGAAGTTTCTGTAAGCAACCCCAGAATGTTTCCTTCCTGCCTTCCTTACAGGATTAGGCCAGTAATTTCTTCTGACAACCGGTTCTCCGAACTGCTTAGAATGTTAACAACCGGTTCTAGCGAATAGGTGCGAACCTGTAGAATCCCACCCCTGTCTCCCATCCTATTAGGTTCTCTAGGGGGGATACACTCCAAATGGCCTCCCTTAAATGTTGGCATCTGATGAGACTTTGGAAACATGCCTTTTGGGTGGCTGCCCTGACCTTTGAAATATCTCCCAAAGGGTCAGACTCCTACCCTTTTAACTTTTCTGGGGAGGGGGAGGCTGTGAAGACCTGGCCCTTCTCCCAAGCATTTGTTGTGGTCCACTGGCAGCCTGCAGAGATGGCAGCAGAATCGGACGGCGGGGAAGAACATGGGCCAGTCCGGAAGTCTGGGGAAGACTCGAACTATGGCCCTGCATCTGTATCATCTCTGATACAGAGATGAGGCCAGAGCCATCTGGGAGTTATGTGCTGACTCCAGAACCTCCAGAATCTGACATCAGCAAGGCAGAGGAACAAGGGGAGCCTGTTCCCAGTGTGTGTGTGCACAGAACTGCCAGAAGGCAAGAGCAGTTAAGACAAAAGGGGTGAGTTGG
Organism: Pseudonaja textilis; assembly: GCF_049901715.1. Lineage (NCBI taxonomy): Eukaryota > Metazoa > Chordata > Lepidosauria > Squamata > Elapidae > Pseudonaja > Pseudonaja textilis. The sequence goes on from NC_141995.1 coordinate 57,867,344, forward strand.
AGGTAGGGCTTGGAGGTGATTGCTCCTCCCATAAAGGAAGTGTAACATTGTTCACTCTTTGCAGGAAGCAACATTGTTCACTCTTTTTTGGATTAAACCTTGAAGGTCTGTGTGGACCTCGTATTTCGTTTGGCTTTTTACAGTTAATCTGGCACTTTAGATGTTGGAAGCAATTCAAAGGAGATAAAGGTGGATGTTTACATCGAGAGACCGTTTGGGATTCATTATGGGCTGAGAATGAACATAATTTCCAGCATTAAAATAAAGAGAGAGTTGTTTGGACTAAGCATGTGCTTAATTACAGTCTCAGGAAGACTTGGTCAGAACAGGATTGGGTTGGATCCTTGAGTTGAGCTGTAAGCATGCTTGGCGAAGAAGGGTATGTTTTTAGTTACGTTTTATGGATTGTTGATGATTGCCTAGAGTCATTGCATGAGGCAGGAAATAGCTATGAAGACTTCTTTCAAATAACTTAATATTGGTTCCCCAACTATCATATCTAATTTCAGCTAATTCTCTTGTTTTCCATCCGCTAATAGTGATTTATATTTACACTGACATCTAATTAATTTTGAAAAAGAAGCATAATAGGATGGGTGACAAATTAATTTACAAAGTCTAATTGATTTAGTATAATCTTATTTGTTGTCTAATTGCAGGTCAGACCCAACAATGTACAAGAATTCAGGAATGCCTAGCCGAACTTCCATATGTCCACATATAGAACATTTATTATTTTTCTGCATCCATTTGATTCTATGTACATTAAAATTCTCATTAAAGGGACTTAGTCTCCCAATGACTTCTTTTTACCTTCCGTTCTATATGCTTTTCTGAAAGAAAGAATGAATGAGAAAGAGAGAGAGAGAGAAAGAGAAAGAGGGAGGGAGAGAAAAAGAATATGGCACCAATAAATGTATATATTTTAACTAGATTGTTAGAACTCCTTCTTATGCATATCAATATTGTAAATAGTACTGATGCTGAAAAATATGTTCACCTATTTCTCTGATAACCCTCAACTTAACGTAAAACTGGATTTCTTTATCCATCCACTTTCTGAAATTTGCCATAAAACAAAAGGAGAGGTTATGAGGAAGGTTATGATTCCAATTTCTGCTAACCTCTTACCTATCTCCAAAACTTATGATCCAGCACCAGTGATAGAGGAAATTATTATGGTAGATGTTGATGCAGTCGTGGGAACCATTAGTGATGAAATTATGTCATGATTAGGGACTTGTGATTGCATTGAAACTCAGTATACCTTCTTCCTTTTCACAGATGAAGAAATTCTTTTCATGAGCTCTTTCCAGCAAAGAATAAACAACTAGCGGTATGTGTGTGTGTGTGTGTTTGTTTGTTTGTTTGTTTGTTCTCTGCTGAAGAAAATGAGCATTTCCAACACTCCAACCTGTTCAGAAGAAAACATTTATTGTTGAAGGTCATTTCATTCCCTCTCACTTCACCTAACTACTGTATTGCAAATCAGATTAGGAAGTATTTGCAGTCACTACAACCCACCTCAACCTGAAGTGTAGCAGATAGAGTTGGAAGGGACCTTGCAGGTCACCTAGTCCAACCCCCCCCCCAAGTGGGAGACCCTACACTATTTCTGACAAATGGCAGTCCAATCTCTTCTTGAAAGCCTCCAGTGATGAAGCTCCCACAACTTCTGTTTTCATTGGCACAGGTGCCCCTGACATGAGTGACATCAAACTGGCCACGCCCACCCCAGCCCCACGAGGTCAAACACAACCCTGATGAATCCCTCAATGAAATCGAGTTTGACACCCCTGCCTTAATATGTATCCAAACAAAAGTATAAATATTAGAACTATATTAAAATGCCTTGTGATGCATGTTACTGTAGACCATTTTATTTATATATGGGTAGCTGTTCCCCAAACTTTAACAATTCCTATTTAATATTCCAGAAAAGTAGTTGGAGGCTATGATGTCTGATGTTGATCTGTTGTCTATTCATAAATTTTCTTTTTTTTTTTTTAAAGAGCTGTGCTTTTGTATCCATAAGTTATAAAAATGGCTAACATAAAAATAAGAAAAAGTTGTCAAAACAGCACTTGAAAAATGTTAAAGCTTATTTCAGTTCATCCTATAAAGCATTATCATAAAATCAGGTCAATACTACTCAAGTTAGTCTTAGGCATTTCATTTAAAAAGGGAAACATATGTCATGCAATTCAATCTATCAGACTTTGATTTAAAGATGTTTACGTGAAAGATTTATATGATCTGAAGGAGAAAGCAGAGTTTGTAGTATCTCTTTTAAGTGTGTTATTTGTGGGCTCTGACTGCCGGCGTTTAGAGCAACTGAGGTACCAAAATCCTATTGATGCTTGGAGTAGAAGATGGACTCGTGAAGTGGTTGCCCAGAATAGAGTGATCCTTCATGAAGAACAGCATTCTCTCATGTTCACATTGATGATTAATCAAGCCAGGATGACTTGGCATATAGCTTCAAAATCTGGGAAAATAAACTGTGCAGGTTGAAACAATCCTTTTGGGAAGCATCAAATATTTCCATTTTTATTACATCTTTGCTCTCATTCCCTTCCCTGCCTGCCTCTTTTTTTTTTTCTGCAGAGATTATAGTATTTTATACATTCAAGTTGAGAATGTCTTTTTTGATATCCTGGCTCCTAAATGCTGTAGGTTTCATAGGAAAACACTACTACCTTGAATTGCATGTGGAAAGAATGGGCTGAGGAAACATATCAGCTGTGGTTTTTTTTCCCAGCGGTACAACACATAGTTTCCCATGTACAACATTTTTTTTGTATCGTAGTAACCAGAATTGTACACAGAATTCCAAATGTGGTCTCACCAGTGCACTATAAAACAGTACTATCACTTTGTGTGATCTAGAAAGTATTGTTTTGTTGCTCCAGCCTAGGACTGCATTAGCTAATTTTGCAGCTGCAGCACACTGTTGGCTCATACTTAAGTGCTTGGATACTAGTAACCTAGATCTATGTCACAGTTGCTACTTTTAAGCCAGGTGCTTTAAGCCAGATACTATTGAGTCAGTCTCTGGAAAGACTGAAAAGAAGAAAAGGCAATTCAAAGGAAATATTTCGCTATATTTAGTCTTTGATTTCAATTATCTTTATCGACATGAAAACAGTACTTAAATTTGAAACTAAAATAGGAAAATGCATCAACTTGAGGCTTACTTCCATAGCACTGAAATGTAATGAAGCACTGCCTACAACAAATAGACCTGTCAGCTTTGGAAGCCTTATTGACATTTGATGCTTCCACACTGCCACGAGACTGAGAAAGCGGAAGGGGGGAGATTCAATTGAGTATCTCTAAGTAAACAAAATAAAATTATTTTGTTAGTTCAAGGTCATTTAGTAAGTCACAGAATAAAATAAGAATCTTACTTTAGGACGGATTGTGATTGGGCCATGTGATGTGATGACAGCCAAGGGTGGATGGATTTGTAGTTTGGAATATTGCAAGGAAGCCCGAAAACTTTCAGATTCAGGATTCCACAGATGTGCCAGTTTTTATAAAGGTATCTTTGTGTCCTGCCCCAGTTGGAGTTTGACTCTGAGGGAGAGGCGGAACAGCCAACAGGGTGTGTAAGTGTGGCTCCGGAGGTTGTGGAGGAAACTGGGGCAGGCAGAGGAAGACCCAGGCCCATCCCCTCTCCATCCTAGGGCATGCAGGGAGGAGAGGATAAGGGAGAGACGTGAATGGCATGGTCTATGGGAGAGGAAAAGGCCCTGATCCCCCTCATGGGCTGCAGCTGTGAGGACTGTTTAAGAAGACAAACTGAGCATGGCCCAGTGCTGGAAGCAAAGCATGAAATAATTCTAGTCTTTCAGTTCTTATCTGAGTTCTGGCATCCTTCCCAGTGTGTACCATTTGATATCTGTGGACGTCTTTGCCCTTACCCTGCCTGTTTAAAAGGACAGACATGCGTATGGGCCAGTGCTGGAAACAAAGCGTGAAAATATCTCTAGTCTGTCCGTTCCTATCTGAGTTTGGCATCCTTCCCAGTGTGTGTTCTGATATCTGTGGACGTCTTCAAGCCGTTATCTTGCCTGGTTCCCTTAATTGCTTCAGTGTGGTTTGTGTTGTTTTTGCTATTTATAATTTATAGGCATTTTTAGTTTAAACAGCATTTCCTCTTTTTCGTAACTGTTTGTGGGGGAGTTTTTATCTCCAGCCAAGGATATTTGGAGCTTTGAAGCCAAGTTGAAGGAATAAAAGGCTTCACATGTTTATATTACTTTGTTTATTTTGTATTCCATCCTGAGTCGTCACACTTTCAGATATGTCTGTCTTGGAGTTATTGATTGGAATGAAAATTTGCTGGAACGCTGACAAGACCATTGATTTACATTGATATTTTTTAGTATCTTGCATGCAGTATATTCCTTCTTTTATAACAAGGATTGGGAAAAAAAACCTTCAATAAAAATTTATTAAAGATGAGAGAGAAATTTAATGCTAGAATATTTTTGTTTTTCCATGTATTTTACTGGGATTATCATGATTACTTAAACAGTAGAAAGCAAATTTGGAAAGTATCCTTATTTATTTGGGCTCATTCAAAAGATTTATTGCAAGTCTTTGAGATTTACAAAATTCTGAAAAAGACGAGCTAACATTTTAGAATTTCAAACTGATTCCATTTCGAGTTGAATTTCTGTATATCTCAGGAAATCTCTTCATCCAAAACGTTCTCCCATCATAGCTGAAGGAGGTCTAAATTCCTTAATTGGGGATAGAGTCAGTGTTACTTGGTGGAGTTGTGTTACTGGCTAGATGTCCCCCCTGATGCCTATGTGAAGTTCACAGCAGATATTTTCTCTTGACATCTGAAAGGAAAATATTTATCACTGGTAGATTTTAGCTCTCAACCTTCCAAATGGGAGGTGAGCATCTTCACCATTAGGCCACCATGCTGCTCATTTGTCCAAGCAAAATATCGGTTTAATTAATACTTCTTCAATATTCAGGCAAACTGAACCAAGATTGCAAGAAGATAATAATGCAAATTTGCCTTTTAAGGTCGGGCAGAGAGAGATCTGGGATGAAGGTCATCTTAACCGTACAAATGGAAAACTTGATCCCTCTTTATTTCTTTGCTGTCAATGTTCCAACACTCAGGATAATAGTCCAGAAAGGTGACTGCATGGATGCATCAGGGTTACTCAGAAGAAAAAAGTAGTTTTTAAAATCCCAAATCCTTCCAGTCCATCCCAATTTCTCAGTCAGGAAAATAAGTAAACTGCTCTGAAGTTGGATCCAAAATAGTTGACACAGATAACTAAATGCGAACAAAAAGGAGGAAAAATAGCTGTCACCCTGCTTTCACCATTTCTAACCTTGGAGGGGTTTGATATGGCAGTTTTCTATTTAGGAAATGTGCTCCATAATAGAAAAAACATGTTTTATAAAATTTAATTAGTTGAGACCAAGGGAACAAGTTAGTTAATCAGAGGTTAACTCCCATGATTGTGTGGGATTTAAATACAAATAATTCAGAAATGATATTTTACCCCCTTCAATTTATCTTTTTTCATAATTCTTGGAATACAGATCAACCTTTATTTACTATACATCATTTTAGTGATTTATTTTAACAATTTAATGAATTTGCTTTTCCTTAATTTTTGCAGAGCAAACTGGATAAGAGCTTTTTAGGCAGTGTGGTTATAGGAGAAACATGACTTATTTTTATTTCATTTATTCCCTGCCTTTTAATTTTTATAAACAACTTTAGGCAGAAAACATATCTAATATTCATTCTTCCTCCTATTTTTCTCACCACATGCCTATTTTTTTTCTTCTTTCAAATAAACCGTCTGGAAGCTTTTTCTCCAATTTTCATTTGAATCTGATTTGAACCTTTCTTATCAACCTATTGATGATGCAGACAAAAGAAAGCTAAGCAAAGTACATGAGGTTACCTCAGAAATGTTTATTAGAAACCATTTTGTATATGTTCATAATGAAGTTATCAAGTGACATGATACAAATATCAGCATTATAAATGCAGACACAAAACCTGAAGTGCAGCATGAAATTTCATAGTGATAGGTGACCATTGATGCATGTCCTTTATTCAAATATTCATTCAGAAATATGCTATTTAAAAACCTTCAGGGAAATGTATATAGTTCTGAGTAGCTGTTTTTAGCTGTCTCATAAATCATAAAATAATACATTAAAAAAATATACAGTGCATATATCTAATTGCACAGTATTATGTTTTTTTTAAAATATCATTAAAATAACTTTTTGGGTTAGCAGTGAATCCTCACAGTCCCTCTTGTCAATTAATATGGTGCACCTAGCAGTATATTGAAATGTATGCAGAGCAGGAAAAACAGAAATGTTTCATATCAGTCAGGGTTTATATTTTAATATTTTCAGTTACATCTAAAATATGAGCAAGAGAGTCCTTCCAAACCCTGGGAATTAAGGAGCAATCTTGATTAAAGTGATGATGATAATAATGATGTTGATGATGGTAATATTAATAGCTAAATCTCCTTGAAGCAGTATGAATAATTAAGCACTGCTCTTGGGTTACATTTTCCCAGAAATATTCAGAATTCTACTTCAATAAACCTTTTATTACTTCTCACATTAAGAGCAGAATTCAGCTAGACTGATATATTCCTGTATGGGAAAAATTTAAGTACAGTGGGGCAAAGTGAAGATCCATTTATTACTCGAGTTCCATTGCATTATCTAAAAACATGTAGGAATGTTCTGGAAATATAATCAGCTAACCTCTGGGAGCATTCTCAACATGATCAGGAAGGTTCTTGATCCTCAACAATTTGGGTCCTCATTTTACCCACCTCAGAAGGATGGAAGGCTGAGTCAACCTTGAGCCTGGTGAGATTCGATCTGCCAAATTGCAGGCAGCTGGCTGCAGCAGAAGTAGCCTGCAGTACTGCACTCTAACCACTGCACCACTGAGGTTCTACTGTACACTTGTAACTGGATCATAAGCTTCCAAAGAGACAGGAAGCAGCAGGTGAAGCTAGGTGGAATCACATCCGATACCTGTACAATCAGCACAGGGGTCCCCCCAAGGTGTTGTGCTATCTCTACTTCTCCCCATATACCAAAGACTGCATCTCAAACGATCCATCTGTTAAAATACTGAAGTTTGCTGATGACACAACAGTGATTGGTCTCATTCGAGACAATGATGCATCTGCATACAGACAGGAGGTTATACAACTTGCTTCACGGTGTAACTGGAACAATCTGGAACTGAACACACTCAAAACCGTAGAAATGGTGGTAGACTTTAGAAGAAACCCTCCCATACTACCACCTCTTACTAGACAACACAGTATCAACAGTAGAGACCTTCAAATTTCTAGGTTCAACTATATCACATGACCTAAAATGGACACCTAACATCAAAAACGTCATCAAAAAAGCACAGCAAAAAATGTTTTTTCTGCACCAACTCAGAAAGCTTGAACTGCCCAAGAAACTGCTGATAGAGTTCTGCAGAGGAATTATTGAGTCTGTTCATCTCACCTCTATAACTGTCTGGTTTGGTTCTGCAACCCAACAGGACAGACACAGACTTCGGAGGATAATTAGGACTGCAGAAAACACAATTACTACCCGTCTGCCTTCAATTGAGGACCTGTATAGAACACAAGTCAAAAAGAGGGCTGTGAAAATATTTACAGACCCCTCATAACCCAGACATGAACTGTTTCAACTCCTTCCCTCAAAACGACACTATAGAGCACTGCACAACTAGACATAAGAACAGTTTTTCCCTGAAAGCCATCACTCTGCTAAATAAATAATTCCCTCAACAGTGTTCAACTATTTACAAAGTGTGCACTACTATTACTGTTAATCTTCTCATCACTCCTTATCACCCATCCCCTCCCACTTGTGATTGTCGGACTGTAACTTTGTTGCTTGTATCCTTATGATTTATACTGACTGTTTCCTAGTATGATTTGATTGTTGATTGTACCCTATGACTATCATTAAGTGTTGTACGTTACGATTCTTGATTCTTAACGAATGTACCTTTTTTTATGTATACTATGAGTATTTATACCAAGACAAATACCTTGTGTGTCCAATCACACTTGGCCAATAAAGTATTCTATTCTATTCGACAATACAAGCCAAAAAAGAGCCCCATCTAATATGGCAAGATACTGCAAGAACTTTACTAAAAATTTGGCAAGTCTAAGCAACTTTGTCAACAAAGCGCTAGCCAAAATAGTCCCATTGCTGAGAAGAACACATGCTCAACTTCTCAATCAACTTGTGTGTTCTATTTCCTGGTTCCAAGCGAAAGTCCAGTGAACTTTTCCCACAATAATGGTATAATGATCATATCTGTTGCTCTATGCCTCTTTAATAGTTACTATGGTGTTACTTCTTTAGTGTCTTGTGGGGACACCAATGCCAGTAAGCACCCACAGAAAGGAGGTACCATTCTCAATTTTGATGCTATAATACAGGACCTATGTCCCTTGCCTGACAGATGCCATAAAACCCCAACTATCCTGCAACAAATCTTATTAATTAATCTGGGAAGCAACTCCTGGCATAATTTTACAAAGAAAAGGAAAGAAAAAAAGCAAAAGCAAAATGTATAAACCTTCCCCCATCACAGTGATGATGATTTTACAATCCAGAAATAAACCCTAAATTCAAAGTGCACCAAATAAGGTCAATAAAAGAAAAGAACACACACAAGTAGGCACCATATAAATACCACACAGAGAATAGCTCAAAGCACAGGCTCTGTTAGAGAGAAGTTCCTTGAGGATGGGCTCCAGGATGAATTCAAAAGCTCAGACTAAACCTCTAGTGCCGGTGACCGATCCAATTTGGATCCTGCAAAAAAATAATAATAATTACTTAATAGATACTTAATAACGCAAAGGAGGCATCAGACAGTTTCTGAAAGCCATGGCTGACAATTAGAATTTGGAACTTTATCTTTTTAAAGTGTTCCTGAGAACTGATTCCATGAAAAAAACAGTAATCTCATAATCACAGGAGCAATTAAAACCACTGTCAATGGGGACTGTGGCAACTCAGTTCTATGCTCAGAAAGATTCCAAAGGTATTTTAATGAATTGAAATGTACAATAAAATGTATTTAGGTGTCTGTATATTTCAGTGAGGGATGCAGTAGATCAGTGGCTAAGATGCTGAGCTTGTCAATCAGAAATGTCGGCAGTTCAGCGGTTCGAATCCCTAGCACCGCGTAACGGAGTGAGCTCCTGTTCCTTGTCCCAGCTTCTGCCAGCCTAGCAGTTCGAAAGCAGGTAAAATATGCAAGTTGAAAAATAGGGACCACTTTGGTAGGAAGGTAACAGCGTTCTGTGCGCCTTCGCCATTTAGTCATGCTGGCCACATGACCATGGAAACATCTTTGGACAGCACTGGCTCTTCGGCTTTGTAACAGAGATGAGCACCACCCCCTAGAGCCAGAAACGACTAGCATATATGTGTAAGGGAACTTTTACCTTTATATTTAAGTGAAATTCATTTATTACTGCATCATTTATGAGAACAAATGTTCAAAAGCGTGCAAGCAAATGCCACTTCTATATAAACATTTCCCTGTGGAATTTTAAAATTGCCTGAACAAGTGATACGTCTGAACAAAGGATCTACACCAGTGATTATCTGACCCTTCTTTCACCATAAAATTTCATGCTTCACTACTGGTTTTGTGTCTGCATTACCAACAACGGGATATACATAATAAACAGCAGCATTCTGGACACTGATATTTGCTAGATGTCACTTGGCAACTTCATTATGAAGGCATCTGTCATTGCAAAAGTGTGGAGTAAAATTTAAAACAACAGCTCTGCCTTCCAGCATTCACCGCTGAGAAATCTTCCAAACTGACACTTTAGAACCCTCATTATAAATGAACCAAAGTTGTCAATTTAAACCAAGGTCAGTTTAAACCAAGCAGGTAGGCATGAGATAAAAATGCAGCATTGGTGAGAGAAATATGTGCAGATGTGTTTCAAGTTGGCCTCCTAATTGCTGAAGACAAAGCACATTTCTACTTTTAAGCACCTTTGCAAATGACATCTTCTGCTTCCTCGGTAATTGGAGCAAAAGGCTCATTTTGGTACAAAACAACGGTGAGAAAATGGGCCAGGTTCCTAATTCCTGTTATCTTCATCCTCTTAGTTTTGGCCTTGGGGCTATCAGCACAACAGATGGCTCAGATTGTTGACACCTGCCTCAATTGCTTTGCTTCTGCAAGTGTGTACAGGGGAAGAAAAAAGTAGAGTAGTTTATCAAAGGAAATAATTGACAAAAGCCAAGTTAGATAAAATTAGCAGAAGTGTGCTAACTGAAAAGAAACATACCCACAGTGGACTTATGTTCTTTGGCCTTTGTAAGGCTTAGCATTCTCCTTTCTTTTTGAATAAAAATAGAAGTGAAGCTCAGCTGGGTTCCCATTAAAAACTCAGCTTCTGAAAGACTCATATCAAGTGAAAAAATTATGATGAGGTTGCATTGTCCTGTATTAATATTTATTGTCAGGAGATTATTCATTTTGCCAACCCATTTATACAATATATTACATCTGAATTGTAAGAATTAAATTCTGGTAAAGTCAATTGTTCATTACAGATACACTGAAGAAAATCTTTTTTTTTAAGTACAGTGCTTTTGTACCCTTGAAAAGAAACCATGAACTATTTTTCATTTTTTTTAGGCTTCTCTTTTTATCAGTGAGAAATTAGCAGGTGGCAATGCATTACTTTATCTTTGTCTACCTCAGCAACGAAGTACTGACGTATTGAATCCACAAAATGACTCATTTACGCTGCATCTTCTTATTCTTTTTTCCTGCAAAACTCCTTGACCTTCCTTGAATTCAAAATAATATATAAAAAAAAGAATTAAAGAATAATATAATCAAAGATTTGCAGAGCAATGGCTATGCTATTTGTGCTGACTCTGCTTAAGGATGGTGATATCGGTGAATCTGCCTGAGCATCCCTTCCCCTGAAATAATTCCATGATATGTGCCAGACTTCAGTTATTTTTATTTTTCTCTGTAATGTACTATTTCCATTGAGTAGGGCCGTGGCCTACAGATGGAGCTCTCACCTCATAATCAGGAGGCTGTGAGTCCAATCCTAGGTTGAGGCAGGTATTTCTCTCTCTGGGCAGACTGAGAATATATCTGCTGATCAAAACTCCTCATTGGTGACAGGAAAGGCATCTGGCCAGTAAACATTCAGTTGCCCAGACTCTACCCACAAGGGATTATGGGGTCATTAAAAGAAGAAGAAGCTTATGATGATGATGAATGTACTATTTTGATTGGTTTGTTTTGACTATTTTTAAATACATTTCTTTTTTCTAAACAAAAATAGTTTGCTGATACTGAGAAATAAAACCTCAAATCTGTGACTGAATATTCAACCAACCAACCAACCAACCAACCACCAACCAACCAACCAACTTTACCAAGCTTTAAGATTCAAAGTTTTGTAGATATATTTTGTATCATGTATCAAGTTGTGCAGAGCCTTAATTTTTTTTAATTATTAAATTTTATTTAGTTTTCAAAACTTAAAAACATAAAGTAAAACTTTATCGTTATATCAACGTCAAGACATCTTTTACATTTCCTTATCATCTTTCTATATACATATTTCTTTCATTATACAATTTCAACTTAATATATGTAAATATAGATATAAATAAAGATATAAGTATTTGCATAGTTTCTTATTCTTTACCTAATTGCCATTTTGATTTCTTTTTATTCTTAAACCATTCATACCAGACATCCTAGACATTATATCGATTCTTCTTTGTCTCTTAATTTCATTGTTAGTCTGTCCATCTCTGCATAATCTAAAACTGAAAAGTATTATTTTTATGGCATCTTGGTCAGTCCAAAAGTGTAAATATTTTTACAGCAACTGAACTGTCACATGGACAATCTGTTTTGGCTAATGATTGTGGAATAAGAGCATGCAGATACTGTAGTTATTACAATAAAAGTGATTGCCGCTGTTGTATTGAAAAAGGGTTTTGGGAAATTAGTGAAACATGAGTCTTCAACTAGATTCATTCTTGGCTGTATTTTCCCATTTCTTTCTCAAAGGTGCTTTTTCAAAAGACAGCTGGACTGGGTTTTTTTTTTTCTAAAGGGAGAAGAAAAAGCTTCTCATCCAAGAAGCTTCATCAGTTGTGATTGGGGGTGGGGATTGGAAGGATGGTGGTAATGGGGGAAATGAAAGACTAGAGATAACCTCAAACTCTAGTTGAATCCAGTCTACAATGCAACCCCTTCAACAGCTTCAGATTCCACAAGATTCCACAGCCAATTGCCCTCTGATTCAGGTGACCCTGAGGGCATAGATAAATCCCCCAATGGCCTCAAGAGCTTTCAGAAAGAAAGCTAAGGTCCAGCTGACTGCAAAGAAATACAATCGTTCTATCCCCCACATTTTCTTTTTCCTCAAGGAAAAAAAAAAACACAGTTCAGTTGACAACTGTGACCTGGAGGATCGAGAATTTGTTTCTTCTTCTTCTTCTGAGTTCCAGCCACAATTGCCTGTCCTGACCAAGGCTTCCTGAGACATTAACAAACACACATTAGTCCCCAAAACCTTTTATTTTATTTCAATGGCTGTGAATTATAGTCATTCACAGCCCGTAATGAGTCTCAAACAGTTTGTAAATAGACCCACCAAAGTCTGTCAAAGTCCTTCAGGATAAGTCTGATAAGCATGCACCTTTATCTTTCTTGAAATGCTGCCAATGACTAAATAGCCAATTAGTTGTACAAGGCCAAACGGAGCACAAATTCAACATGGAGCTTCAGGTTTCAAACTGACCAGTACAAACAAACTTGCTTCTTGCAAGGTTCATGTCCCTTTGTTCCTCCTTTATGTCTTATGAGAGGAACAATCACCTCCAAGCTTTATTCCCGAGTCACCCCTTTTGTCTTAACTGTTCTCACCTTCTGGCAGCTCTGTGCATGTGCACACTGGGAACAGGTTCCCCCTGTTCCTCTGCTTTGCTGCTGTCAGATTCTGGAGACTCCGGAGTAGCATATAACTCCCAGATGGCCTTGGCCCCCTCTCTGTGTCAGATGTAGAACTCTAGTCTGAGTCCTCCCCAGACTCCTGGACTGGCCCATATTCCTCCACTGTCCAAGTCTGCTGCCAGGTTCACAGGCTACCGGCAGGCCACAATATTGCCATTCTTGCTTTGGTTTCCAGTATCATGGCTGTATCTCCTCTATCCAAGTGATTAGACACTTCACTGGCGCAGTTTTTTCTCTTAAAATACTTTGATTTATGGAGCATTATTGCCTTTGTAGAAAACCAATTACGGGTCTTCCAGGAGGTCCCTGCTGCCATTGAGAAACATAACAAAGGCTCTGTAGGACTTTAGGACAGCTTCCTACCCCATCATGCATAAGGGCTGATTTTCATTGAAAGATTCTCTTCTAGACTCTGGCAACCTCATGTTGGTTTTATATTTCCTATTCAGAAAATAAATCAAAAGGTCAAGATTCTTATTTCTAGAATTAAAAAGAAAAAAAGCACTCCATAATTTTTCAGTGCCATGATCATAATGAAAGGGAGGCTTGCTACAAAGGCTCCAAATGGCTACCCCAGCAAAGCATCAATTTTGTCTGCAGCAATTATGGCATCACTTGCAGTTCGTTTTCCCACTGGCACTGACACTAGACAGGACAGGAAAAGATATCATGGGATTCCCATCGATCGCTCCTGTGAAACCTCTATGCATGAAAGCATTTGCAGTTAGCAATGCAGAGCAGACTGTTGGGGAAGTATGGAAAAGTTATGCTAAAGGAACTGTATACTTTTCATATTAACATATATTCATCCTATTCAGAGTTTTTCAGCATTAATTCGGTGCCAGAAAAATAAACACAGGTGGCCGATGCTTCGTTTAACATCTTTATAAACATAATAGGTAGATTTTACAAACCAGTTGTAGATTTCTCCAACATGGAGCAAATTCAGACAGAAGCAGACATGTTACAGGTTCAGAGCAGAACAGCTACTTAAGGAGCTCAGAAACAGACATCAGTTTCACTTTAGTTCAGCAGGCAAGCCAGACACACAGCAGAGGAGAGAAGCAGTTTTATTTTCAGTAGACAGACTCAGAGCTTTAGAGCTGCAAAGCTTAACATAGCTGCAGAGTTGCAGAGTTTAATATAGGCCTAGGGTACTTTTAGTTTCAGTTTCCAGCCTAGGCTAATTCTAGTTTCAGTTTCCAAAACAGTCCTCATTGGCTAACTTAGTTGCTATGCCTATTCATTGGCTGACCTCGTTACTATGCCCTATGAATGTACTCTGATGTTCATGAATATACTCTGACACATCCCAGCCCGATAATGAGAGAAAAGCACATTACTGCAAAATCCAATGACTGGCTAGCGAAGAAGGTCCAGATTCCCTTTCCATCAAAAAAAAATTGTCATTACCATTACTGTGCTGTGACCATTTTTGCATGATTTATGTAAAGCCTGGGCACCGTTTGTACCTCCAACTTTCTGTGTGTACCTCCAACTTCCAATATAGGCAAACCAAATTTTCTGTTTTTTAATCTTGTAGTAGTTGTGCTGCTATCAGATTCATGTAACTTAGAACTGCCAAGCCTCAAATTGAACATGTGAGAATATTGGGCCAAAGACTGTATTTCCAGAGAAGGACAATTCTTTCCCCGTGGTTTTTATTTCACACATTACGTTATTAGTAAGCATTACTGTCAGGCTCATCCAATCTCAGACATTTAGGAAAGAAAGACCCTCGACTCCATCCTTGGAAGTGGACATTTCTTTTACTACAGTCAAACTGTTGTAGCATAAGCAAAGCCCGATCTGAGTATTCCCATGCAAAGCTTGCAATTTTCCCTTCTCCTTTGGCCTCCCCACTTGACTAGTCCACCAGTGTTTAATCATATTCATTATTGATGTTTTAGGAATGGCTTTGAGGTTTGCCGTCTCTTTGGAGCAGTTTCACATTCCATGATCAGGCTCCATCCTTGATGAGCTGGTGCATTCCAGTTTGACACTTCTGGTTCCTATCACTTTGTAACCTCTACCATGCCCTCTCTTTCACTTGCCCAATTGCCTCTCCTCTCTCTTGCGTTTTATGGCAGGATTCCAGCGGAGTGGGTTATGCTGGAGATGGCAGGTCTGACAATTAATAGCAACGGAGAAAAACTATTCCTAAACTGGGCAATAAGATTAAACTAATGTAGCTTTCCAAGTTAGTGTAGAGAAGTTCCGGACTGAGACTGCTGAAGGCACCAGGTCTCTACTTTGACCCCAGCTCTCCACATGCTCCTACAAGGAGGCCATATGGGCATAGATTGGGGGGGCATAGATAGATAGAGGGAGCTGCAGTGCCTCTGCAAATGTAAGTGTAGGTGGACTGCCAAGGAGATGAATTTGGGCACAATGACTATGGGAGCTCTGCAAGGCCATGACTTTGGGCACAAGTTGTAAGCTTGTTTTTGTTATTGAATTTCAGAAAGCTTCTTGGATGAGAAGCAAAATGCCTTCAAGGAAAAACAAAGTCCAGTTGCCTTTTGAAAAAAGCATCTGTGGGACAACCATGATCTGGATGGAGAATCTGCATAGGTAGAGGTAAAGGTTCCCCTCGCACATACGTTCTAGTCGTTTCCAGCTCTAGGGGGCGGTGCTCATCTCTGTTACAAAGCTGAAGAGCCAGCTCTGTCCAAAGATGTCTCCATGGTCATGTGGCCAGCATGACTAAATGCCGAAGGCACATGGAATGCTGTTACCTTCCCACCAAAGTGTCCCTATTTTTCTACTTGCATTTTGTTACATGCTTTCAAACTGCTAGGTTGGCAGAAGCTGGGACAAAGAAATGGGAGCTCACTCCATTACGCGGCGCTAGGGATTCAAACCACTGACCTGCTGATCTTTCCGATTGACAAGCTCAGCATCATAGCCACTGAGCCACAGTCCCAATCTCCACAGACATCCATTTTTCAATATAGTCAAAATTCTGAACGGTGAACAAATGGTTGTGCACCAGCAACTACCTTTATAGGAATTCACTTGTGGTTTAAAATAAACAAACATGCTTTACTCGCTTCACTTAGACTCACTTAAACTCACCAGGAAAATTAATCTCTGTTTGTCAGCATGACCTAACACAGATTAGTTTAGGCTAAGGAGAACAGTTTTCAAAGTTACAATTTGAAAAGTGACAAATAACTGTCTTGGATGACTTTCCCACTGTCTTTCGATGATTCTTGAAATATCTGTTAATCATACATCTGAATTACAGGAAAATCATCTTTGTTCAAATACATTTTGGTTTAGGAGTACCTAAACACATCCTTCTCACTAATCTTCACTTCTTCCAAATAGCAGCAGATTGTTTGGGATGGAATGCTAATAACACACATCATCCTAGATATGATATTTCCTTATATTCTTCTTCCCTCAGTAGATTAAACATGGGCTGTAATCCAACTGCATCTGCAAGCAATAACTATGTTGTAATCAGCAGTGGGTTCATTTCAAGATAATTGCAAACTAGCCCAGCAGGGAAGCACTTTCATTTTTCTTGGTTGTGTACCATAGGTATTTGTTTTTGTTGGTTCAGCAATTTCAGCGCAAGCTCTGCAATCTGTACATTTGAAAAAAAAAGAGCATGTATTTGCATGGAACCAAAGAAATTAAAATTACTGGTCTAGTCAAAATGTCTAATTATCTAGTTTGCAATATCAATTAATCAATCTTGCCATTCAGATATAGTGCACACACACTAAGGCACACTTAGTCTAAATGCTCTGTTGGGAGTGAAAATATGACAAATGAAGTCTGTGTATTAGTTAATGCTAAATTATGTAGTTAATGCTCGGTTGTGTTTATCTCACTCTGCCTGAGACGCTCTATTCAAAGCTTGATATTCACACTGGTGGCCACCCTGTTTTAAAATATTAAAATGTTGACTCTCAGATGTGTTTATAATTTCAAATGTAATAAGAATCATTTTTAAAAGAACCGTAGCATTTCTCTTTTTTGTGTTATCATCAGACTCTGTTTGACACAATCCCCCAGTAACATAGAAGAGCTTGTTATGTTTCATGCTAGAGAACTAGGCATGGAAGTTGCAAGGTAATACAGTATAAATCTTCAGGAGACATTACCACTTGGAATTAGTTTAATGGAATCGCTGATTTATTCATTAAATAGAAAACACTGAAACAATCAGGTGTTGTTTTTCCCCTGGGATAAACAAAGGTACGTTGAATTTGATAAATAATATCTATGATTTCTTTCATTATGGTCATGGACCAGAAATGAAAACAAAAACACATTAAAAATAAAGTAAAAATAAGGCAAAATAAAACATTGCAATTGGTGGAAGAATTTGTCACTGGACAATCAAAGCCTGTCTAATTTTATAGGCAATATAATACAGTAGTTTAGCTATGTTCAGGAACAATAGAATCATAATCTCTATATGTAAAAGCAAAATACCACTCATGCATCATCATAAAATCTCCAGAACCGTAAAGCCTACAAACTTGAAATTTGGCACGTATGTTCCTCTTGGCTTCTAGATACTCACTAAGAAAGGATTTTTCCAAATAACCATCAGAGCGTTATAATTTCCTATATTATTATTATTAACACGCTCTGATGCTAAGGAGTTCTACTCCCCCTCCCACCTGAAAAAAAATCTGTTCCAAATGCAAAATGCAAGCAGAGGAGAGTAGTTTCAGTTTCACAACAGCAACCAGCTTTAGTACAGAACAGTTGAGCTAAGCCACACCCAGGCTCCTTGCTGTCTCTTTCTTGCTCACATAGCAAATACTACTTCACTTTCCAAACAGCCCTGAACTCTCTCACACACTGACAGGACGCTAGCCAGATGAATACCAATGGATGCTGGTAGGCAGAGGCAGAATTTTTTCCCCTTATTTTCCTCCCCCAAAACTAAGCCAGACCACATAGTTTCGTAGCAAAGCCAGAGTATAGAGCTAGTGATCTAATAACAACAACTATATGTAAAAAAAGATCAAAATGTATATAATGGTTTAGCAGGTACGGAGATATAAGGTGTGTCTTTGAGTCTCTATGCAGGATACAATATAGCAGGATGTGGGGTGTGGCTTCAGCTGCCTCTTGTCGACAGGAACACAATGTCAGAGGGGACATTTCTATGGGAACAGCATAGACGCATGCGCTTTAGAATGAGGAAGCCAAAGCAATGAATATACAAAAGCTTTTCACACATCTACAGAACGCCCTTAGTTAATGGTAGTAATTTAGACCAGCAACTCCACTGCTAAGCAACAGGATCATAAAGCATGACTTCGCTTATAACAGCCATTCCAGAAGTTCTAGTTGCTGTCATTATGTGAATCTCACATGGTCATTAAGTGCAATGTCACATGTTCCACCATTTGTGATGTTGTCAGCTGCCCAGAGTTAGATATCTTGCAGCGAAATGGATGGCAAACAAATTTCTGGTTTTTCTTTGAAGATATCTCATTTCTCATCTCTCTCTCTCTCTCACCCCCCCCTCTCTCTCATCTATCTATCTATCTATCTATCTATCTATCTATCTATCTATCTATCTATCTATCTATCTTCTATCAAAGCACAGAAACATTTTCCATTTAGCTGTTCTCTCAGGATCTTAGTAATCATTAATATTTCCTAAAATACATTTACCTAAGAGTTCCAAATGGTGGTAATGAAATAATAATCCTTTCCAAGGTATAGTGGACCAATCAGTTTTAACAGCACCAGATTCTAACATTTCTATTTCTATTGTTATTGGTTTTCTTTAGAATTGATACCCCATTTCTTTGTATTTTATATCTCTGTCCTCCTAATTCAACCTCAAGAAGTTGTGAAAAAGTAACAGATCAGCTCAACGAATATCAAAGAGTAGGTTTAGTAAATTATTCATTTTGGGAGAAATACCCAAGGTATTCTACTAAATTCTACTTGTGAATTGTTAATGAACATTTCCTGTTACCTGTAATTATACACTACAAATGACTTGCTGTATAATTTGTACAAACAAATATTAGCCAGCAGGGAAATACCTTAGTTTGGCAGCAATCATGAACACATTTATATATAGATATACAATAAATCAGAGGTGGTATTTAGCAGGTTCTGACCAGTTCAGGAGAACCAATAGCAGAAATTTTGAGTAGTTTGGAGAACCAGCAAATTCCACCTCTGACTGGTCCCTCCCCCATCTATTCTCTGCCTCCCGAGTCCCAGCTGATTGGCTGGGTCTTCTTTTGTTGCCCTGCACAGGAGAACAGAGCTGGAAAGCAGGTTAGTGGAGTGAGGTTGAGATTTTGCAGTGGAGTGGGAATAGAAATTTTACAGTATCCTTCCCCTGCCATGTCCACCAAGCCACACTCACAGAACCCATAGTAAACAAATTTGAATCCCATCAGTGCAATAAATCAAATGTAGATATAGATCAGGGCTGTCAAATTCCTGGCTCACGAGCCAGATGCCTTATATGCTGGCCACGCCCATGCTAGGTTTACAAAGCAGGAAAAAGTCCAGATGTTTATTAGCCACAACTCATAATTTAACCAAGACCTAAACTGTTTCTTAGGACTTGGTGATAACATGCTGCAAACCCTTTCAAAATCTTGAGAAATACGTTGGTGTGTCTTTTACTTAAAAGTGGCTTGTGACCATTTTTCACATTTATAACCATTGCAGCATTCCCATGGTCAATTCAGAGTCTTGGCAACTGACTCATATTTATAATGATTGTGGTGTCCTAGATTTTGTGACTTTTGACAGGCGAAGTCCCCAGGGAACCCAGCTTCACTGAACAACCATGTTATTAACTTAACAACTTCATTGATTCATTTAACAACCGTGGCAAGAAAGGCTGTAAAATGGGGTGAAGCTCACTTAACAACTGTCTCACTTACCAGCATAAATGGGTTCAATTGTGAGCTCAATTTGGGCTCAGTTGTGCTTGTGGACTACCTGTATTGTTGATTTCATTTATTAATCCTTAAGACCACAGTTTTAACTTGTTCTTATTTCAATCCACTGTTGGTTGATTCTGCCACTGTTGGTTGATTTTGGTCTTTCATTGTGATAGCCATTAAATTTTCATTTTTCTTCCCTGCTTTGTATACATCCTAAGGCATCAAACAAAATCAGTCCATAAGAATAGATAAAATCAATTTCCAAATTCATGTTGCAGCTGTAAAATGTTAAATGTTTTTGAAATTAACAGCTTGAGAAACATGCTGAATTTAGAAACAATGTAGTTATCTTAAATAATGATAATTTTCATGGCCAATTGCCTTTAAATGTTTGGGTAATGTTTGAGAAAAGGTACTCAAGCTAATAAGAACTATTTTTGATGATAAGATCGTAAGAAAGAACCATGACAAAGAGAATCCCTTTATGTTCCTTATTAATCCTTTATGTTCCTTATCAATCTGCATATGCATAATGTCTTAACCATTTTCATTATTGTAATGACAAGAGTCCAGACACAAACAGAAAATGAATGAAAAAGTGGGTTTTTTTATTTTTGAAAAGACAACTTGAGAAGCAACATTTTGCTTTTTGTCCTAGAAGCTTCATCAGTGGTATTGGATGGTGTGTCAGATGGATTTATCTCCTCCCCCACCATATTGTCACCATCTATCATTCCCCCCAGTAATCTCAGCTGTTAATAACTGTCCTTCCATTTCCGATACCATCGAATACAACGAATGAACCTTCCAGAATAGGAAGCGAAATATCTTTTTCCTCAAAAAAGTTGCCTTTTCAAAAATAAAAACCACTTTTGATACAACTATGACCTGGACGACCAAAAATCTTCATAGACATTCAAACAGAAGATGAATACATAATTAATTATGTGCAGAAAGAGCAAGGATACTCATTCATAGTCAAATTCCTAATGAATACGCTATCTTATATTTTTACAATGGGCTTCCCATTAAATTTACTAGGAAGAGATGGATTGGACTTCTTATCCAAAAATCTCCACCTTAAAATCTCAATACATTGTATGAGCTTAAATTACAGTAGACAATTAAATATATATTTAAGTTGTGTGTTCTAGGTTTGAGTGTCATTGAATTTTCCTCAGCCAGAAACTTTTTCATTTTAATCTGTACCTTATAGATTAAATATTGCTGAAGTATTCAGAAGAATTCTGAGATAAATGTACTGCATTTATACTACTAATAATATTATATGACAATCTCTCTCTCTCTGTGTCTGATATACATACTTGTGTATGTGTGTATCATATTATAATAGGTAAAGGTTTCCCTCGCACATGCATGCTAGTTGTTTCTGGCTCTAGGGGGCGATGCTCATCTCCGTTACAAAGCTGAAGAGCCAGTGATGTCTGAAAATCTTTCTGTGGTCATGCGGCCAGCATGACTAAATGCCGAAGGCGCATGGAATGCTGTTACCTTCCCACCAAAGTGGTACCTATTTTTCTACTTACATTTTTACATGCTTTTTTTGGTTGGCAGAAGCTGGGACAAGTAACGGGAGCTCACTCCATTATGCGGCGCTAGGGATTCTAACCACCGAACTGCCAACCTTTCTGATCGACAAGCTCAGCGTCTTCACCACTGAGCCACCATGTCCCATGTATCATATAATACTGTGACATAAAAAAGTGAGGCCCGCTGTCTAAGATACGCCAAATATAGGAGAGCACAGAACCGCAGGCAGAAATTAGATTGTAATCCATGTCATATTACAAAGTGCAATTATCTATTCATTTGGAGCTATATTCTTAATCACAGATCCTTGAATAGATTAGCACACACCTCAACCTGGAAAAGAGACATAGTGATTCATTTAGCATGGATTTGAGATTCCAGATGAAATTAACATCTAATAATTAAGATTTTGCAAGCATGTTAGAATCAGCAATCCTTGAAGTCATGTTCTACAAAAGTTCAGATGACTGCTTTGAAGGCTGAGTTTTTGGGAATCAATGCACAAATGCAGACAACTGTTTTCTGTTGGGACCCAGTGAAGCAACATGTCTGTGCACACCTACACACATGTAGACATCATAGTGGAAACTTCAGTTAGCCATACTGATACTATATAAAGAAGCCTTACTTATTCGAACAACCTTATTCAGTATAATCATCAAGGCATCTTGGTTTTTCTGGAACTATATCTGCACCAATATGTTCCTATTGCTTATTCTTTGCTTTAAATAGCCTTTTCTATTCTTGCAAGCCAATGCAAGATGAGCTGTTTCCTTGAGAGGTAATTATTTTGGGGAAAATAGTCTCCTGAAATCCCTTAGTAAACTTTCAACTTACAGTACTGTATATATGACTTGGAAAAGGTATGAAATGCATACATACAAAACTGATTTCTAGTGTCCTCTGGCACAAAGACTTTTCTTGGTTTCTTCTCTGGTCACATTTACAGTAGATAGGATTAAGTGAGTGTCTATAGGTCTGTTTTTAATAAGAATCTACCATAGCCTATAAAGATCTTCAAGGATTTGAATAGGAATAATAACCACTTCTGAAGGATAATAACAGCCCTAGATTGAGATCAATTTATATGTACAAGAAACAAAGGAGATCTTGACTATACACCAAAATTTCCTTTCTAATATTCTATTTTTCCCTCCTCTATAAAATAGCATTATTGGTAGTGTTTCGAAGCTTTATTGTTGCAAAATGGCAGAAAATTGTACTGTTGCAAGTGTTTTTTACACTGTTATCCAGAATGTAGGATGTTGTGCCTACTGTTGATTCCTAATCTGATAAATATTACTGAAGTTGAAAAGTCAGGAAAGCTACACATACATAAAGAACATTAGGTTAAGTTACACCACTCTCATTTATCACATTACCAAGGGAAATGACTAAATTGCATAATCCAGTTTGAAAGAATAGGTTAGGTATAGATTGTCATGGACAGAATCTGCTTATGTGCCTGAGAGCAGTCAAAAATGATTTGGTAGCAAATAACTCACTGGAGAAGAGCCTAATGCTGGGAACGATTGAGGGCAAAAGAAGAAGAAGGGGATGACAGAGAATGAGGGGGCTGGATGGAGTCCCTGAAGCAGTCAGTGTGAGCTTAAATGGACTCCAGAAGATGGTAGAGGAAAGGAAGGCCTGGAGGAACTTTGCCCATGGGGTTGATGGCTCAGACACAACTTTGCGCCTAACAACAAGCAAATAATCCAATCAATCTATCTATCAGGAATCTCCCACAAGCCCCTGGAAATGTATATGTAAAGGGCCCATTATTTCCTATGGCATTTTCTTTCCACAGGCATATTATCCTTACTCTGCTGGAAAATATTTTTTTTCCTTCATACCTAATGAGTAATGTAGACATTATCTGTATCTTTAATTCCATTATTATGAATATGAGGTCAATACAAATTAATTACCAAGGAAGTATTGGTACAAATTTATCACAAGAAAGTATTATGATGTTTGCCAAGGTGTTGATATCTGATCATTAATAGTTTTACCTTTTTTTTGAAACAAGCATTTTGTTAAAAATAAACAAATGGTAAAATCAAAGCACTTTCTATCACACATTCAGCACAATAGGGTTTAAATCTTCAACTTTTGACCCATCTATCTTTTATAAGTGTGTTATTTAATTTCTCCGGACCATTTGCCTTTTCTTTCCTCTCTATACCTGAAATTTGACCAGTTTATTTAGAAACAAAGATCAAGCTTGTGTTTTGACAACCAGCATTTAAACTGATGAGAGTTTTCACCTCACTTCTTTTAACTTAGAAGCAAATGTTTTTAATGTCTTCCTTTGGACTGCAGGGGAAATGGGAAAATCATTCTAACTTACACTGATTGAAACTTATTCATAGAACAAATGTTTCTTGCATTTCCTACTGCTACTCCCGGCCTTTCAATATAAGTGAACTCAGTGGTGGGATTCAAATTGTTTTAGCATTGGTTCAGTGGGCGTGGCTTGATGGGCATGCTTTGCCTAACGCCCATGCGCAGCTTTCCCCATACCCGCTGAGACTTACAGCGCCAATCAGCTGAGAGGATAAAGAAAAGAAAAGTGCAGGGACGATGAGTAGGAGGGACGATCCTGGTTTTTTTCTTCTTCCTCTCAGCTGATTGTTCGGGGCTTCTTTTTACTACCAGTTCAGCTGAACCGTTCTGAACCAGCAGGACACCACTACTGAAGTAACTTAATGAATGCTGTTCTAGTTCAAGGAATTGAAAGTCACATTCCTATTATTGAGATGGATCAAAGTAATAAAAAAAAAGAAACAGCACATTTTTTTTCTATGCCCAATATATTTTCATTCTTCATTTCTTTTTCTCCGGTGCAATTTAGAAATATACGCAAGCATAGGCCCAGAGAAAGAACTGCAGAGACTGCATGAACTTCTAAAAATGATGTTTAGGTCTTTTAGGTATTAAAATTATTTTTAGGTTTTAGAACCTGGGAGCATATGGCTGATTTGCATTTATATGTGAATCTGTCAAACTTAGGCTTCCCTAACCTATACAATAGATTTGTTGTCCTATAACTTCCAGGATCCTTCACCTGATGCCACAGTCCTGTACATAATATATTGAAAATGCATTTTTGTACATTTTCAGCCTTCTTTATAATTCTAAATATTACATACAAGGAATATAATTATACAAGGTGTACAAGCTAAAGTACATACAAAGGTACATTTCTTCTATGAGAATGTGTTTTGTTAGATGTGCACACATGTGTAATATTTTGTTGTTTTTTTAAAAATATAAATTAATGTAGGTAGAAGACTTGATTCATTTACCCCTACTTAGTTTAGGTCAACAGGTGTTGTTCTGAAATATATTTAGGTTTGTATTATTGTACTGTAGTTGGTCACATAGTCAGCCAGATGTTTAGATTGGATTTGGCATTTTAAATCCAGCTATCAAGTCTTCCCAAGAACCTGGGATTGACAGATGTTGTTTGAGGGTAGCAATTACAGGATATACGATACCCTCAAACAACAACATCTGTTACCATTGCAGGATTGGTATCATTGCAGGATATGAGTTGCTCCTTATTTTGCAAAGCTTCTTCTCCGGCAACATTTAACTAGGGCATACAAAACTTTTGCCAGACAAATTCACAAATACAGCATTGTCCGCCTGGAACCCGCACTGTATATCAGACATTAACACAATTGAGTGGGTTCAGAGCAGTGGTGGTATTCAGCCAGTTCGCTCCCCCCACGCTCTGTTTTTTTTCTTCCTGAGCCGTAGAAGAGCTTTAGGGGAGCAAAAACGCCCCCCTTGGAGGCTCCTCTGAGGCTAGGAAGCTCCTAAAAAAGCCCACACCCACCCAGTCACATGGCCACACCCACCAAGCCACGCCCACAGAAGCGGTAGTAAAAAAATTTGAATCCCACCACTGGTTCAGAGGTATTTCTCAAGAATAGTACTCCACTCCTCCACTCATAATAGAATTCCCTATGCCTCCAAACTTGAAATATTGGGCCTGGACAATCTGGAACTACGTCGCCTGCAATCCGAATCTAAGCATAGCCCACTGTTACAACCTCAAACCCTTGCAGCTTCAGTCTCAAACTGTCTACCGTGGACCTCACCCCATTCCTAAGAGGTCCGTAAAGAGGGCGTGCATAAGCGCGCCAGCATGCCTGCGGACCCTGTCTGACTGTCCCCATGTTCGGTATTTACTCCCTTTGCTGATATTTATGTTCATACCTCTACTTGTTACCTTGTACATGTTTGACAAACAAACAAATAAATATGCGTTTGAAATTGACTGCTGGTGATCTTGTCAATGCTGATGGTGTTCAGATGTTTTGGTATTGTACCCAAGGCCTCTATTACTATTACTTTATTCTGCCACTTTCTCTTCTAGTCTTCTGTCTGCAGGCATCGCCACCTCCATTTTCCAGATTTGTGTGTCTTTTTTATTGACAATTAAGACTGGTGTTATGTGATAGATGCTCGTCTGTTTGAATTTCACATTCCCGGAGTACTTTAGCTTCTTCATTTTCTGTGACCTTGTCTATTTTATGGTCCCGCCAGTACTTGCTTGCAAGCAAACAGTATGTCTTGCAGAATAATAATAATAATAGTTATCAGACAGATTATAACATCTCTATTATCTATTTTTCCTGTAAGATCTTTGGATGCTTTAGAGAAATTCTAGCCAGCTTGTTTCTCTACTTCCACTGTTTTGAAATGGGTTATTAGGCTTTTCAGTTTCACTAGGAGATAAATAATAGCTTTCAAATTTATTACATCTGAAGGTCATTTTTTTTTTGTACTACCTTCAGCAAGATATATTCATGATGACCAACATCTGTTGGGGAGAACAACATAAATTCTTTATGGGAAAATAATTGAAGCATTAAACAGAGAAGTGCAAATATGAAATATGCTGCTATTAATCCGCCCTTTTCATTTCCAAAGTTCAGAATCTGCTGGGAGAGATTTGTTAGAATGATTTATGTATTTAATTTATTCTAGATAAGCATTAGAAGAGGTTCACAAATGCAAAAATTACTTTATATCAGAGGTGGAGAATCAGCGGCCTTTTGGGTACCGTGGGAATCCAGCTTGAGACAAGTATGGTCAATAAATAAGGAGAACAAGTATGACATAACACCACGCCACTTTTGCTTCAGCAACAAAAATAATATAAATTAATTTTGATATCCTACTTCCTTTTTAGACAAATATTTGATTCCTAGTTGCATTGTATCAAAGATAGTCACAAGGTTCCTAATCTCAAAATTCAGGACAAGTGGACAAAATGTTTGTTTAGCACCATGATATTATGCTACAATTTTCATTGTGATTCCATAAATAGCAACTTTCTTTTTTTTAATATAGCATTTATACTTGGCATAGGAAGCAGATACGCTAATTAGAAAAAAATAACATTTGGATTCCTATTATTATTTTGCCAGTGAAATAAATTTAGGTCAAAATGAAGGCAAAGAAATAATTATGGTAGAATCTGATATCATTAAAAGTTTATACATTCTAGAAGAAACTTCTACTATTGTAAAAGAAATACCATGAACATTTTGATTTTTTAAAATAGCATGAAATGAAATGAAACTTATCATTCCAGTACCCACTCACTCCTAACAGTATATTCTGGCTATTGCTTTTCTCATTTAATCTTGTGGAGTAATTTAATATAAATCACAAATTTTCGTTTCGTTAATAATTTTTGTCCTGCAAATCTACTGCACCATAATACACTTTCTCAGACTCTTATTCAAAGAAGTCTGGTGCACATTAGTTTCTTCTGAATTATCATGGGGACTAACCTGGGGTCGATTCCATGAAGATTCATGAGAAGTAACGTTTTTGAAAGATGCGCCAATTCATTTTCTTACAATTATGTCTGAAGACAGGAAAATATTTATTCAGTATCATAGATACTCATATTAGTAGGTAACATTTTAAGTGGCTAAATATAGTTGCAACTATCATATTAACCTATTTTAGAAGGCACCTAAGCAATTAAGGCTTTAGTGCAAACAAGACTGATGACCATTCATTCAGCAACTGGCATGAATTTGTGAGGTGTAAAAGTTATCATAAATCAGATGTTTTCAAACTACTGTGCTGACTAAGCTTGAAATAGTTAATTGATAAGATCTGAATTATTTTAAAATAGTATCCAGTGGGATATAGCATTTTGTCTGAAATACTTTTAGAATGGCATTGTACTATAGCTATTCAATACCCCTCTTTTATAAATCTGCAGTCTTCACCGCTCAATAAGGCTGAATAAATACATATGTAGGATGGTATTGGCAGCTATGAATGTGTCCCAAGGTTAATAGATCTTGGCACTGACTATTTTTCTTTAGTATCACTTTTTGGTATAATGAATGTATGGCATTGGTTCATTTCTTCTCTTGCAGAAAAAGTTGCAATAATACAAAAAGAAAACAAAAGTGGTCTAATCATTCACGTGCTAAGCAGCTTCACAGAAGTTGTTTATCACATGTGAAGCTAAAGGGAAGCTAGAGAGTGAGCTTGCTTAAAACATCACTTAATATGTCCCTGGCAAAGATGACATTCAGAACAGGACCTCCAGTTTTATAGTTATAAGATAGATAGATAGATAGATAGATAGATAGAGAGAGAGAGAGAGAGAAAGAGATAGTTATACTTTATTCATTAACCACTAACTAGTCATCAACATTGAAAGCATAATGTAATATATGATTGATTTTGTGCAATTGCCTCAATATCATTCTTAGCAACAAACATACTGTAGACTACGGGTGTCAAACTCGCGTGCCACGGTGATGTCATGTGACGTATTAGGAAACTGGCATGGGTGGGGCCAGAGTGAGATGTTTCCGGCCTGTGGGCTGCAGGTTTGACAGTTCTGCTACAGACCTTCTCCAGCAAGATCTGTCCCCAATTGGCCTTTTAGGTCTTCAAATGATCTTATCTTTTTTCTTTTCTGTAATTCATTGCATTGGAGTGAAGTTGGGACAACTAAATAGAACTTGAGCATTTACTTGCTGGATACTTTTCCTGATGCTTATGCGGAGTTCACAGCAGACAATTATTCATTGCGCCCAGAGAGAGAAATGTCAATTTGTTTTGTTGGCTATCCATGGTATTCTCAGGAATCTTTTCCAGCACACAGTGTCAAAAACATCATTATTTTTTTCTTCTAAGTGCTTTTTTCATATTCATAAGGAGTCACAGAGAAGACCACTGCTAGCATGCTTATCTTTGTAGGTATAGACACACTGCGACATCTGAAAACTTCTCCAAGCCTTCATTCCCACCCTATAATGCAGCATATTTCTTGACTAGTTTATCATTATTAATCAATTCTGAAAGGCAGAAACTATCACTTTGATATCTTCATTTTCAATTCTAAAATAGTTGCTCTACCTGTAATCATTAGTTTCACCTTCTTGTTTAATAAACCAATAAGTTTGTTTGATCTCTCATTTATACAAACAAAGCCATCAAAGGCCCCACAGACACATTCACATTTTCTTCATCCAGTGTAATATGGCCATTTTGGCAAAACCATTACCAGTACTTTTGAACTTAAGTACATCAAAGAGTTTCAGATTATTTCAGAAGGTCTGAATAGACACGGTGAATTTTTAAGTTTTTTCCTTTTAGAACTGATTGGAGTAGTATGGCTTCACCTTCTATTTATTTATGGTATATATTTAAGTAATAAGAAAATAAGATTAAGTGATTATTTTGAAATAGGATTTAATCTGAGTGATATTTAATCCTTTTGGAATATATTCTGTATCTCCTGGGGAACAGCAGGCAAATAGGCTCTCTGCTCAACTGTTAAATTAACCTATTCTAATTGTTACCTGCTTTTAAGGCTATTTTTCTATCATATCTTAGTCTTCAAATTTTTATTTTTAAACCCTTTACATTTTTGAAATTTTTGCAGCATGATCACTAATCCACTTTTAGTTATATTTCAGCTGTACTTTTTAAAAAACCCGAGCTGGGCATCAGCTCAAGGAGGGCCTTGCTGCGGCTTCTTTGTTGTTGTTGTTGTGCTGTTGTTGTTGTTGTTCTAAAGATCTTACTCCTTTAGCTGGAAGTCTAGCAATGCCTAGCTTTGATGTGATTTCTCTTATCTGGTTTATTCTATTTTTATCCACTATTTTTATTATTTTATCATTTTTATTTACTCATTTACTGTAGCCATCAGGAATCAAGGTCAACCCAGGATGGTCTTTCTTTTAATTGATATCTGAATATATATATATATATATATATATATATATATATATATATATATATATATATATATAATTATGTTATACATCTTCTTTCCATGAGGAAATATTAGGTTTAATACTAGATTCAAATCTGAGTTCAGTTGTACAGTTCCATAAATAGCCTCATTCAAAAATACTCTTACCTAACTTGTTTAATTTTATTAAGGGAAAATACCCTTTGAAGAAAGGATGAAACATAAATTCAACAGTCAATTGGAGGGGTGGATTAACTAATTTTTGTCCAAAGAATATCTGCTGCCATCTGTTGACTTTTAGTGTCTCTAGTTTCATATATAAAATAGATCATTGCATGCTACTCACGCAGTCTGCTCTCATAATGGATATTTTCCAATTAGCCATTAGGAATTACAAACCATATGCTTCCCTTGGGTATTTAAGAGGTGCAGAAAAGACATAATACTCAACTAAGACTAAAATCCACCACTGTGCTAGATTGAATAAGAAATATATATATTTCTAATTAAATTCAGTGACCCAAGAAATTTTGCACTGTACGCTTGGGAATTCAAAGTTTGTTCACTGGTTCCACATGACTTCATTTCTTTGTTATCATTGTATTAATTTGAATTTGTGCTAAATATTAAACTCCAGCATTTCATTTATATAATTGCCTTGAATAAAAAATTAAAATAAAACGTGTATGACTTTGAGAAGATAATCTCACCAGAAGATTTTCTTTAGTTATTTTAGAATCTCAGCTAAGACTGGTATGGTAGCCTAGAGGTGGAGTTCTCACTTCACAAACAGGAGCCTGTGAGTTTGATCCTAGGTAGCAGCAAATGTTTCTCTGGGCACAAAGAGAAAATATCTGCTGTGAGCTCTGCATAGGTGTGAGGAAGGGCATCTAGCCAGTAAATGCTCGTTCCATTCAGTTGACTCAATTCCACCCTGATGCAATTATAGGGTCATTGAAATAACAAAAAAATAAAAATAAAAATGGGTCAGATTTGTGTTTCAGGTTCATGTCTATTTTTCCCAAGCATGAAAAATGCTGTTGAACAACTTCAAATATCTTTTATTTAAGCCAGGAAAATCAAATAAAGAAGTGTAAGTGTAGAAGGAGACATATACATCGGGGATATGAAATTGGTGAAAATCTAACAATGTTGCCTTTGTGAAATGTTAAAACTCAAGATCAGATGAATACAAAGAATAAAAAAAGTATATATGTTCTTTAAGCATGGATCAGTAACATGACTTCATTCCTCCTAAACTTTTAGAAGGGGAATTCCTTGTTCACATCATATCACAAATAAGGTTGTTCCCAATGAAAGTTCATTAATTGACAATATTTGCAAACTTGATTAAAAAAAAAACACTCTATAGAAGAGCAGTAAGGGCATAAAATCATAAAATCTTGTAAAGTCTGTGAAATTCAGCTGCCATGATTTTATTAACTGTATTTTTTTTCATTTCCTTTATTGCAAAGACACAAAGGATAAAATCCTTTAACCCAAAGTGAAATGATTTAAGTGTCTCAAATGGGAGAAGAAAATATCTTCAAACCTCTTCTATCAAGTTACTTTTATTTATGGAAAATTAGAATCAATTCATAAAAGGGGATAAATATGGAATGGCTTCATTTGAAATGGTTAAATAATAATGAGATTTACAAATGAATACCAGGCATTATGAGTTCTGATATGTAGCATAGTTCTTCAACTACTCTTTATATCTTGGCTTAATATTGAAGCAGAAATAACCCTTGATTAAGAGACCGGGTTGCAGGTTAATTTCCAGGTTTCAGGTTATCGGGAATTTAAAAAAAAACATTACTGCTAAGAAAACTATATCGATGCGCTATCCTGGATTTCACCAGAGTCAAAATCAACTTTGTAACAACTTGATGGTTGATACAAAATTCCTTCCTCTCTCATTCCTTCAATCAATTTCCTTTTAAATTTTTATCAAAAAGTGAGCAACAGCTATATTTGTTATCTATCCATCCACTGTCTCCATGGTTTCAAATGACTTCCAAAAGATTATTCCTGGTATTTTATTGACTTATTTATTTAATTATTTTACGGGGACAACACTACTGATTAGAAGTTTCAGATATATTTGCTACTGGCAATGTACCCAGTAATGCATTTGGATTAAAATGTGAAATTTTAAGCATGCAAAGAGCTTCCCAAACTATTTTAAATTCTTTGTTTATGTGCTGAAAATATTGTATTACCAGCATTGCCTCTATTCCTTCATATTAGCCACAGATACCAAAGACTTGATAAACTATGTTAGCTCATAAAATCTGAAATGTGATAATTCCAAATTTGTCACTGCAAAGTTTTAGAATTATTGTGTCACTGAGAGAGCAGGCACAGGATTAATATAATTACCTCCAAATGAATATATTGTCAGAACGTTTGCAGCGTAACTACTATTATGAGGCAACAAACACAGCATACAGAAACTTAGACATTTAACAGTGGTTTATATACAAGACATATACAGAAATATATGTGGTAGGCAGATACCTGACAAGCAATCAGTTTTCTTAACTCTACACAGAGAACTCTGCAATGGATATAGGACACAAGGAGAAAGAAAACAACCTCTAATGGCTGCCTTATATAGACACCTCTTAAAGAGGTAAAGACTCTGTGGACCCTTAAAAAGGCAATATCCATGCCATGCTGATTCATCCTCATTATATCAGCCTTACATTGCATCAGCCTTACAGCAACTGGTCAGCTCTTAAATCTCAATACCTTAACATATATAAGGAACCTCTGTGGCACAGTGGTTAGAGTGCAGTACTGCAAGCTACTTCTGCAGCCAGCTGCCTACAATTTGGCAATTCAAATCCCACCAGGCTCAAGATTGACTCAGCCTTCCATCCTTCTGAGATAGATAAAATGAGGACCTAAACCGTTGGGGGCAATATGCTGACTCTGTAAACCGCTTAGAGAGGGCTGTAAAGCACCATAAAGTGATATATAAGTCTAAGTGCTATTGCTATTATACCTGGAAGAAGGACTTGAGGCAGAGGTGGTATTCAGCAGGGTTTGACCAGTTCTGAACAACCAGTAGCGGAAATTTTGAGTAGTTTGGAGAACCAGCAAATACTACCTCTGACTGGCCCTACCCCAATCTATTCTCTGCCTCCCAAGTCCCAGCTGATCAACTGGGTCTTCTTTTGTTGCCCTGAATAGGAAAACAGAGCTGGAAAGCAGGTTAGTGAGGTGGGGGGGAATGGGGATTTTACAGTATCCTTCCCCTGCCACACCCACTAAGCCACACTTACAGAACCATTAGTAAAAATAATTTGAATCTCAACACTGACTCAAGGAGATTGGATAGTTCTGTTCTCTTTGTCCATTTGCTTTAACTTTTAAGGAGATAAAGTTCATTGATATAAAATGAAGATAACCTTCCCGAAGAAACATATAATGGATAATGCGTAGCATTGTCAAGACTAAATCTGTGCGATAGAACTTCCTCAGTTCTTTAGCTTGACTGTTTTCACAACTATTAGTATATCAGAGATCACTAATGATTCTGTTTTTAGGACCAATCAATTGGTTGTAATTGGCACTAGTATGAATTCTGTGGTCAATGAATAAAGCTGACCAACAGGTAGAGTTCAAATTATATTCAACTATTGTTACCGGATGTGTTATGCAGATTCCATCCTGCATGAATTGGGATGGTTTCAAATCTTACAAACATAATCCATATATTGTGCTGACTGGTCACTTCTCCATTCTAGAATTTTCTGACCTACTGATTTAATACCTTGGTTTCTTTGTAGGTAACCTTCCAAAGACATTGGTGAAGAATTCTACCCCATGTGGCTAAATAGGTTCTAAGGGGAATTGTGTTCTGCTTTTTGAATAGAATATACAATAATATCACTTTTCTTCTTGGAGTGCACGCCTGAGTATCCTCCTGTTTCTTCAGGCTTGTTCCTTGTGGCATAAAACTCGGTGATAAAACTACACACAGTATATTTAAGTGGTCTATGTAGCTCAGTTTTTGAAGAATTATTTTATGCAACCGTGAAAAGTGGGAGTACAGTTAGCCTTCGCTTCTTCCCATCTTAATTTAGAAAAGAAAACTTATGATCCCCCTGGTAAATCTCCCTCTTTACATAAAATTTTATATTTCTAATATTTATTGAGATTTTTAACATGGAAATGGTCGTGTTAAGCAATACTTCAAACAGCTCTAAAAGTATAGGATTTTATAGGAAGAAGATTACTTACATACTATAGACAACATTTTAATATATTTTTCCTATAGGGTTCCTACAGCAAGCCAGATTTTACTATATTTTAAAACAAAATTGTTTGACTTGTTCCCTATGCAGCAGAGAGTAGAATGCAGCACTATTCTAGCATAGCACACAAGATGATCAAAGACATCTGTTAATGGTATCACAAATAGTTATAAACTCTGGTGCTCAGATGGTATCGCCAGCCAAGCTAAGGCCTTCTAATTTATTTTTATAGTCAGCGGATGCCTCATTTTTCATGGTTTAATAGTTTGCATTCAAATGTACCAATAGCTTCCAGTGCAATCATTTTTACACAGCATGTTTCACTGGCAAACACAAGATGCTGGAGTTAACGGTCTGCTGGTGGGTAGCCATTTTTAACATCAGGCTGGTACATGGAACCTTATTTGCTTGCTGAAAAATTAATTTTGCAGAAAGGATTTTATTATATCAGCATACAGTTGCTCTTCATTCATAGAAGTGTGCATTAAACTAATAAGCCAAAAGAGACAAATGTCTGAAAGTTAGGATCTCTTAACTTTTTAAAAAAGCAATAATGTTGGATTAAACCCAAGCATTGCTTTCAGAGAGACATTATTTTGAGTTAAAAGACAGGTTTCTTCCAGAGGTGGCACTCAGCAAGTTCTGACCAGTTCTGGAGAAGCAGTAGCGGAAATTTTGAGTAGTTTGGAGAACTGGCAAATAACGCCTCTGACTGGCCCCGCCCTCATCTATTCTCCACCTCCTGAGTCCCAACTGATTGGCTGGGTCTTCTTTGGTTGCCCTGCACAGGAGGACAGAGCTGGAAGGCAGGTTAGTGGGATGGGGAGGGAATGGGGATTTTACAGTATCCTTCCCCTGCCGTGCCCACCAAGCCATGCCCACAGAACTGGTAGTAAAAAAAAATTGAATCCCACCACTGGGATTCTTCTTTCTTATCTCTTTCTGGGGTGCAAATGGAGCCAAATTAAAATTCAGAATAGGACAAATTACTTATTTCTTTTCTAAAAAGAGTCCATCAGGAAAATTCATCTGCTCCTTTTTTTCTTTGGAAGTGATAAATACCTGATCATGATCGTCTTCCATTCTCCCTGCACTAATCAGAGGAATGTTAATCTTGGCTTTATTCTTTTGTTGTTTAAATTGCCTCCTTCCTCATATATTAATTCATACTTCTATGCTAATTTTTGAAAGTGTGCAACTTCATCGTTACGATCATGTTTTAAGATCAGGGTGTTAATTGACATACTTATTTCCACTTCTCCGTCTTATGAAATTTTCATTCTACAGTTGTAAATGAGTAACTGTTTATAATAAAAATATAAACCCAAAGAGTGGTAATATGTTATAATTAGTTAATGAATTATTACTGCATTTTTTTTAAAAAAAGTGCCTCCAAAAGAATAATTTTAGATTTTGATTTTTTTTCCATTTTTTGAAATTCAGGCTTTTTCCTAGGTAGAAAATAAGTTTAATGGCCCATTGAAAATTACCAAGACATTTATGTTCTATCGCCAGAACAAAAGAGACTCAAAGACCAGAGTTGAATTCAGCTCTTTATTAGTAACCAGTAACTTCAACTAAAGTCGAGCCGCGGCAGCCCTTTTTATAACGGCTGCTCGTGGCTCGCAACCAATGGCATTTATTTAAACTTCCCGCCACTTAGGCGGCCAATCTGAAACTGTCGTTATTAACCAATCGTTATGTTGCATTAACTAACCAATAGGAATGTAGTCTTAGAAGTCTCTATTTGAATACACTACAATTTATAAATATAATAAAATAATTACCTAGATCTTTGACATTCCCTAGACCTTGGATGGAATATAAGTAGTCTCAAACTTAAAACAGTTCATTCAGCGACCATTCAAACTTGCAACTTTACTGAAAAAAAGTGACTTATGACTAGATGGCAAATCAAGACAGCATACTAAAAAGCAGAGACATGATCAATATTTGGATGCTTGGCAACTGGTTCATAAGATTAGAGATTATTTTTATTAAAAAAAAACTAGATTACAAAACAACGCAGAATAGCTTTTAGAAATAACTTGGCTGCTGGTGGTGGGAGATATGGAAGAACCCTAATTACTGCTTCATGATTATATACATCAGTGGAGCAAATGGACAGCTTAGTTTGTGTCTGCAGATACTAAAGCACCATAGAAGTCAAAATGCAATCAATCCACCAATTTACAATGACAGAATGGCACTTTAGAAGAAACTCTCAGCGGCACTACATCAAGTTAACCTCTCTATATTTCCATCATTTGATTGTCAGTGCTTCTCCAAAGGTGGCGCCAAATTGTTGTTTTTTTGTTGGTTTGTTTGTTGTTATTTATTTCTTTATACATTTATGCTTTCTGTCAGATTGAAATCCATGTCTCTTGACCATAATAACATACTTATATGAAAGTTGAAAAAACAGTTTGTGAGAAAACCATGCAACAAATTTAGAGAGGGGTTATCTATACATATAAAGTGAAATACCACTCACGCATCATCACAAAATCTCCACAACCGTAAAGCCTACAAACTTGAAATTTGGCACGTATGTTCCTCTTGCCTTCTAAGTGCTCACTAAGAAAGGATTTTTGGAAATGACCATCAGAACATCAGAATTTCCTATAATTATTATTAACACGCTCTGATGTTAAGGAGTTCTACTCTCCCTCCCCACCTGAAAAGAAATCTGCTCCAAATCCAAATCACAAGCAGAGGAGTTTCAGTTTTAGTTTCACAGCAACAGCCAACTCCTTGCTGTCTCCTTGCTCACACAGGAAATACTTTCAGTTTCCAAACAGCCCTCAACTGTCTCACACACTGACAGGATACTAGCCAGATGGATTCCAATGGATGCTGGTAGGCAGAGGCAGAATTTTTCCCCATTATTTTCCTCCTCAAAAACTAAGCCCGGCCACCTAGTTTCGTAGTGAAGCTCGGGTATCGAGCTAATATCTGATAAAGGAACATTATGTATCCAGTAAGAATATAACGCTCAATGCTCTCCTTGGATCCTGCAATGAAGTTGCAAATCATTGCTGACCATGATGTATGTTTCTGGCATTCCCAATTTATTATGTATGCATTTAGAAAATGTATACGGCTGCTCAACTCACTTCATGACAAGCTTATAGAAGTTAAACCCCAATCCAAAACTCATAAAATCAATAAAGTCTCGTCTAGCTCTTGACAACAATCAAACAAACTACTTGACGGGCTACATAACACCCAGGGGTTCCAAGGTTTGCTGGCAAAACCAGGTCTTCAGTTTTGAAAGAGTATCAAGATATAGGCTATTCTTATATCCATGGGGATGTTGTCCATATGGAGGGATGTTAGATTTTATTGCAGAAATCAGATCCAGAAAGCAAACACAGATAAACTGATTCAGCAGGATCCATTAAGTTCTTTATATACATAATAAATATAAGTAAATGTACAATACCAATAGTAGATTCTTCCAATGTGTGGTAGCAGTTACAGGCAAAACACAAGCAGGGGAGGGAACAGCAGAGAACAGTTTCAGTTTTGATTCGAGTTGCAGACAAGAATGCCACTTCAGAGCTAAGGGCTTAATATAGAGCCGTGCCTAGGCTCTTTCCAGTTTCAGTTTCCAAACAGTCCTCATTGGCTGACTTAGTTGCTATGCCTATTGATCGGCTGATATTGTTACTATGCTCTATTCCAGTTCATGAATATTCTAACAACGGAGACGCTATGGAGGAGGCCCTTTTTCTTGGCCTTACTAGGTAGATCTCCATAACATTCCTGCCTCCCTGATCAGGTAGATGTAACCAGGAAAAGATGGTCCTTGAAGTCACCTGGCCCCAAGCCATGTAGGATTTTAAAGATGACAGCCAGTACCTTGAATTGGACCTGAAAGGAAATCAGCAACCAAGAATTTTTAAAAAGCATCATCTGTGCACATCTAGATATGCACAAAATCTTGTAGGCTGATGCATTTTGAACCAATTGAAGCGTCTGGATACTTTTGGTATGAATAGGAAGCCACGCAGGCTAAATACTGATGCTAGGAGAGAGCATTTTGCCATAATGAAGTAATTCAGCAGGTTCCATTAATCTTTTCAACATTACGGTATGAAATTAATTCCAAGATAATTTAGAAAAACTTTACTGTCATGAATTTATAGGAAGGACACTCAACTTGCTTTCATCCATAAGGGTATAAAAGGCATTTCAAAATTGTAGAAATATAAATAATGCTCGATATGTAAGCGGCTTGAATGAGAAAGGACATCATTCCATTTTAAAACAAAAGCCAATGACAATGAAACAACAGTGAGATGGGGCTTTTGTGTTTTGAGAGAGAGAGAGAGAGAGAAAGAGAGAGAGAGAGGGAGAGAGAGAGTCTTTTCAATGATTAATAATATCAGTCTTAAAAATGAATGAATGTGATGTATTACTGCTAAAATTATTCAATATCAAAGCTTCTTGTTAATGATCTCTTCTGTCTAAATAGGCAAATATGATTAAAATTAGGCTTTTAATGAAAATATTTAACCTTAGCTCAATTAAAAAAAATGAAAATAAGAAGAATCTGTTTTTTCTAAACTTACGTTTCTTGATTTCTACATTGTTTTATATTCCCAGTAGGAAGTAAAAAGGAACATCTTAAAGTTCAGGTTGCAACAAGTAGCATATTATAAACAGCTTTAAACAAACAACAAAACCCAACAGCTATATTAATTTAAAAGCATCTGCTGAGTCAAAGATATTTGACTGAAAAATATTTATTGCCTTGCATTCAAATATGGTCACAAATCTTTACCCTTGGATTACACAGCCCTCAAAACTTTTTGGATTGCCTGGGATAGAAATAGGAATGAATTAATAAATCTGGTACTCTCCAGAAATTTTGGGATAACAGCTTCAAAATTATTGCGCAACACACGGTAGGGGTAGGACCTCAGATTGAGAAGAATTATTCTAAACAATAGCCAATGTGACGTGCATTAATTTACATATATAAGAATAAGTAACCATTACATTTATCAGGCTAATATATAACAACAAAAAGCAAAGAAAGAAATTAATAAGTTTCTAGGAAGAGTGAAAAAAATTTATCCTTCCTCCTTCTGTTCCTCTCCTTAACTAACCATATAAAGTGTCAAATCAAGATTTTCCTTCACCAACTTCAGATTTCATTAAACTCTGTATGTATTCCCAGTTAATACTTCCACATTGTCAACATCAAATGTATTCCAGGCCGACATTCACACCAATATTACATTTATATTACTTTCTCTTCAGAGGTGGTCTAAATCTTCCCTGCAAGCCAAATGTTTCTCATCACGGTTTGACTTGATTTACGATTCAGACATTCAGCATAAATCGCCCTTTCTTGCATGAATCAAATGTTGAGAATCTTGACTCGCTCATAAGTTACACTGCTGAGCCTGGGTCCAGACTGATTATAAAACATTTAACTGGGGATGCTCAGTTAGAACCCAGATTAGTTCAACGATCAAAAACATAGCTGAAAGCTTAGAACACAAATCACTTTTAGAGGTCTGTGATCTTGTAAGTTATTATACTTACAAGGATGCTGGAAGGAAGGAGAAGCCATACAATGTATTCAGCAAATGTAAGGTTTTATTACTTGGTTTTATAACTTAGGAAGCTGATGTTCAGTCTGTGCCACACAGAGGTAGAAATAATGCATTTAGAAGCTATAGACAGTTTCTGCAAACCTGAATCTGAATTAGCTAATTTCCTTCTACTGTCTGACTTGGCATTTCAGGGATAACAGCACACAATCCTAATATCCTCAAGAACTGTATACATCACAGCTTTGATGCAACTTAACCAGAGGTGGGATTCAAATTTCTTAACAACCGGTTCTGTGAGTATGGCCTAATTTGTGGGTGTGGCTTAGTGGTCATGTGACTGGGTGGGTGTGGCTTGCTGACTGGGCATGGTTTTGTGGTCATGAGACTGGATGGGTGTGGCTCGTTGGTCATATGACTGGCTGGGCATGGATTGTTGGCCATGTGACTGGGGTAGATGTGGCTAGGTGGCCATGTGACTAGCAAACCAAATATAAGTGGTCCTCGCTTAATGGCCAGGTGCTTAGCAAGTGTTCTAATTTACAGCTGGCATCCCTAGAGCTACTTGACCTGTTTTTGGTGTATTGACAGCCATGCGCTCACACACACACTTATGATCAGTTACAACATCTCACACAGTCTTGGGAAGGCGGTGACAGGACCACCTGAAGCTGAGTGTCTCCGCCAGGCTCCGGTCGCAGGGAGGAGCCCTGGCTGGCTGTGCATGGCTGTGCCAAACGCTGCGGCATTGCTCTAAACGCCGAGGCAGCAAGGGAGAAGGGAAAGCAATGGTGGAGGAAGGTCTCCTGATATGAAGTGCCCTACCAAGGCCAAAATCAATGCAGGCAGCATCATATCCAGGTATGCAACAAAAGTACTTCCTAACGGCACCCCCCCACACACCACCACCACCCATTTCACATGTTTAGTATAGGCCTTAATTTGGGGGGAGGGGCTTAATTTGATTTTATGGCGATAAAACATGCTGGGCCTTCCTATTGGTGGAGGCCGTATTGTTGGAGAAACACAGTGTGTGTGTGTGTGTGTGTGTGTGTGTGTATACAATGTTTTCTTAAGTTTTCGCGGGTACTTAAATGTATGGCATTGAACACTATACAGAAGCCTGATGATGGCAGATGAGATTCTGCCAAAACGTTGCTACAACTTTAAAAGCACAACTACTATGACGGGGAAAAATACTTGAACAAAGCTGAATGCCATACATATATATATATATATATATATATATGTTTTCTGAGGTTCTCGCGGGTATTTATATGTGGATCTTTGGTTGTTGGGTTTCTCCCGCGTAAGATTCGAAGTATGTAGGCAACGTTTGATGAAGTCTCATTCATCATCTTCAGGCTTCTGTCTCCGGCTCTGTGCTTTTCAGAGTAATGTGAGATTGCAACTGCTTCCTCCTTTTAACTGCCAGTGGGGTGGGACTTGATTGGGTGGGGGCTTGGCTGTGTTCTGATTGGGTGGGGGTGTGTTCTCATTGGTAGGGGGTTTGGTTGTGTTCTGATTGGTTGGGGGGTTAGCCGTGTTCTGATTGGTTGGAGGCGTGTTCTGTTCAGGTGGGGGAACATAAGAACATAAGAACTCAATCAAAAAAGAAGAAACGACCTCTTCCCTGGTCCAACACCTCAAAGCCACAGGACATGAAATTGATTTTAAAAACACCAGAACTATCGCCAAAACCGAACACTTCAACAGCAGAATAATCAGAGAAGCCATAGAGATAGAAAAACGCCCACACAGCATGAACAAACGAGATGACACTTCCCGCCTTCCAGCCATTTGGAAACCCGCCCTCATGAACAGACGAGTACCTAACATGAAGAAGGACACCAGACCCACACCCATGAGAGCCACACAAGATGCCACCACCACACTTCCATGTAGAAAACAGACTCTCACCCACTCAGAAGATGAGACACGACCATGGACCAGAAGCTGCACTACAGCTGCATCACTACCCACTTCAAACCCCTCCGAGCCATACATGAAGCAAACCGACACCCACTATGAAGATGCAACAGGACCACGAACTAGAAGCCAAACAGCAAGATCACAACTCACCAGCTCAAATCCCCAACAACTAAGACTAACCGGAGCACAGCCAAGCCCCACCTGAACAGAACACGCCTCCAACCAATCAGAACACGGCTAACCCCCAACCAATCAGAACACAACCAAACCCCCTACCAATGAGAACACACCCCACCCAATCAGAACACAGCCAAGCCCCACCCAATCAAGTCCCACCCCACTGGCAGTTAAAAGGAGGAAGCAGTTGCAATCTCACATTACTCTGAAAAGCACAGAGCCGGAGACAGAAGCCTGAAGATGATGAATGAGACTTCATCGAAACGTTGCCTACATACTTGAATCTTACGCGGGAGAAAACCCGAACAACCAAAGATCCATATATATATATATATATATATATATATATATATATATATATATATATACACATACATACATACATACAGATATAATTAAAATATTAGAAAATTATATCTATATTATATCTATCTATCTATCTATCTATCTATCTATCTATCTATCTATCTATCTATTTTCTTAAGTTTTCGCTGAATACTATATATATATATATATATATATATATATATATATATATATATTAGTATATATATTCTTATATAGTATATATATATATTCTTAAGTTTTTGCAGGTACTTACATGTATGGCATTCAGCTTTATTCGGGTATTTTCCCACGTCATTGTAGTTGTGCTTTTAAAGTTGTAGCAATGTTTCGGCAGAATCTCATCTGCCATCATCAGGCTTCTGATTGTGTCCATCTGTGAGTCATGCCCCCACAGTTGTTCAGTTTTAAATTTGGGGCAACTTATTGCTGTGCCAGAATGGTTTTTTCTTCATCCTGATTGGTTGGGAATCTAGGTCTGATTTCAAGGGTTCGAAAGGGCCCTTAGTGAGTGCGACAAGGACCTTGTTAAGGTCCCAGGTGGGATAACGGTGTACCGCTGGAGGGTGTAAATTTGTATTCTAATAAAGTATTCTAAAGACAAGCTGATTAACTTTCAAACTGCTAGCAAGGAAGGAATCTTTCCTGTTTCGGCCAAGGAAGAATCACAAGCACTGCCTATCTCTCTCATGAGGCTGAGCCAAAACTGGGGAACGCTGGGGAGGAGTACCGTGGAGGATTAAGCCCAACCTGAAGCACTTCCCACTACTACTGGATGCTCTGAACAGCACATGGGAGAATGTTATTAACAATACAATAGCAACAATAGCAATGGGAAGGTACTTCAGACATTAATATCGATGTCTGATAATTTCAGTTTCTCTTGAGAATGTAAATGTTTTCTTTTTCCTCTACATTGAAATATAGATGATGTTTAAAATTATTGTTTTTCAATGTAGGAATATGAGCAAAGTAGCTTGCCTGCAGAGTATTCCAATTATTTGTATAACAAACAAATTGACTAGGGTTGCAGTAAAAAAAATAACGCTTTCTTAAGAAAAGCTATGCCTAAAATAGGACTATTTAGCAACTGCTGTTGGAAAGATTATTTATTCAGAGAG
Source organism: Pseudonaja textilis (assembly GCF_049901715.1). Lineage (NCBI taxonomy): Eukaryota > Metazoa > Chordata > Lepidosauria > Squamata > Elapidae > Pseudonaja > Pseudonaja textilis. Next base: position 57,910,548 of record NC_141995.1, read on the forward strand.
TATCATTTTCCCTCTGAATTAGCTCCAAAAACTATACAGGTAGTTCTATACGGGTCATTTAGTGATGATTCAAAGTTATCAATATCCCCAAAAGTACTTGTGGCCCAGTACCAAAGTTATTACTGTTGCAGTACTCCTGACATCATTTTCCTTTATAATCAATTGTAAAGATTGATTCCAAAATTTCACTAAAAGCAGTAATCCGATCGGATATACATAAGTTTAATTTTGTTTAAAAAGTTCAGACAATAAATTGAAAAAGAAGAAAATGTAGCATGGGTACAATATTTTAACAATTGAATTGTTAAATTCTAAGTATTTGGGAGAAAATAAATACCTTAGGCTGCATAAAAGGATTGTATTACATATGTAAGGGATATGGCAACATAGAACACATTCTTCTATAGTATAACTGTTCATTTGTCAATAATTAAGTAATAAAAATTTATTGTCATTTGCAGATTTTTATCATAAACACTATTGTACATAACTTCCCCAAATATACACTTTTAAAATTTTGAACACATGTTTCATTTCCCAGAGGATCATTGGTTGCCCTCTCCCCTCTTTGGAAGAGCTTTATAGCTCCCGCTGCCTTAAGAAAGTTCAAAACATTCTCAAAGATCCATCTCATCCTGGGCACCCTTTTTGAACTATTACCATCTGGCAGACAGTGCAAAATAATAAAAACAAGGACAAATAGGCTGAAAAACAGCTTCTATCCCAGGGCAGTAGCTCTGTTGATTTCTGCTGTATAGTGCAATATTAATGCAATATCAGGGGTTTTCAAGTCAATTGTGTAGAATGTGAAGGATGTGTGTCTGTGTTTTATTTTTATAGTTATAATGTACACTGAAGATGGCATTTAATTTTGTTTTATGAGGTGCAATGACTAAGCTAAACTATAAGCTTCTTTGTTTAAATTTTTGAAGAGAGAATGAATTAGATTCTCTGGTTGCACATACATGGTGTTGCAGAATCCATTTTGATAAAATATACCTTTTTGCTTCCACTAATGTCTTTGGCCAGTATCTTTTATATTCTTATCTTTGCAGATAGATTAAAAAAAGAAACTGCACAGTATGTGTGAATTTATTTGGATATAGGTTTTATAGCATCAGGATGTCAGAAAGTGATATTAAAGTACTTTTGGGAAAAAAGTTTTAAAAAAATACATACAATAACAAACAGCCAATGTTATGATCCTAAATATATCCAGTGTTCATTTATTATATACACACATATGTATTTATATTATTGTCCCTTCTTCTACCGAGTGTTGATTTTAATTCTAAAGCAACTGTTATGATACAGACTGACAGTGAAGCATAGGAATGTCTACCAGTGTCTGCATTCTGAATCTCACACCAAAACACAATTTTCTATTTGATTCTGAAGCAAAGCTATCAACTACCTGAGAACCAATCAGCTAAAGTAAGAAGAAAGATGAAACACTGCATTTATGCTTAGTGGCGACCTTTCTAAGCTTCTAAATTTTAAAGCCATTAAAACCATAAAAAAATCTATTAATATTTTTAAACTATGAGGATGGGAATGAAATATCCTATAGGTAAATATAGTCTTAAGGCATAGAATGGCTACCCTGTATACATCTGAAAAAGAGGAGTCATATATTCTTTTCTTTTTCTTACAATGAAAAGAAAGAATCCTGTGTTTTGAAATATGAGTTTTAGTAAGAAATATGGTTGTATTTCTTTTTGATAAAAAGACAAACAAATTGCACACATTTTGATTACCATATTGACATATATTTCAAGATATTGAAATGCAATTTCTACACTAGACAGTTTATGTGATTATAGATCAAGGCAAGGTTGATGTTTCCCCATCTGGACAGTTTCTGCTCATTTTTTTTTCTTCCCTTTATTCTTAGTTCTCTCACTAGAATAGCCAATCTGATCATGTTTTCTGATTCTTTGAACTTTGTGTCTCAGTTTCTATCTTTCAATGAAATCACTTGATTTTATCAATATAATTAGAGGGTACAACACAGCACTGGCATATTTTAGGGTTTAATGCTTCTTGGGTGGCCTCTTTTGCACAAGACTTTAGTTATTAGCTTATAAGAAACAGGAATACAAGTTTTACATAAGAACATAAGAATAACATTGGCTAGATCAGGCCCAAATTCTGTTTAGTCCAGCATTTTGTTTCTTTTAATAGATTAACCAATTGCTTGTTTGCAAATAAGAGGTGGAGACTCTTTTTTGTGCAGTGAGTGTTTGGATAAATAATGTTTCCAATCTAAAGAAGAAATGTGAGACTTCATAATTTTTAAAAGGATCTATAGTAGCTAATCCCCCTTGCAAAACCCATCCAAGTTAGCTGTTACCACAGCTAATGTGGTTTTCAGTACAAGGAGTTCATTGTGTATTGTTTGGAGGTTCTTATTTCCAAATAGTTTCATAAAATGACTCTTGATGCCAGAGTTTTGTCTTTGATCTCTGTTTTATAAAAAGTAAACTTGATGAAATAATGATATTCTGTAGAGATTCTCAGTCATCCAGGTCATGGTTGTCCCAAAGGTGCTTTTTCAAGAGGCAACTGGACTTGCTTGCTTTTACTTTGAAGACATTTTGCTTCTCATCCAAGAATGAGAAGATGAGAAGTGTCTTCAAAGAAAAAACAAAACAAGAAAGTCCAATTACCTCCTGAAAAAGCACCTTTGGGACAAAATAATAATATTGTTTTTAACTGTAGAACATCTGTCTGACAAAGGGGGCAATACATGCATCACTCAAATAATTTTAAATTGACAAAGATACCAGCAATACCAGTGAACAGGCATAATCAAGGATTGCTTTGGACCTTAGTCCAAAGTTTTCTTCATACATAAAAATTTAAGTTGTAAACATATCACCCCTTTGATAGGTTTTGGTGCTATATTAATGATTTTATTCCTTAAGAACAAGAGCAACTATTAATATTGGTCCTGGGCTTTCGATGCAGAAAGATGTTAAAATACAACTACAATCATTCCACACTTACATGGAAAGTTATATGTCAATCTTGGAAGCCATATTTTATTTAGAAACGTTGAGGCTGCCACATTTAGTGGCTGGGAATTGGGGGGGGGGGGGTCATAGAGAGGTAGACTCAACGACATTCTTCTCACAAGTCAAGGACAAGTTACCCTGCACCTGGAGAGGAATGTCTGCAAGGATGTTGGGACGATGGTTGTTTGGACCATGCGATGGACTGCTGAGTTCAGGGCTTTTGATTTTCAGTTGGGAAGGGAACACTCAGAACTCTCAGATTCGGATTTTCCCAGATGTCCCAGTATGACTTCTTTAATAAACTTCTTACTTGGATGAACTTTGTTTCTGAGTGATGAATGAAATGGGTATTTTCACTGGAACGCTGACAATATGACTGGTTTCTCCCTAATTACTTGCATAATGACCGCTTTCTATATTATTCATGTTTATATTGTACTTTTGTTATGGACAGCACCAGCAGAAGCAAAAGTCACTTTTGTTATATATATATATATGTACAATGGCAATAAAGGTTATTATATATTATATACAGGGCATGATCTTTTCCTTGTCCTTCCATGTTTCAGTCTGACAATATAGCTTTAATTTCAGAGAGAGGTTGGGAGGTTGGGAGACAGAGAGAAGGGAGCAGCAAAAATGCATGTCTGCCAAACATAAAAAGGGACCCTTTCCTGTTTTCTTGCACCGTAGACCCAATGGGAGAGAAATGAACTCTCAGAATTGCAAGGTTTTGTTACGTAACTTTTCAATAAGGTGGAGTTAGTTCTCCCAAGAGAGCTTCTTATTTGAATTGCCTTGTGAGCCTGACATCAATCTCACTGCCCAAGGAACTAGGGAAATCTCCGCGGAGACATTTGCCATGGCCATATTTCTGCTGTAGACTAAGCTGCCTTTTATCCAACCTTTGCCCTAACTTCAGCTCTTCAGCCTGTCTGACAAGATCTCTCCCACACTCCAGTCGAGTGTGATAATTCTAGAGTGATTTTCTGTGAAGCCTTTTCATGATATAAGGCTTTCTTCATACAGATTTGTATCATACAACTATTGAGTGGTTTTATTTATTTGTATCATACAACTATTGAGTGATTTTATTGCAGTACAAGGAGTTCATTGTGCATTGTGAGGAGGTTCTTATTTCCAAATAGTTTCATAAAATGACTCTTGATGCCAGAGTTTTGTCTTTGATCTTTTTTTTATTATAAAAAGTAAGCTGGGTTGGGCTGGGGCAATTTTAGGGGTGGGCTGCTGGGGGGTCGGGAAGGCCAGAAATAGGCCCGTTTCTGACTTCCAGAGAGCCTCCGGAGCCCGGGGAGGCCATTTTCACCCTCCTGGAGGCTTGAGAAAGGCCTTTGGAGCCCGGAGAGGGCAAAAACTAGGCCGACTAGCCATGCCCACCAAGCCCAGTAACCAGGCAGAAAACCCATTGCTAAAGTTTTTGAAGGCCACCCCTGGGCAATTTGCACATGCTTCGCATGAAAAGATGAAGATCAAAGAAGTTAGCATACAAGATATATAAGGATTGAATATAATTTAGTTCTTATTTATCTCCTGGAAAAGGAAATTGATAAAGGATCACGATTTTAATTTGAATATGAACAGCTAGCACAGAACGATACTTCAATTACCATAACTTTATCTGATCTGGGGCATAATCTCACTGCTTCATTAAAACCTACTAGTGCAAGGATAGTGAACACGGTGTTTCTAAATGTTTTCGACTTTAATAACACACATCCTGACACTGAATGTAGTATTTTTGTTGATAACTTCATTGTTATGAACTGTACTGTTGCTTATTTCTGTGTTTTTCTATCTGCTTGTCTATTAGAATAAATGAATCATCTACGCGAAAAATCATTCAGAGAAGAATGGGCATTATGTAGTAGAGTTTAAAATGAAGGGAAAAATCTATACCCAGTAGTCCCAATAAAGCACTTTTATGAAGTGTATGTGAAGAAATATTTATTAGAAACCTGGGATAATGGGAATTTCATTCATAATTGTAGTTCCCAAACTAGTAATAAAAGATTATAATGGATTTATACATTTCATCTTTAAACCTAGATCACAGTTTATTGGAAAGAAATCAGACAAACTTTGAGTGTAATGACAGATGAGTAAAATGAAGAAGCTTGATTATCAACAGAAATACCAGCAATGTAATGTTTTGGGTTGAATAGAAAGAATCCAACTATTATCTTTTACAGTTCATAAATACTTCAGGAATTTCTAATGCATTTTCCCATCAGCAACTAATATAACATTTCTAAATTTACTAGTAGAACAAAGCTCATAAGATTTAGATAAAGCTTAAAGCATTTCAGTAAAATTACAGGAATTTCCCCACTTAATAGAGAATGCTAAGATTACAGATCTCTAATCTGTCATTATATTTTGTCACAATTTTGATTAGGAACTAAATCAGGCCACCATTGCAGTTAAAAAAGAAAAAAAAAGATTTTTCAATACCTCTAATGGAAGTTTCTTTTTCAGCCTATCAAAGTGGTGTATTTGCCCATCTAGAATGAAGTTAATTTGAAATGTTTCTTTGTAGAATCAGTAATTTAAGGGCCTTTCATCTCGTATTAAGATTTGAGGAAATAAAAAGATTTATTTTATCTGCCATAGGAAAATTTCATCTATCTAAAAGATTTCTTATATAGAGATTCTTATATAGAGATTATAAGATTACTTATATAGAGATAAGCAATGTTACATTTAATGATTTCTGTAAAATGATTTTATATGTCATTTTAAATAATGTTTTAGCGGAGGCTAAATTAGTGTCTGATTTAAATATGATTTCTGTAATAGAGTTACCAAAGTCTGGAATGCCCACCTGATTCAGTTGCCTCACCTACAAATTTTCATAGTTTCAATCACAAACTGACTTTCATGGACCTTACTTCAGACTTAAGTGGTCAGTAGAGGAGGCGTGCATAAGTGCACTAATGTGCCTATCATTCCTGTTATTGTATTTTTATTCTCTTATTCTTGTTCTTGTTTTTGTTTGACAAATTCCAATAAATAAATAAATAAATAAATAAATCTAAAAAACCTTTGGGAAAGCAGAATGGGTGTTGGTAGAAGTTGCCCTCTATCTATGCTGAGAGAGAGCCCAGGATGGGTTGACTCCTTCCTATGATGTCATTTAGCTGAGTCTGCACTAAGATATAAAAACCAACCCACAGGGGAAACCCCAGCTTTGGTGAAGATACTTGACAGACTGAAAGGTGTCTCTGAAAGCCCAAATGAATACAGAAATATGTCTTACCCTCTCCGGATGAATCAAGGGAGGGGCTGAGCTCTCTCGCAGCATTGATAGAAAGGGCATTCATGGTAACTTCTACTAATGCCCATTCTCCTCCATGCTACATAAAGAGCCCAGGATGGGATATACCAAAGCTTGCATGTCCACGGGTGGGTCCTCGTTCAGCTCATCACACTGACTGTTGAACTACTCGTTGAAGCACCCATCTGCTGAAGGCTGCAGTTGCCGAGGCAAAGACATCCAGACGGTAGTATCTGATGAAAGGAGACGGAGACATCCATGTGGCTGCATGACAGATCTTCTCCAAGGGTGCTTGGGTCACCCAGGTAGCCGAAGTGGCCGTGTTTCTGGTAGAGTGTGCCGTCAGACCTCGAGGAACTGGAAAGGCCGCAGATTTGTAGGCCTGCTCAATGCAAATTCTGACCTACCTGCTAATAGTAGGAGAAGAGGCCTTGTGCCCCAAGTGAGAAGGAAAAAGGAAACAAACATGGCTTCTGACTTCCTGAAGGAGGAAGTGCGCTTACTGTATATTCTGAGAGCCCTACCTATGTCTAGAGAGTGCAACTGTTGCTCTAAGTCATGGTGCGGGAGGGGGCAGACACCAGGCAACATAATGTCCTGGGACCTGTGGAACAGGTGTTAACCCTTGGAATAAATGAGGGGTCCAGACTGAAGACAACCCTATCATTGTGAAAGGAACAAAGGTCCTGTCTGATGGAAAGAGCAGCGAGCTCGGATACCCGCCTGGCTGAAGTGATGGAAACGAGGAACTCTACCTTCAGAGACAGGAAACGGAGAGACCATGTTCTAAGGGGTTCAAAGGGGGGGGGCTTTGTAAGGGCATTAAGGACCACATGAAGATCCCAGGAAGGATACCTGTGAACCACCGGTGGGTGCAGGTTGGAAGCCCCTTTCAGAAACCTCCTGACTGAAGGGTGATGGGATAAGGAAGGATGTGAACCCCATGAAAGAACCGAGGAGAGGGCCTCAACCTGCCTGCGTAAAGTTTTGGGGGGCCAAACCTTTCTCCAGATCATGCTGAAGGAATCTAAGAACCTCTGCCAACTGGGCTAAAGCAGGAGAGAGAGATCCTCCCTAAGGCACCATCGGAAAAGGGCCTTCCAGGTAGCATCATAGATGCAGCTTGTGGGAGGTTTGCGAGATGCCAGGATAGTGATGATGACCCTTTCAGGAAGATCAGACACCTCTAACTGCTGCCGCTCAAGTGCCACAGGGTCAGCTTGAGCCACTGGGGCTCCGGGTGGAACAGAGCCCCCTGATGAAGGGAGATTAGATGGGCTGGGATCCTCCAAGGAGAAGCCACCGATAGGTTGACCAGGTCCGCAAACCAGGGCCTCCTTGGCCAATAGGGTGCCAGGAGGAGGAGCTCCTCTCGTTCCTCCAACATCTTCCAAATTACTGCCAGAATGATGGGGAGCGGGGGAAAGGCATAGAGGAGACTTTTGGGCCATCTGCACCGAAGGGCACTGGTCCCCTCCACTCCCTGGCAAGGAAACCTGGTGAAGAATCTGGTGACCTGGGCGATTTGAGGAGTGAAGAAGAGATCCACCTCCAGCGTTCCAAATCTGAGGGAAAGGTCCCTGAATAGAGACGGAGGAATGGACCATTCTGCCTGGTCAACTAGACTCCTGTTGAGCCAGTTGGCCTGGGAGTTGTTGATCCCGGAGAAGTGGTCTGCTGAGATCGACAACAGGTATTGCTCTGCCCATAACCCCAACCGTAGAGCCTCTCCCATGAGGGCACTGGACCTCGTCCTCCCTTGCCGGTTGACATGAGCCATGGTGGCCACGTTGTCCATAAGGACTAGAACATGAGAGCCAGTCACTGAGTGCCTGAAATGCTTGAGAGCTAGAAAAATGGCTCTGAGCTCTAGCCAATTTACGGGAAAGGCCTGCTCTGACCTGGACCAAGGTCCTGAGCTTTTCTGGCCCTGCATATGGGAACTTCAACCCAGGAGGCTGGCATCGGTGGTTATCACTAGCCTGTCTGGGACCCTGAAAAGGAGTCCCTTCCAGATTAACGGGGAACACCACCAATTGAGAGATCTCTGGATTTGTGGTGGGAACGGGACCTTGATGATGAGTGGCTAGTTCCTGCTCATTGGTAGGGAAGCAGGAGCCATTAGAGTGGACAGGAGTGGAAAAATCCGTGGCTCTGGAGATATGACAGGGTAATTTGCAGATCCCGATGGGCTGCATGGATGAAGGAGGACAGAATCAAAATGTTGTCCAAGTAGCCTTGGATCCTCACTGGAACAGAAAGCAGAGATGCTATCAATGCTGCCAGAACCTTCGTGAAGACCCTTGAAGCCGATGAAAGGCCGAAGGGAAGTGCTTGATACTGGTAATGGGTATTCTGATAACAGAAATGGAGAAACTGGCGATGATGAGGCCAAATGGGGATGTGGAGGTAAGCCTCCATGAGATCAGATTTTGATTCTTTTTATTTTTTTTTATTCCTAATTTTAATATTAGAGGGGAAGGGAAAGGAAAGGGGACTAAGTAGCGCTGCCACCTGGAGGCTTGGATACATTGTTTTCCTTTCTTTCTTTCTTTCTTTCTTGTTGATACATTTGGTGTTCCATTCAAGGACTCTGTGTTTTTCATTGAAAAAATAGTGGGAAGAGCATGTAGATTGTTTACGCAGGTGCTCTTCTGTGGAACTACTGATAGATGCAGTCTGGATTTGAAATTGAAGAAAGAAGATTGAAGTGACCTTGAAAAGAGAACTGGAAATTTTGTTTTTTTGTTTTAGTAAAGAGCCTTGAACATATAGTGGCAGTGCTTTGCTTATTGACAGAATTGCATTTTCTCTTTCCTTTTTTTTTTCTATTCCCCCCCAGTTGGATTTTTATATTTCGACTTGAGTCCTTTGATGCAAGAATAAGACACCTTTTCTCCCCTCCCTCCTCCCCGTGTTTTACCTTTTCATCAAGGGGAATATACAGATTTCTGTCTTTTTAATTTTTTTCCTTATTTTTTTTACCCTTTTTCCATTTTATATTTTCCCCCTTTTTTCCTACATAATTGGAACCAATTGGATTAAGGTATTCAAATGCCTGAAGATTTTTTCCCTTCCCTCTTTTATTTTTATCTTTCGCTTTTTAAAAAAAATTGGAGTGGCAGTTGGCTGCTCTTGCTTTTTCTTCTCAATTTTCCTATTAAGTATTCTAAGATGAGCAGAAAGGTAAAAGCCTCAGCTTCTTCAATCCTGACTTCTTCCTCCTCACCATCTGGAGGACAACGATCACTACAGGTGATGTTACAACAAGAGGGAGAAAGAAGTGACACTGCAGATGATTATGCAAGGAATTCAAAAGATGCAAGTAAAAACAGATAATATTGAAAAGAGAACGGAGAATATTGAGCAAAAAACTGAAAAGACAGATGAGAAAATTGAAAATATTCAACAGATGATGATGATGCAATATGAGGACAGAATCAAGAAAATTGAAGAACAAGATGTACAAAGAGAGGGGGGGGGGGGGGGGGGGGGGGGGGGGGGGGGGGGGGGGGGGGGGGGGGGGGGGGGGGGGGGGGGGGGGGGGGGGGGGGGGGGGGGGGGGGGGGGGGGGGGGGGGGGGGGGGGGGGGGGGGGGGGGGAATAGAAGCAAGTACCTGGGCAGATCCAATAACACTTGTATGGAAAGGACAAAAAAGGAGATCTAGATGGACTTTAAATAATACGATATTAAAGGAAAAAGACTTTAAACAGAAAATTGAGAGAAACAATGTTAGAAAGTAATATAACAAAGATGGGATTAACAGAAGCTTTAAAAAAGCAAAACATTGGGAAAGCACCAGATCTGGACGGTTTGCCAGTGGAATTTTATAAGACATTCCAGGAAACATTGAATCTTCACTTATTAGAAATTTTGAACGAAGTTATGACAAAGAAGAGAATACCCAAAACATGGTCAGAAGCATATATCATACTTACACTGAAGGAGGACACAGACCCACAGCAAGTTAAAAATTACAGACCTATATCACTATTAAATTCAGATTATAAAATTTTTGCTTCAATTCTGGCAGAAAGACTGAGAAGATATTTAAACAATTTTATTCATCCTGATCAAAATGGATTTTTGGCAAAGAGACAGATTAAAGATAATATGAGAATAATTTTAGATACACTGGAACACTATGAGGCACATCCTGGAAAACAAATGGCTCTGATGTTTATAGATGCACAAAAAGCCTTTGATAATGTGAATTGGTGTTTTATGCGGTTACAATTGGACCAAATGGGCTTCGGTAAAATATTTACTCAAGCCATCGAAACAATATATCATAAACAAACTGCAAAATTTATGATAAATGAAGAGTTAACAGACTTTATAGATAGAAGAAAAGGGACCAGACAAGGCTGTCCACTGTCGCCTCTGTTGTTTGTGTTAACACTGGAAGTGCTGAATAGGAACATCAGAGAAGGGGAAAAAAGGGAGAAAGAGAGAGAGAGAGAGAGATGGCAGATAATGGAATATCAGAAATTGAGAGATAAGACAGAGAGAAAATAGCGCTAGAAAAGAAATAAGAAAAAGGAAAATGAGAGAAATAAGGAAGATTGCTGTACCCAGGTATGATCTCAGATGAAAAAAGAAGCTTCCTGCTGAAGTCGTTATTATCCACTTGTTTTTTATTTTCAATATGGACCTAATACTTAAATATGTGAAAAATATGCTGATGCATACTGCAGCACACTGGGAAGGTCCTATGACTCATTATCTTCCCATTCATTTCAATAAAAGGAATGTTTCGCACATAGAAAACCATTTTATTCAGTGACGGTAAGCTTCTTTTGTTTAATTTACTACAACAGTGGTTTCCTTTGTACAGGCAATACAGACCTTTTTGAAAACTGGAAATATTTTTGACAGTTCTCATAAAATACTCAGAGAAATTCTAATATGGGAATGAACAGCTAACTTTTCAGGGCAACGACTCCACCGAAGCAGTCGGAGAAATCCTGTGCACTACCTTCTAAAACCTGAAGAACCCAAGACAAACGTTTGATACACCAAGACCAAAGTGAACATGTGATTAAGCATAAAACTAAGTGTAGTCATTATAACTAGTTCCTATATACTGAATTATTTCCCTTCCTGATACATTAACAAGTGTGAATTGCATTCAATTCTCAGGTAGGTTTTATAGACCACAGCCAATCTTTTAAGGGATGTGCTTCACCATCTGCAGAAAAAATAAATTCAATAGGTACTTCTTTCAATTAAATAAGTAAAGGGTGCTTTTCTGTTTGCAGCAATTGCATCTTTTAAGGACAGAAACAATAAATATATGAATAAATACAATAAATATTTTAAAACAGATGGATAAGGCACCAATTGCTCTCTGTGAGTTCCAAATACAAACTTTGGTCCAAGAAGAAATATCATTCTCCTTTACACCTCAAATAAGTCAGCTTACTTTCATGTGTAAAATTCATGGGAACTTCATTTAAATTCCTTGGCTTAGCACTTTTCCTATTGCAACTGAGATGAAATTTTTTAGACGGCCTTTTTTTCTCTGAGAAAATTTTGAAGGTTTCTCTTTTGCTTTCCTTTCTCACCCAGAAATAAATTAGGCCATTAAAGAAGATTTTCTCCAGCTATTCTCAAACCTTTTTATAAAACTGTCCTTCCTCCCTTTTTCATCAGGTACACAGTGCAGGCTTTATGGAAGCAGAAAAATGCTATGAAATACCATGCAGCTGGAGAATTTCCCTTTCCCTTTTTGAGGAATAGTGGATTTTTAGAAAAGCCATTGTTCATATCTCAAAGCATAACTGTTATTAAAACTTAATTATCAACTGCTTAGGTATCTGACAGAAAGACAATGTCATTTATTGAGTGTTCGGGCTGGCTATAGCTTCCTTATCGACAGCTAGTATGATGATATTAAAACCATGCTGTAAAACAGTAGCTTTCCTCAATTTTTAAAAAGTACTTGACTACAGTTTTCCAAATATTTTACTTATTAGTATCAACAGGGAAAAATGGGGGAACCCCTTATTCATCGGAATAAAATGTTAAGCTCAACCAGTGAAGTGATGTGTGTGTGTTCTTAAACAAAAGTGTTAATTGGGTCAGTCTCCTTTGCCTAGGTGTAAATAGATTCCTTTCCACCCACTTGTCACTTATTCAATGAATTTAATTATCACCTTGCCAGAAGGCAGGGACTCAATTACACCCAGCCAGAGGGGAGCAATGTGGTGACTGGATCAGTTTAATGAACCAGAAGAGAAATGGGCTGATGACTATGTATAATTTAGAGACTAACAACCATGTAAATCTAATGATGCTTAACCAGTTGGCACCTTCAGTCCACAGTTGAGTGTAAAAGATATTGACAATGTACTGATATGTATGTATTGAAACGTGACAGCAGACAAACGGTCATCTACGCAGTATATCCTGCTTCTTTAGCCCCTGATTATATAAATCAGCATGTGAACAAGCAACCATGTAGGAAGAAGGAAGCTGCCAACTCATGATGTTGCAAATGCTTATAAATCAGTGAACGATGACTTAGGTGGAAATGGTTGAAACTTGTTTCTTCTTTTAAAGTGATCTTTGAACCTCATGTTTCTCCTCATCTGTTTCAAATGAAAGTTGTCAGTGCTCTCACAATGAAAAAAAAACCCTACATTTGTTTTCCTAAATAAAAAATGAATGAATAAATGAAATCCTTCATTAGATTTGGACCTTTGGTTCAATTCTCCTGATTGTCTATATCAGGGGTCTCCAAACTTGGCAACTTTAATTCTCAGAATTCTCCAGCCAGCTATTCTGGGAGTTGAAGTCCACAAGTCTTAAAGTTGCCAAGTTTGGAGACTTCTGGTCTATATGGCTTAACTTCCACCTGACATCAAAGAGTGTGAAGAAATCCTTGAAATAAATGCCTATTCTCTATGTCAATTTTCCTCAAACCTTATAGGCTGTTCAAAAGAACCTACAAGATTTGCAATGTAAAAAGAGGAGAGTGATGACTTTCTTGAGCAGTGTTTGATAGCCTTTGAACATCTTTTCTACGAATTCTATTTCTATGAAATTGACTTTTTTTTTCAAATATCCAATTTCCCGAAATGAGCAGACGTTTAAAGAGACAACAGGTAACATTTTTTTTCCTTTGCTATTTTGATCTACTGTTTCAATGGATATGCCATCCCAAAGACAGCAGGTACGAGAGTATATCTTCTTTTGAATGCTAACAGAATAACAGAGTTGGAAGGGACCTTCATCCAGTGATGAAGCCCCCACAACTTATGAAGGCAAGTTGTTCCACTGCTTATTTGAACTCACTGTAAGGAAGTTTCTTCCGTGCAAAATTCTAACTGGAGAACATGATTAATGACTCTTGGCTATGGATGTGTCTCATTGGAGAATATGACTTATGATACCCCCAGGGGGTGGGGATACACCCAGGTCAAGGGTGACAATGAATTATGCGTCTCAGAGTCAGCTACACCCAGAGAGTGCCGGACATGTTAACTTCCCCAAAATCCTTTTGAAGTTTTGGAAGTTTGGCTCGAGACTCATGATTTAATTGGGGTAACTGCCGGAATCCTGACACTTGTCCTGCCTTCTAGTGCTTTGGAAAAGAGATTGATCCTCTCATCTTTGTGGTAGCCCCTCAAATATTGGAACACTGCTGCCATGTCACCCCTAGTTCTTTTCACTAGAATGTTCACTAGAATGTTTAACTAGAATGTTACTGTCCATGAATGAAATGGATATATTGAAGTATTGTACATCTTCTATAATTGATGGATTAATTGATCATGTGCCAGCAGGTTGTTCAATTTCTTAGCAACCACATGCAATAGATTTCTCTATGATTCGGTGTCCGTAACCTGATCTTTTAAGTGGTGCACCTACTTTAACTAAGTCCATCAATCTTGCTCACAGTTGACCTCTTCTTCTCTTTGCCTCTACCTTTCTGAACTTTCCAGCTTTCTCTAGGGATCTAGATTTGGAAAAAAACTACATCCTGGCAAAAGGAGAAAGGTAAGAGGTATGGATGAATTTGCATTTAAATATTTTTGAAGCAGAGAAAATGTGTCCTAAAGAAAAGTAAAATGCTAATGCCAAAATAGGACTAAGGGAAAGGCCAGATAAATTTGGAAAATGAAGAGATTGAAAAATATAATATTTGGAAAGCAACTTCCATATATCTTCATAATTCATAGGGATATTAGTAATCGTACAGCAATTTATCTGTTGGCTTTGGAAGCTACATTGAGACCAGATGCTCCCACACTGCCACTTTTGAGCCTGAGAAAATGGGAGGGGGAAATTTCTTGGAATGTATGTAGTTAGACATAATAATATTCTTTTTCTAATTCAAGGTCATGTTATTTTTGCACATAAGTGAAAGGAAGTCTTAAGTTGGGACAGATGGGGATTGGGCCATGTGATATAATGATGGGTTCAGGGGATGGATTTGTAGTTTTTACTTATTGCGAGGGAGCCCAGAACTTTCAGATTCGGGATTCCCCAATTGTGCCAGTTAATATCCAAATAAACTTTTGAGAAGAAGTCTGTCTCAGAGTTATTGATTGGAGTGGAGGTTTGCTAGAACGCTGAGATTATCCCGAATCATGATCTTATTTTAAGAACACAAAGTAACTCTTTTATCTATTTAGGGAACTTCTCATCCTCATTCAGTACTGTTCATTTAGGAAATGTAAAGATTATATTGGCTAAAGCCTAGTTCTTTATCTTCACCACAAAGAAAAGTACCTGTGATGACCCAGGGTGGGATACAAAAGAAACATAGTCACCAAAATAGGTGAAATCCCTTTTATTCTTTCACTTTGCTTCAAAGCTCCAAATATCCTTGACGGAAGACAAAAAACTCCCACACAAACAGTTACAAGAAGGAGGAAATGCTGTTTAAACTAAAAATACCTATAAATACCTATAAATACCTATAAATTATAAAATATAAATAAACACAAACCACACTGAAGCAATTAAGGGACCCAGGCAAGATAAGGGCTTGAAGACGTCCACAGATATCAGAACATACATTGGAAAGGATGTCAAACTCTGAGAAGAATGCATGCCCTAGGATGAAGAGGGGATGGGCCTGGGTCCTCCTCTGACTGCCCAGCCAGCCTCTGCCCTTTCCCAGCCTCCTCCACAACCTCCGAAGCCACACTTCCACTCCCTGTCGGCTGTTCCTCCTCTCCCTCAGAGTCTGACTCCAACAGGGGCATGACAGTACCATTGTCAAGACAAAAGGAAGTTTGTTTACATGGTTGTTTAACAAGATTTGATTTACATAGCCATCTGTTTGACACACAACAGGTATTCTGTACAATGAAGCTGCCCTTGAATATTGTCAGAAAGTACTAACTTAATAAAGGCAGTCCTTGACTTACAACAATTCATTTAGTGACCATTTGTTGTGGTTGGCCAGAAGCAGGTACAGATGGCTGAGGAGAGCGAGGACTCAGAGGAGGGGCCAGGACCATTAGAGAGTGGACTGCTGCCTTCAGAGATTGTGGGGGCTGGCAGCAGCGTTGAGGAGGTTCCCGAGGAGCCTATGCCAAGTGTGCGTGTGCACAGGATTGCTCGTAGGAAAGAGCAGTTAGAACAGCACAGGTGACTCGAGAGTAAGGCTGAAGGTAATGGCCCCTCAAAGTAGATAAAAGCCAGCTGTGAAATGAAAGTACTTTGCAGAAGGCAAAGACGTTTTGAAACTCCAGCCTCGTGGACATTCCAGTATCCTGGGTTTGTATTTGAAGATTCTTGTATTGCAAATTATTTCTTGTCTGTTATCTTTTGGCAAGTCTCACATAGTTTGGCAAGGCTTGTGCTTATCACAGCTAATTATTTTGTAAAAGCATTTCAAGGTTTCTATTCCCTTTGGATTGTGTTTGATTTGTCAGAAAAGGGCGTGGGTCAGAACACCATTCAAGGTTACATGGGCACTGGAAAAAATGACCAATTTTCATGACTGGACCGTTGCAGTATTCCCATGGTCATACGATCAAAATTCAGACACTTGGAAACTGACTCATATTTATGGCGGTTGCAGTGTCCTGAGGTCATGTGACCTTTTGTGACCTTCTGATAAGCAAAGTCAATGGGAAAGCCAAGATTCACTTAACAATCAAGGTATTACCTCAGTAATAGCTATGACTCATTTAACAACCATGGCACAAAAGATCAGAAAACTCACTTAACACCTGCCTCACTTAGCAACAGAAATCCTCACTTATCTAATTACACCACTTATCTCATTATACATATAATTACTGCAGCAAGAATAACATTCGCCTAAAACTGGAAAGCAAGAGAGATTACGCCGAATTGGACAGGCCAGCACTTGAATTGAAAGAGTGAGACGAACTAGATGGAGGGACATGAAAGGGTGTTCATCGATTTAAAATAAGTAGAGAAAGTGATAAAAAGGAATAAAAGATAATTGGAAACAATGAAATATAAAAATGTATACAGGTATACAAATGTATTGACTTCTTTTTTTCTTTCTAATTAATTGTAAAGAGATCGGACAAAAATGTATGTCAAAGAAGAGACAGCACGTTCACTGTTTTTAATGTTTATATTTAATAAAATTTATTTTTTTTAAAAATAAAGAATTTTGTTCATTCAATTGTCATCGTATGTTAAGGACAATCTGTACTGGTTCAGTTCAGGAAAACTGAAGTTTGCTTCACTGATGGGCTGGAGGCAAAATAAAACTACCTCAGGGCTGCCAAGGAATGTTTTTGTCATGGCTGAGTGTAAGAAGGGGAAAAACAGAACAAATAATTCAAAAAGGAAAACAATCCAAGCACAAAGAGGAAAAAAGGAAACGTCAAAATATAAAATCAGTGTTTCTGTATACTTTTTCCCTGAGACCTATGAACCGATTTTGAAGTATACTATTCAACATGTAGGTGACAGAGAGCGCAGCCAAATTTATGTTCATTTGATTTTCAATGAGGAAACAGGGAGAATTATAACTCAGGCCTGATCCCTGTCAGCAGAAGGGCGGTAAAATATGATACAAGGCAAATAAATTGATTTCAGGTGAGTTTACCCCCACCCCTTCATTTTGATATATTGTATCACAAAAGGTATCACAAAAATATGCCCAGGAATAAATAATAAAATAAATAATAAAATAATAATAATAAAATAAATGATTAAAAAAATTACACCACTGAACCTGAGTCAGATATGCATGCAAACAATTCTAGTGAATGAATGCTCAAGTTCTCTTTCCTTTTTTAATTTATGAATGTTAGGAGGGGAAAGTCTGTGTTGATCATTAGAACAGATCATTAAACAGACTTTTTCTATGGAGGCTAAGAATTACTTTTCTTTCTACCCTTGCATTGACTTTGAATGAATTAGTTTGCCCCAAGGGTTCCCACACAAAATTGCTGTGATAAGAGGGATGCCATAAAAACATAATCTCTCCTTGTACATTTATACCTTTTTGTGTCTGTACAGGATTGATAATAGTCATTGCATAAGGAACAAAATTACAAAAAGGAATAGGGAGGAAGGAACCTTGAGGCTCAGTTAGTAGCAAAATTTGTACCCCTTTAAAAAAAGCTTGCCCAGGATGGAAAAAAAAAAGCATTAAACATAGACAAGGAAAAGACCTGAAAGGACATTGGTATGAGACTATATAAATATATATATATATATATATAAAGTAAAAAAGGCCCTTGAATTGTCCCTTATTAGAATATGGAAAAACATTTGCTAATCATGAATAAACATTATGTAGATGCATGCTGCTAGCATTTAACATCTTATTTAAGAAAAACTAAATAAAATGAGGACTTAGACACTATTTATGTGTTAACATGGAAAATATGATAGCTTCTGTTCCTTTCCAAGAGAATAAATAATGAATTTTTACACCTAGAGCGAAATGATAATTTGCCCACTTACACCGATGTTTTAAGGAGTTTTATACATATTAAGGAACCTGTGCTGTGATAATGTTAATCTAATTAAACTCCATCAGTGGAGGTTTTCACAAAAAGATTGGACAACCATTTTTCCAAGATGGTATGATGACTCCTATCTTGGGCAGGAGGCTGGTCAAGATGACCTCAAAGGTTCCATCCAAGTTCCAACCCTATGATTTGATCATTTGACCTGTTTATGAAACAAGGCAGTCCCAAAGCTCTAGGCCAAGGATCTCCAAACTTAGCAACTTTGAGACTTGTGGACTTCAACTCCCAGAATTCCTCAACCAGCTATGGCTGACTGAGAAATTCTGGGAGTTAAAGTCCACAAGTCTTAAACTTGCCAAGTTTGGAGGCCTGTGTTCTAGGCAATCTCTCTCTCATGAAATTTTATGTATTTCAAAAGGGAGCTTAAATACAGATAACAAGGACAAGATCTCTGTGAGAGATCAAAGGAAAGTCTAACTATCTTTGCAATCTTCAAATGAATCTTGGTTATTCTATGAAATAGTACATAGTTAACCAATGAGCAGTTGAAATGAATAGCAATAACACCAGAGGTGGGTATTCAGCAGGTTCTGACCAGTTGTGGAGAACTGGTAGCGGAAATTTTGAGTAGTTTGGAGAACCGGCAAATACCCCCTCTGATTGGAGGTTTTACAGTATCCTTCCTCTGCCACGCCCACCAAGCCAATAGTAAAAAAAATTGAATCCCACCACTGAATAGCACTTACTTATATCTTGCTCTACTTGTGCTTTACAACATTTTCTGAACAGTTTACAGAATTAGCATATTGCCCCCAACAATTTGGCTCATCATTTTACCAACCTTAGAAGGATGGAAGGCTGAGTCAGCCTTGTGCTATTCAACATCAAATTCCTGGCAGCAAGCAGTGAGTTAGTTTGCAATATG
Source organism: Pseudonaja textilis (assembly GCF_049901715.1). Classification (NCBI taxonomy): domain Eukaryota; kingdom Metazoa; phylum Chordata; class Lepidosauria; order Squamata; family Elapidae; genus Pseudonaja; species Pseudonaja textilis. The sequence continues at coordinate 57,929,710 of NC_141995.1, forward strand.
GAATTCTAACCACTGTGCCACCACGGCTTTTTCTGGTGGTGAAGGAGAGGCTATACTGCGATTACAATGTGATATGTGAGTAAAGTATTAGACATAAAGCAAGTGACTGTTTTTGTTTCTTGCACTGAGTTGTGATACTTTTATTAATGGAAGAAGAGCAACAATATTAGCAACCACAATTTGCATTTATGATAACTGGCAGAAAAAAAGTTATAACTTTCTGGTAGTAGCATATATGCACATTTGTGACAGATAAGGATTTATGCTGGACAGAGAGAACAACCCCAAAGTTTGTCAATAAAAATAATATCAAAAAAGAAACCTAAAGATTTTTGCAAGAAGGGCTTAAAGGGAGAATGTCTTATTCATCTTTGTAACAGAGAGTGACAAGATTAAATAAGATTTATTACACTACTTGACTGAATCTCTGCATGATAAACAAGAAAGATTTGTTGTCAGCAAATCTACACAACAAATATAGTTCAATTATATGACATTGATACACAGCAATGATGATTTATGTTAAAAGATAATGAAGCAAATTAAAAGATTATGTGTTTATGTGATAAATTGGAAATGTCATAATAAAGAATACCATTCCTCATCTTGATATATTCTTAATCCTATTTTATATTTGATACTGAAAGTGTTCAACATTTAATTCAAACGTATCTTTGTTTCAATTTATAGGGCAAAGAGGGGATGTATTTTAGTTGGCACAGATTTGACATAAAAAGTGAAACGATCTGTTTGTATTTAAGTATTTGCCTTGAATTGACATTTCAGTCAATTACTAATTCTTGTGGCACACTAAATCATTATATATAATTTGATTATAATGTAAGTCACATGGCTGAATCCATATATTAAACTATAAGTTTCATTTTGACTGTTTGTTGTGTGTACACACAAGGGTATATACCTTATAGTTGTATGCAATGTGTAAACCTAAGAAAAAGTATGGTAGGAAAGTAAACCATACAGTGGTGCGATTCAAGCAGTGCAACAACCGGTTTGGTGAGTGCACGCTTTGCTCTGGCCGGCTGGAAGGATGCACACGCATGAGGAGACTCTCCCTAAGCGAGTAGCTGCCTGCCCCATTTGCACCTTTGCTGTGCTTTGGCCAAGCCTGGCCGCTCGGTTGAAGGTCTCCCCATGCATGCGCGCCCTCCCAGCCCCGCCACAGCTGCCAGGGGGTCGCAAGAGGAGAAGGGGGGGAGGAGGGTCACTCGAAGGGAAGCCTCAGCCAGCCTGGATTTCCAAAAAGAAGAAAATAAAAGGAGTAGCGAAGAGCCCCAAGGAGAGCTTGCTGGTTTGGCCTAGCTGCAGCTTTCCAAGAGAGAGAAAGAGACACACAAACAGACACACACACACACACACACACACACACACACAGAGTAGGGGGGAAAGAGAGTGGGGGATATAGAGACAGGAAACACACACACAAACAAAGATATAGAATAAAGTACTACTGAATGTGTGTGTTTGTGTGTGTGTGAGAGAGAGAGAGATTATGTTCAAATGTCTGTGCACATTTATGACTTAATGTGCATAGAACTGAAGCTATACATGCATACCTCTATGAAGTCATGGTTCTCCTGTTAATAATTTGTTAATAAATCAATGTTGGCATTGCAGATTGCACTAAGGCATAGGGCATGGTTTATAAACTGGAAATTTTGGTTAAGCCAAAACTGCCAAAATTACATTATAGCTTTGGGCAACATATGGATCCAGCCCCATTCATTTTCCTTCATCATATACTCATTTGGGACATAAATAGGGCATTATTTTTCTAGGTCATCTATTGTACACTGGCGTTAAAATTTTTTAAAAAATAGGTTGACTTTTAGACTACACAAACTATATAGATATCTTTAAGAAATAATAAACCCAACTCCTATTCATGTGGGAAATAAGAGGTCCTTAGAAGGGGGAACATCCACGGTATTTTAGCTGCTCTGGTAAGAACTTCTAAACACAGGAAGTTCCCTGGTTTTAATTTTTCACCTCGTTGTTTGCTGAAATGAGAGAGACATTTGGCAAAGAAGTGTCTCTCCACGGGATCAATACTGCAGGTGTTTAATTGCATAGGGCAATCACTTGCCTGCGAAATCAGACTCTTAATGGCACTGCAGCTCCAATCAGCTCCAATCCGTGCTTCTTCAAATGCAGAATAAGAATTACTGCTAAATCCAAAGGTAACTAAATGCTTTTAAACACGCCGCAGGAAACATAAAAAATGGTTTCCTGATTAATATCCAATAATTGAAGGTTATCACACTGCCTTATGTCATGGGAGTTGCAAAGAGATTAGCTGTCAATTATCTGTTTGCTGATAGCTTAAGTTCAAAGAGATAGAAACAAAGCTGGCTTCCAAACTATAGATATCAGACTTGAAATCCTTTTTGTCTCTTGCTCATCAGATCTTGGATATGGAGATGTTTCTCTGCCTATGTTAATCCCCCTTTAGTAAATAACTCAATCTGTCATCACCACATTTGGACTTATTTTTTAAAGATTCGGACTTTTTAAAATATCTGTCATGCCCCTGTCAGAATCTGATTTGGAGGGGGAGGCCAAGCAGCTGACAGGGAGCGGGACTGTGGCTTCGGTGGCTGTGGAAGAAACTGGGGAAGGGCAAAGTCCAGCTGGGCAGAGCAGGGAAGAGGTAGAAGAAGGGAGAGGGAGTTCAGAGGAAGATCCAATCCCTCCCACCCCTTCATCTTAGGGCAGGCAGAGAAGAACGGAGAAGGGAGCAACGTGAGTTGCATGGCTTACGGGGGAGGAAAGGGCACTGATTCCCTTCATTAGCTGCAGCTGGGTTTAAAAAGGGAGGTTGCGCACAGCATCTTGCGGGAAGTAAATCATGAGTTATCTTTTATGGTCGACGCTTATCTGGGTTCCGCACATCTTCCCAACTGTGTGTGTTTTGTTGGCCTTTGAAGTCTGCAATTCCTTATCCTGCCCTGTCCAGTTAATGGCTGCAGTGTGGTTTGTGTGGATTTTTATTTACAGTTTATGTGTACTTTATTTTCAGACTGAATTTCCTTCATTTAAAGATTGTTCTTGGGACAGTTTTTTCTCCAGCCGAAGGTAACTGGACATTGGGGGCAAAATTGGAGGTATTAAAGGGACTTTTCTTACTTATGTGACTGTGTTGCCTTTGTGCCACACCCCGGGTCATCACAATATCCTTTCTTCTTGAATTTTATAATTCAATGTCTAACTTTTGATAGATTGTATCCAGGGGTAGTAGTTCAGTAGTTCAGTAGTTTTTCACAAAATTTAAGACATTATTTTGTACAAATATTTCAAAAGTTCTAAGCCCCAGAGCTCACTGTAACAGCATTGCCAAAAAGGCATTAAGAGTTGTTTACCTAATTTTGCAAAGCTTCTTCTCTGGTAACATTTAGCTGCAATACAAAACCTTCACTGGACTAATTCTTGAATACAGCTCATCTGACTGGAATCCACACTGTATAACAGACATTAATACAACTGAACAAGTTCAGAGTATTTCATGAGAAGAGTACTCCATCCCTCAGCTTGCAATGGAATACTTATGCCACCGGGCTTGAAATTTTGGACCTAGACAACTTAGAACTACACCGCCTACAGTCTGACCTAAGCTTAGTACACAAAATTGTCTGCTACAATGTCTTACCTGTCAACGACTACTTCAACTGCAATAATACACAGGCAATAATACACAGATACAAACTCAAAGTAAACCACTCCAAATTCGATTGCAGAAAAAACAGCTTTAGCAACAGAGGGGTCAATGTCTGGAACTCACTACCTGACTCTGTTGTTACATCCTCAAACCTCCAAAGCCTAAACCTTAAACTGTCTACCGTGGACCTCATTCCATTCCTAAGAGGTCTGTAAGGGGGTGTGCATAAACGCACCATTCTTGTCCTACAGTTCCCATTTATTCGTACTGATTTACTATGTATATACTTATACCTGTTTATACTTATAGGTTTATACATTATATGCATACACATACTTTGTTCTCATACAGGGTTGACAAACTAAACTAACTAACTAACTAACTAACTAACTAAATAAATAAATAAATAAATAAAATAAGTAAAACGATCAAGTCGGATCTGTGAGTAGATCCTGAGGTCCCAATTCCACCTGCAACTCTCTGTGAATTTCTGATCTGTGGTAAAAGTTCAAAGCTGCCTAACTGTACCACTTATATATCTGCCATCCCAATTTGGCAGGTATGACTTTTTTTTTTCCTGTCAGAATTTAAGAATCTAAAGAAGTTATTGGGAACAGACATTGGCTTTTTAGCACTGTTGCCTAACAATTTTCCCCACTAGTCTCCAGAGGAACTTTTCATAAAAAGACAGCCCCCCCTCGACAACTGGAGAGGGTTCAAAAGACAGCTGGAATGAGAGAAAGTACTCGAAGACTGAGGAAATCTGGTCAGTTTGCTTCTTCCTCTGCAGACTAGTAAAGGGAACTTGCCAACTACGATTTTTTTCCCCCATCTTCTGATAGTTTCTCCAATCAGCCAATGGAATGGGTGCTGCTGAGAACTGAGCAGGACTATAAAGGCGGTTTTCTGCCTTTGTGCTTCATAAGCTTCATATTTTTTATTCAGTAACTGTTAATATACTTACTAGGTTAAACATTTCAATAACACAAACGATAATTAGCTGTTTGTGTTCAAAGAGTCCGTGTAATTTTGATACACTGCTCAATATGGAATGCATATATAGCGCTCTTCCCAATGTTTGTCACAGCAATAATTTGGTAAACTTTTTGGACTGAGGGGAATTGGATAATTTAAACATACCCAGTAAGCTTTTGAGGGTGAAAGTAGACCTGAACCTTGATCTATCTATATTAGCACCTTAGCCACTATCTTATAGATTAGACAGTATTTTTGCCCAAGATTCCAAAGAGATACTAGTAATATATAGCAGCTAATATTAATTAGAAGTAAAATGATTTTATATATAAAATATAACAGCTAGTATTACATTGTAATGGACAATATTTCATTCCTCTTCCATTTACTAGCCAATACAATACAATGCTTATTCTAATAAATCATTATTAATTTTACAATAAAATATAATTATAGCATTCTATTCAAATAGGCTTATTAGTATTGATCCAGGTGATGCTTCCAGTTTTAATTTCAGATGCCTGGGAAATATAACAGGAAGAAAGGAAAAATACATGAAAAGCAATGATCAGGCATTACCTTAATGAGCTGCCAGAATAAACTACAGCTATAGATAAATAGCTATATATTAAATCCTTCTAAATGTTAATCTAAAGATTAAGCAAAGACAGATGTGTTGCTTGGTAACACCCACTCTTCTTTTAATCACTGATTGTCAACCATAAATCAGTGGAAGATTCAAGAGCAGATTTCTCTCTAATATGGCTCCAGAACATTATAAAAGGACACTCTCTTACATTAATTACCTATTTTTCCTGTTTACCATTCTATCTCAGGTGTACATCCTACTAGTTATTTTATTTTTATTTTATACGCTAGTTATTTTACTGTTCTGTTATTCTACTTCTGGTTGGTTCACACTCTTTTCATTTCTTCATTTTTATTGTTGTAAGCCATGCAGAGGAGTCCCTTCAAGATAGGCAGCAAAGAAATTTAAGAAATAAATTAATAAAAAATAAAGTTGCATGTTTAATATTTTTACAGACTCTCCTTTGACATAGTTATTTATCATTCAAATAACTATCAGAACCAGAGGTGGTATTCAGCAGTTTCTGACCAGTTCTGGAGAACTGGTAGCGGAAATTTTGAGTAGTTCAGAGAACCAGTAAATACCACCCCTTGGCTGGCCCCGCCCCCATCTATGTTCTGCCTCCTGGGTCCCAGCTGATCAGCTGGGTCTTCTTTTGTTGCCCTGCACAGGAGGACAGAGCTGGAAAGCAGGTTAGTGGGCTGGGGAGGGAATGGAGATTTTGCAGTATCCTTCCCCTTCTACATCCCCCAAGCCATGCCACGCCCACAGAACCAGTAGTAATTTTTTTTTTAATTCCACCACTGATCAGAACATACATTGATTGCTTGGACTGAGCACTTCAAAATATGGATAAAGTATGTGCCACATGGTCTGATGTCACGATTTGCATGCTGAAACTGGACATCTTGGGATCAGAAGTTTGCATAGGTAATAAGATCTGTGACTTCCACTGAAAGATGCAATTTAAGATCCCACTTGACCAAGGAAGTTTCTAAGTGACCCTAAATTGGTCACTTCCTTTCCGTCCGATCTAAATCACAGAGTTTTGACAGGGACAAAATGAGAAGAGAATGCGTCCCACATATAAGTCACCTTCAACTCTCTGAGTAACAGTTGTATAAACAGCTAGTCTTTGATTTACAACACTTCCTTTAAACAACCATCCAAAGTTACAAGGCACTGAAAAAAGTGACTTATGACAATTTCACGCTTACTATCATTGCATCATCTTCTTAGTGGCATAATCAAAATTTGGATTTTTTTGCAAGTGACTCATATTTATGAAGGTTGCAGTGTCCATGGTCATGTGATCAGTTTTTGCAACCTTCTGATTAGCGAAATGAACGGAGATGTCAGATTGACTTAGCAAGTGTGTTACTAACTTAACAACTACAGTGATTCACTTAACAAGCAAGAAAGGTCATAAAGGTCATAAAACTCACAACAACTGTCTCACTTAGCAACAGAAATGTTGGGCTCAATGGTGTTCATAAGCCAAGGACTATATGTAAATAAATAATATCAGGAAGAAAACCAGGCTTCAAATGGCACCTTTCTTGTTTGAAATAGGGAAGTGTTTGCCTGAATTTTGAAGTGCTCCATTTTAAGCAATCGCATATTATTTTCCTGAACGTACAAAGTGGCCTGCAACAGTGAGGAATTATATAAATTAGGGAGTATATTTTATGTAATGAGGATGGAATCAAGCTAGCTTTCTCAACCAAAAAGCAATGATTTTATTTTTTGTACTAAAAGTCAAAAACAGTGGCTCGCCAAGACTTCTCTGGTATTAGTTGAAAGCTTTCATTTTTGTTACACAATTAGGAATTATAGCTGATAGTCACAGCTGACGTCAATGCAGCCTGTCAGACAGAGGAAAGAAAAAGAAGATAAAATTTGGCATACTTTCTCAAATCTATTTTATCAAATTGCCATTGTGTCTTCTCCTTCCTAATCTGCACACCGCTTTGGAAAACTAAAAGGATAGAAAATGAATGTCTGATTTTCTATCAGATATTCAGACAGTGAATAGACTTTAATAACTCAATCTTTTTTTTTTTGAACAATTGCGATCTGTAAGACCAATTAAGCAATCAGTTTTCTTGTAAGAGACTTCTACTGTGTTATAAAAACAGATAATAAAAGCTCATATTGAAGAAGAAACTTACACATTTTAAAAGCCAAACTTTATTCACAAAATGTTTGCACCTAAAGTTTTTCTTGCATCTGAAGAGAATCAAAAATTATTTGTTCAGAAAAAATAAATATTATGATACTTTTTGTAAGGAAGATAATTAACTCCAAATGAATAAACCATTTTGGCTCTATGTTGTCCCATCATAGAATTCTTTAAGATGAAAAGTAGATGTTAATAAACTTAGGGCAATGAGTAGGATTCCACCAGAGCAAAACAACAGGAACTGAAATTTAGAAACAGAAACAACTTTCCCAGAAAAGAGAAATGAAAACAAAACTTCAAATGACACCTGTGAGGAAGAAATACTGTCAATAAAACAGTACTGCCAGTATTTTTTTTTTCCTGCTCAGACTGCTTAGAAATTAAAAGAAAAATGCTACAACAGAAAAGACACAGGAAGTGAAAGAAGTTAGTTCTCAAGGAAGAACATACATAACCTAGAGCAGGGGTATCAAACTCGTGTCGTCACGGCATCGTCACATGACATATGACTTTTTATCCCATTGCTAAACTAGGTGTGGGTGTGGCCAGCTCATCTGGCCCATGGGCTGTGAGTTTGACAGCCCTGACCTAGAGTTTTAGACACCGTGTCAAGGAAGTGAAAAATCAGAATAAATTGAGGTTGATGAAAAATAAGAAACAAGGATTTAAATAGGTTCATATTCAAGAGGAAAATAAACAGGAAGCCAGCAGTTTAACAAAACAAAAAGGCAAAATGATAATTTGTATCAAAGGAAAAACAGACTGATTCAATTTCTATTTTGGTGACTGTTTGACTACTCTTGCATTGAAGTGCAGGATTTAAGTTTACTTGAACTATGTCAGTATCCAAGATATGGAGAATGTTCCATACTAGCAGGCTTGTAGGCCTGCATTCCTATTGGTCCGGAAAAGCCGGGCTGTGATTGGACAGAACTAAGCGTTCTGATTGGTTCTTATTCAGCTGCAGCGATTGGGTAAAACCAAGCGCAGCAAGCTCAAATGCATGTCATAGGCTGCCTAGCCGCAGCCAGCTCTATAAAAGGAGCTGCCTCGGCTGGGAGTCTTGTCTCAGTATCTGGTTTCCTAATAAAGAGCTGTTGTCACTATTTCGAGTCTCGTTTCTCCTTGGGACCCACCGCCCAGACATAACAGAGAATTCAACAGAAGTACTAAAAGGATTGTTTGATAGTTGGCCAAAAATTTTTATATAGACAGAAAAGTTATAAAGACAACAAAGATGAACAAAGGTGGATGAAGATAAATATTTACTTTAAAAAAGAAATGATCCGGGGATAACAATCCAAACACCTGGACATCAGATTGACCTGGGAAGATTCTAGAGAAATAATAAAGTAGTTGTTCTGTAAATATTTAGAGAATGTCATAGTTATTATTAGAAACCATCCTTCCATGGATTTGTCAGGAACAAACCATGCCTGACAATTTGTCAGGAACAAATCATTCAAAAAGAGACTGGACAATTATTTTTATGAAATAGTATAGGGTCTCTTGCTTGAGTATGGAGTTGAGTAGAAGACTTCAAAGTCTCTTCCACTATTCTATTTTCTATATTCAGACTAATCTGATTTTTTTATTGGTCAATTTCTTCGAAGAATATGGGAATGCTTGTGTTTGACAAATGCTTTGCAATATTCCGATTGAGAAGTTAGATAAAAGTGCTCAAGATGGCATGAAAATCAAGTGGTTATTTAACAGAACTATGCAAAATTATAAACTTTTCACACTGGGCAAAAATTAAAAACAAAGAAAAAGCAGGTAAGTCTTTTTCCAGGCTAGTCCTGCATGTACATGGATTAGTATTCTTCTTCACTTAGAAGAAAGTATGAGTAATATAAAGTTATGCACTTTATATTAAAGAACATAAACCTTGGAATAATAGATGAACTTGAATCCTGCCCTTCACTAGAAGGCTTTACACAGTTTTGTTTTATTGGTGACAATACGGAAATGGTTTACCATGATTGCCTTCTGAAATGATGACTGTTCCTATTATTTCTTGTCTGGTGGCTAGAAACTAAGTCCTACAAAGACAGATGTACAGGTCAGGAAATGTTTTACCTTGAGAAAAGAAGATTAGTGAGCAAGCTGATGGCGTTTTTTAAAGAACCTGATCTATGATGGCAACACGCTCAGCTGTATAGTTTATACCCTGCCGTCCTTTGTGAGATGCTGAAAACCATAACAAGACTGCTCATTAAAAATAATTGGTAAGCATAAATGTTAATTAAGTTCTTTACTAAGTTTAGAATGTTAGGGTGACAATCTGTCTCATAAACATAAGAAATAAGCTTCTCTTCCACTGTCTCGCCTACCTGGACGGCACATTCTCTAAAAGAGCTGGAAAAATTCTTACCAAGGGGTTCTGGGCCAGAGAATTTGTCTTGTTCTGAGAATACAGAACATGCTTTGGCTGATAGTCTGACCAAATGAGAGATCTAGAGATAACAAGTAGAAAGAAAAAGAGCTACTGTCCAGATTCGAAACAAGTTGAAGTTAATTAGCTAATTAATCAATTAATTGCAAATCTTGACATTCATAATGGAAACTCACCTGTATAAAACAACATTTTTTTTTTCTCTTCTGCTACAATAAATATCTGTTTCAGTCCCTTGCAGGACAACAGTGACATCAAGTGCAACACTGATAGTTAACCAAACTTAACTATGGAAAAGGTAACAATCAATTGCTCTACCAAATAGAATATGCTTCCATAAAATGTCATTGTGAAAATAGGTTTGGATCCTTTACCTACATGATTAAATCCACTCCAAGTCACAATGTATTCTAATTACCAATATAACTTGAAAAATGAAGTTATTTATTCTTATGTCCCACAGTTCTTTCTGCCTAAAATGACTGTCAGACATCTGAAAACAAACACACATAAAATCTTTCTGACTCATTTACACCTATTCATGTAGGAACAGGTTGTTAAATTACTGGATGATTATTTGTGCATGCCGGAACTTTTAAAATCATATACCGTATTAGAAATTTGTCTTCATTTAAATTGCCAAACAGCAAGACTTTTTAAATATAAGGGGTTAAAGTTATAAGCAAGAAAATAACAAACTTGTTAACCTCACCATTACAATTTCTTTCCCTATTTAGATAAGCTAACGTAACAAATTCAATAATAATAATATTCATGACTGCAACTAACATTAAGTCACTGCAAACTGACAGAAATACTTACCCAAACATCAGTGCCCACGAAGATGCAAAAAATAACACTCCTTTCAGAGGTGGTATTCAGCAGGTCCTGACCAGTTCTGGAGAACCGGTATCAGAAATTTTGAGTGGTTCAGAGAACTGGCAAATCCCACCTCTGACTGGAGATTTTACAGTATTCTTCCCCTGTCACGCCCACCAAGCCATGCCCACCGAACCAGTAGTAAAAAAAATTGAATCCCACCACTGACTTCTTCCAAAGAAATACTACACACTGTATGGTAGATTATGAATAGTTCATTTTCTAATTTACGATGACCTTTATATACAACATTCAGCAATTTTGAAAAAGGATTCATTTCAGAACAAAGCAAATCTTAAAAGCTGAATTTCCAATTCAATCTGCATATTCTTACTAAATCTTATTAAACCATTTATTTTTGCAAGATATACTGATCTATTTTTTTGCATGCTGCTGCGTATGTTTCTTAATGGAAAAATTAATTCCATCAATGAAAGAGCAGTTAATGAAATTGTTGGTTGTGCTTTAGGGTCTAATTGTATTTTAAAAGTAAACCTGACACACATTTGGAAGATATTTTTACACTATAAATTAATATGATATGGATTTGTACCAAATTTGTAAAAAGTAGGTTTCTTTCTAAATGAAGTTTTAAGGCTTCATTGTGTAAGATCCCTTCTAGTAATATAGGTAGAATTTATCGTAATTTACAATTTCATGTTATGCTTCCACTGTTTCTAACATTGGTATTCTACTTATAATTCCATGGTAATTTTCAGGGTTTTTTAAAATGACAGTTGTCTGTAATTTAATCAAATATTGGGAAATTCTGAACTTTTGTGATACTTGTCAATCCATTATTAATTAATTTTATTTACTTGTTTTTTCTTTTTAGTTTATAAGTTTTCTTAATATGTTAAATAAAAATATTTTAAAAATACTCAATATACTAAAACTAATAATTAATAAACATGGATCATGGTCTTCCAGGATAAAAGATGAGCCCTATATAGATATGGTTTATATGAGTTTATTTTCTGCAGATTTTGTTAGGGTTTTATTATTAATATTAGAACATTATCCCAATGGTGCTTTTCCAAAAAGCAACTGGACTTTGTTTTTTCCTTGAAGACGTTTCACTGCTTATCCAAGAAGCTTCTTCAGTTCTGACTGAATAGTGGAAAGGATTAATATTCCTTGCAGTCATCTGGTCTTTAGTACTCTTTCAGAGAGTTGTTGAGGCCACTTGGAAGTTTATCTGTGCCTATTCAGGGTTACCTGAACAGTGGAAATGGAACTGCCTAACTACATTGTGGTTCTTATTAGCCACTTGGAATTCCTGTAGTAGATAAGTGATGATATAAACTTTGTATACAAATAAAATTAGAGGAGAGTGATAAGTCTGTTGTTTTTTAGAAATTGGTATTTAATTATGTTGCCTGTGATTTAATAGACAGCAATACTAATCAGGAGTGGGATTCTATAGGTTCGCACCTATTTGCTAGAACTGGTTGTTAACATTCTAAGCAGTTCGCAGAACCGGTTGTTAGAAGAAATTACTGGCCTAATCCTGTAAGGAAGGCAGGAAGGAAACATTCTGGTGTTGCTTACAGAAACTGCCTCTCCGTTAACCCTTATTACATTCTTGGCAGGATTGACTTCCTGTCTCAGGTACATCTCTGGAGGTATTTTCCCTCCTTTGCTGGTACTTTGCTTGTATGGAGTGACCATTCAAAGTTACAATGGCACTGAAAAAAGTGACTTATGACCATTTTTCACACTTACAACTGTTGCAGCATCCCCACAATCATGAGAGGCCGGGGAGGAGATGTGTGCCTCGACGTGAGTGATATTGAGTTGGCCACGCCCAGCCAATAACTTGACCACCAAGCCATGCCCACCAACTAAGCCACACCCACAGAACCAGTTGTTAAAAATTTGAATCCCACTCCTGTTTCTAATCATTAATAGGATAAACTGCAGTTTAGCTACATGTTCTATAAAGCATCTACAGCAGTGGTGGGATTCAAATACTTTTGCCACCATTTCAGTGGCCGTGGCTTGGTGGGTGTGCTTTGCACACATGCACACACTTTGCATGCATGCACATGCCAAACGTGCACTTTGCACAGGTGCAGAGGTGTTTGCGCAGGCGCAGAGATGTTCTAACTCACCTCTTGCAAACCTGCACGATCCTAGTTACTTCAGCAGCTGCCACGTGGCATTCTTCTGTGCTGCGCAAAGCACCTGCACTTCAAATTCAGCAGATAAAAGTGAATATCCGGTGCCCAGGCAAGTAGGTGGTCCCAATTGCAAAGCGGCGGAGAGAATCGGTGGGGTCTCCACTGCTCATCGCTGCTACTGGCTCACCAGAACCGGGCCAAACCGGTCGAATACCGCCACTGATCTGCAGTTTGATTTTCTAGGATGTATTCTTTTATTCACTAATATTTCTATTTTAATATATTTAGTGAGAGTTAATTTGAAGAAGAGGGAGTCCACCTATTCTGCAAAGCACGTGAAGGCAGGATAAGAATCTAATCAAGGAGAGAAGCAACTAGAACTAAGGAGAAATTTCCTGAAAGTTAGAACAATTAATCAGTGGAACGACTTGCCTCCAGAAGTTGTGGATCCTCCAAAAATTGGAAGTTTTAAAGAAGAGATTGGATAACCAATTGCCTGAAATGGTATCAGGTTTCCTGCCTCAATGGGAGTTGGACTACTAAACAGTTTTCAAGCTCCCTTCCAACTCTTTATTCTGTTATTCTACCTGTAGGTTTTACATCTTTAAGCAGTAGATCAGAGTCAAATATATATCTTTCAAAACATAAAGAGATATAACCAAGGGGGAAAAATCCAGAAAGGTGAAATAGCAAAAGACCTTGCACTTTTTAATTTGATGCTATTAATGCATAGCAGAAGGCGAAGAAGCAATTAAATTTATACTAAAGGTTAGTTTCCTTCATACAATAGATACCATAATGACACTATGCCTTACATTTGGTAAGGACTCACTTCTCAATTTCAAATTTTGTCTACTGTCAGAAATAGAGGAGGAAGAAGAAGAAAAATCAAATGGCAAAGTCAATACTAATAGGAAAAATGTACTGAACATAGTATAAAACAATGGCATTATCTTTGACCTGTGCAGAAATTTTCAGGATCTTCTCATGTGTCACAACTTTTAATGTTCTCAAGTGGGAGCAAACTAAAACATCAAGCAGAACAGTGAGGAAGGAGTTTATTCACTAGTTTCCCCTACATATCAAAATCCTATAATCATAGTTGTATATCAGTCAAATCTCATAAATACCCATATTACTTCCCACACATATTAGCTTTGCTGCTGAAGCCTACATGCCCAACAGGTCAATAACATTTAGATTATAAACATTAGATTACAAAGAGAAAGAAAAAAGAGAGAGTCCAAGGTTTTCAAATAATAGAAAGTTTGAATGGGATGAATGAGGAAAAATGAGGACAATAGCTTCGGGATTTTTTTTATCTAATTAGAAAAAAAATGGTGTCCTAGCATACCAACAAAAAAAAAAAAATGAAAGTTTTCCCATTGATTCTATGACCCATCAATTTTCTCTCTCTGAAAATGCATCCTAGATATCTGATAATAAAGAAATGAAGTAAATTGCATAAACTCTACTTTGGGAAGAGCATAGTATTAAAGGACACTAGTAAAGAATAGCATAGATAATCTAACTGATTTTTAGGAGAAAGGATTCCAAATTGAACTAATCTAGAAAATCCACAAAAGTCATAATTACTTTGCTAAACTCCACCTTTTCTATCATACAATCTAAGAATATATTGTGAATTCTTCCTCCAAAGATTAAGGTAATTCTTTTTTCATTCAAGAAGAGCCAAGAAGAGCAAAGAGAAACTTTGAATCAATAAGCCAGTGTAATGTTATTTGAAACAGAGTTTGTTGCCTTCTGATTAGTGTGGTAAAAAAAAAGAATGCAGTGGTTCTAATTTGATTTAAGATTAGCCAATCCAACAAACAGTGCTTGGAACAGACTTTTCCCTCAAGCTATAATAAATCTTTTCTGCTTCTTTTCCTTCATTCTTTCTGGGGGAAAACTAACGAGGACAAAGAAGCATATATCTTGTTGGTCATTAAAATGGTGTTTAAGGCTTAATAAATATTAGACATTTTTTAGACAATTACAGTAGTCTTCAACTTATAACAGGTTATTTATCAACTGTTGAAAGTTATGACAAACCTCTTCCACCAAAAGCTACTTACGACCTACATTTGAAGCCGTCAAACGCTGACCGTAACTGAGAGCAGACCCTCCGACGACAGGCCCACGCGACAGGCCGGCTGGAGTACTCAAATGCCGCATCAACATGGTGGAAACATCCACTACAAAACACACGTCCAATGCTACCGCGTTCGGGGGGAACCGACGGGCGCAGGAGACCATTGGCCTGCGCCAAAAATCAACGAAATGGTCCACGTGGAAAGCACGGCGCACCTGCACCGTGTGAGAAAGCTATGGCGACTGCGTCCGGGTCCGATGCGCACAGAGACTACCCGATCCGTGTGAAAAACGCAAGCCGGGAACAGAGGACTGCCAGACGCTCAAGGTGGCCACCTGGAACGTGGATTCGCTGACTGGACGCTCGACCGAGATCGTCAGGGCCATGCGGGACAGGAAGCTGGACATCTGCTGCCTCCAGGAAACTCGCTGGAAGGGCAACAAGGCTACGACTATAGACGGCCAAATACAAGATCATATAAATGAAGTTTTAAGGCTTCATTGTGTAAGATCCCTTCTAGTAATATAGGTAGAATTTATCGTAATTTACAATTTCATGTTACGCTTCCACTGTTTCTAACATTGGTATTCTACTTATAATTCCATGGTAATTTTCAGGGTTTTTTAAAATGACAGTTGTCTGTAATTTAATCAAATATTGGGAAATTCTGAACTTTTGTGATACTTGTCAATCCATTATTAATTAATTTTATTTACTTGTTTTTTCTTTTTAGTTTATAAGTTTTCTTAATATGTTAAATAAAAATATTTTAAAAATACTCAATATACTAAAACTAATAATTAATAAACATGGATCTTGGTCTCCCAGGATAAAATATGAGCCCTATATAGATATGGTTTATATGAGTTTATTTTCTGCAGATTTTGTTAGGGTTTTATTATTAATATTAGAACATTATCCCAATGGTGCTTTTCCAAAAAGCAACTGGACTTTGTTTTATCCTTGAAGACGTTTCACTGCTTATCCAAGAAGCTTCTTCAGTTCTGACTGAATAGTGGAAAGGATTAATATTCCTTGCAGTCATCTGGTCTTTAGTACTCTTTCAGAGAGTTGTTGAGGCCACTTGGAAGTTTATCTGTGCTATTCAGGGTTACCTGAATAATGGAAATGGAACTGCCTAACTACATTGTGGTTCTTATTAGCCGCTTGGAATTCCTGTAGTAGATAAGTGATGATATAAACTTTGTATACAAATAAAATTAGAGGAGTGATAAGTCTGTTGTTTTTTAGAAATTGGTATTTAATTATGTTGCCTGTGATTTAATAGACAGCAATACTAATCAGGAGTGGGATTCTACAGGTTCGCACCTATCCGCTAGAACTGGTTGTTAACATTCTAAGCAGTTCGCAGAACCGGTTGTTAGAAGAAATTACTGGCCTAATCCTGTAAGGAAGGCAGGAAGGAAACATTCTGGTGTTGCTTACAGAAACTGCCTCTCCGTTAACCCTTATTACATTCTTGGCAGGACTAGACTTCCTGTCTCAGGTACATCTCTGGAGGTATTTTCCCTCCTTTGCTGGTACTTTGCTTGTATGGAGTGACCATTCAAAGTTACAATGGCACTGAAAAAAGTGACTTATGACCATTTTTCACACTTACAACTGTTGCAGCATCCCCACAATCATGAGAGGCTGGGGAGGAGATGTGTGCCTCGATGTGAGTGATATTGAGTTGGCCACGCCCAGCCAATAACTTGACCACCAAGCCATGCCCACCAACTAAGCCACACCCACAGAACCAGTTGTTAAAAATTTGAATCCCACCCCTGTTTCTAATCATTAGTAGGATAAACTGCAGTTTAGCTACATGTTCTATAAAGCATCTACAGCAGTGGTGGGATTCAAATACTTTTGCCACCATTTCAGTGGCCGTGGCTTGGTGGGTGTGCTTTGCACACATGCACACACTTTGCATGCATGCGCATGCCAAATGCGCACTTTGCACAGGTGCAGAGGTGTTTGTGCAGGCGCAGAGATGTTCTAACTCACCTCTTGCAAGCCTGCACGATCCTGGTTACTTCAGCAGCTGCCACGTGGCATTCTTCTATGCCGCGCAAAGCACCTGCGCTTCAAATTCAGCAGATAAAAGTGAATATCCGGTGCCCAGGCAGGTAGGTGGTCCCAATTGCAAAGCGGCGGAGAGAACCGGTGGGGTCTCCACTGCTCATCGCTGCTACTGGCTCGCCAGAACCGGGCCAAATTGGTCAAATACCACCACTGATCTGCAGTTTGATTTTCTAGGATGTATTCTTTTATTCACTAATATTTCTATTTTAATATATTTAGTGAGAGTTAATTTGAAGAAGAGGGAGTCCACCTATTCTGCAAAGCATGTGAAGGCAGGATAAGAATCTACTCAAGGAGAGAAGTAACTAGAACTAAGGAGAAATTTCCTGAAAGTTAGAACAATTAATCAGTGGAACGACTTGCCTCCAGAAGTTGTGGATCCTCCAAAAATTGGAAGTTTTAAAGAAGAGATTGGATAACCAATTGCCTGAAATGGTATCGGGTTTCCTGCCTCAACGGGAGTTGGACTACTGAACAGTTTTCAAGCTCCCTTCCAACTCTTTATTCTGTTATTCTACCTGTAGGTTTTACATCTTTAAGCAGTAGATCAGAGTCAAATATATATCTTTCAAAACATAAAGAGATATAACCAAGGGGGAAAAATCCAGAAAGGTGAAATAGCAAAAGACCTTGCACTTTTTAATTTGATGCTATTAATGCATAGCAGAAGGCGAAGAAGCAATTACATTTATACTAAAGGTTAGTTTCCTTCATACAATAGATACCATAACGACACTATGCCTTACATTTGGTAAGGACTCACTTCTCAATTTCAAATTTTGTCTACTGTCAGAAATAGAGGAGGAAGAAGAAGAAAAATCAAATGGCAAAGTCAATACTAATAGGAAAAATGTACTGAACATAGTATAAAACAATGGCATTATCTTTGACCTGTGCAGAAATTTTCAGGATCTTCTCATGTGTCACAACTTTTAATGTTCTCAAGTGGGAGCAAACTAAAACATCAAGCAGAACAGTGAGGAAGGAGTTTATTCACTAGTTTCCCCTGCTGGCACAGCCTGCAGGCAAATAACTACATATCAAAATCCTATAATCATAGTTGTATATCAGTCAAATCTCATAAATACCCATATTACTTCCCACACGTATTAGCTTTGCTGCTGAAGCCTACATGCCCAACAGGTCAATAACATTTAGATTATAAACATTAGATTACAAAGAGAAAGAAAAAAGAGAGAGTCCCACGGAAAAGAAAGGGAGAAAAGAAAGGTTTTCAAATAATAGAAAGTTTGAATGGGATGAATGAGGAAAAATGAGGACAATAGCTTCGGGATTTTTTTTATCTAATTAGAAAAAAAATGGCGTCCTAGCATACCAACAAAAAAAAATGAAAGTTTTCCCATTGATTCTGTGACCCACCAATTTTCTCTCTCTGAAAATGCATCCTAGATATCTGATAATAAAGAAATGAAGTAAATTGCATAAACTCTACTTTGGAAAGAGCATAGTATTAAAGGACACTAGTAAAGAATAGCATAGATAATCTAACTGATTTTTAGGAGAAAGGATTCCAAATTGAACTAATCTAGAAAATCCACAAAAGTCATAATTACTTTGCTAAACTCCACCTTTTCTATCATACAATCTAAGAATATATTGTGAATTCTTCCTCCAAAGATTAAGGTAATTCTTTTTTCATTCAAGAAGAGCCAAGAAGAGCAAAGAGAAACTTTGAATCAATAAGCCAGTGTAATGTTATTTGAAACAGAGTTTGTTGCCTTCTGATTAGTGTGGTAAAAAAAAAGAATGCAGTGGTTCTAATTTGATTTAAGATTAGCCAATCCAACAAACAGTGCTTGGAACAGACTTTTCCCTCAAGCTATAATAAATCTTTTCTGCTTCTTTTCCTTCATTCTTTCTGGGGAAAACTAACGAGGACAAAGAAGCATATATCTTGTTGGTCATTAAAATGGTGTTTAAGGCTTAATAAATATTAGACATTTTTTAGACAATTACAGTAGTCTTCAACTTATAACAGGTTATTTATCAACTGTTGAAAGTTATGACAAACCTCTTCCACCAAAAGCTACTTACGACCTACATTTGAAGTTACAGACCCTGCAGCGCTCATGCAGTCATTCACCCTTACAACTGACTTCAGGGATGCTACAATAACCCCTCCTTATCTCACCTCCATCCTACCTCTAGTTGTCCCCACAATCTTTGAGCTACATCCCTTCCTGTTGAGTCCCACATGTTCTTCCCCACCCCTGTCACTAATCACTCATTTGGATGTTCATTGCATTCTGTGGATTCATTGAAGCCTAACCCTAACCTTGAAGAGATTTCCACCCCAATAGAATTTTTCCAGATGTTTTACCAGGAAATGAAAATAAGTGGGATTGGAAGTATATAACGAACCTAATGCTTG
The DNA here is from genome assembly GCF_049901715.1 of Pseudonaja textilis. Classification (NCBI taxonomy): domain Eukaryota; kingdom Metazoa; phylum Chordata; class Lepidosauria; order Squamata; family Elapidae; genus Pseudonaja; species Pseudonaja textilis. Next base: position 57,949,104 of record NC_141995.1, read on the forward strand.
TTTTTTTAATTGGACCATAAGAAAGGCCGAGTGCCACAAAATGGAGGCCTTTGAACTATGGTGCTGGAGAAGACTTTTGCAAGTCCCTTGGACTGCAAGGTGATCAAACCGGTCAGTCCGAGAGGAGATCAACCCTGACTGCTCTTTAGAAGGCCAGATCCTGAAGATGAAACTCAAATACTTCATGAGAAGGAAGGACTCACTGGAGAAGAGCCTAATGCTGGGAAAGATTGAGGGCAAAAGAAGAAGAAGGGTACGGCAGAGAATGAGGTGGCTGGATGGAATCACTGAAGCAGATGGCGTGAGCTTAAATGGATTCCACAGAAGACAGTAGAGGACAGGAAGGCCTGGAGGAACATTGTCCATGGGGTCGCAATGGGTCAGACACGACTTTGCAATGAACAACAACAAAGGATTTTCCCATGTATTTTGCCTTATCAGCGCTAAAAAAACCTCTAATAATGAAGTATCCATTTTACATGTTGAACTTTATAGAGCTTGGGCACACCCAATGCCCATTGATACAACTTTTGCGAACTCCTTTGGCCAACAGCTTTGTTTCTGTTCTTACTCTTCCCAACTCCTAAGCAATATCATGTCCTCACATCATCACACACTATGTCTTTTGTGGAACAAACTATTTCCACACCACCTGGCATTTGGATTGCTTATTTCTTCATGCTTTGAAGAAATTAATAATATTCTTGCTCTAATCCACTATGCTTATATATTTAATTCAGCCCAGCATATAGTCACTACTGCATAAATATTTAGGAATTTCAGCAATAATCTTAAAAATTACAATTTTCTTAAAGAAAAGGAAACCTCATAGGCCTCATTAACTCTGTTTTCCAAATGTTGCATTTGCTTTTGCAGTTCTTAGCTGCCCATGGAGAATTGATAAGTATCTGTTTTTAAATAAGAAAGAAAAAAATTGAAACAGGGAACAGATGTACAGCTGTATTTCTGTTATCAGTCTCCTCCTGGCCACACGTCCGTTATTATTTTGCAGTGGATTTAAGAAAAAGCACAAGATTCACGAGCGTTTCTGATTACTAAAAGAAAAACTCCAACATCATATGTGCAGTTAAAAACACTAATGGATAGATGAATTAATCAAGTGCTGTTGTTACAAGAACAAAATATCTCACCATTTGAGCTTTGGCTACTAAGATAACTGGCTACAAGTAGGAAAATACCACACTGTGTCCTTCCTTCCAAATTAATATTCCCCTAAAAAAGTGGATCTTATTTCTTTAGTGAATTGCCATGGCCATTAAGTGAATCATGTATTTGTTAACTGAATCTGGCTTCCTATGTTGACTCTGCTTGTAGGGAAGGTTGCAAATTGGGATCATAAGGTCCCAGAATATCAGAAAAACATGCCAATTGCCAAGTGCCAAAATTTTGATCTGTGTCTCTATCTCTCTCTCTGTCTGTCTGTCTCTCTCTCTGTGCACGTTTTTTAACTTTCTCAACTAACCAAGCTATTTCAGGGTTAGGAAAATCATCTAAAACCCTCTGTAATCTACAGAATTAAGCATGCAGAATTAGTTCAACTGGTTTGAAAAACTTACTTTGGTACTGGAATGTATTATGGAATTTTATTCTAATCTAAAAGATAGAAGTATTTATTAGCAGATTCTGAACAAGCCACTTTAGAAAATGCACACTGCTTTCCTCAAAATAACAGCTGCAGATTAATTTCATTTAGCTAAGTGAATAAATTTAAGTGTCTTTTTTGCTCATATACTTTACAATTTCCCAACAGCAATGTCAAAGCAAAAAGATACATGGAAGAAAAGCATTTCCTTCCCAAAACATGTTCTAGTTCATGGCTAATTCTTCCAATTAATTAATTAATTAATTAAGCATGGCTAATTCTTCCCATTATTTTTGTATGCTTTTTTTATGAGCAACGATGTAAAAGAACTGGATGCGCTGGAAGAAAACTGGGCTTTCTGTTCTATCATGCCTACATAATGAAAAGAACATAAGATTAATAATGCTCTATTAAAAAACTTTTCATCGATCAAAAATTGTCAGAAATAAAGCAAGGCCCCCTCCCAAATATTTTAAAATATACTATGAAAATTTGTATGGAAAAAAGCAGTAGTTCTGTTTAAAGAAGAATTTATATTCGGGCATTTGTAATGGCACAGTGGTTAGAATGCAGTATTGCAGGCTAATTCTGCTGACTGCCAATAGTTTGATTTTAACCAGCTCAAGATTGTCTCAAGTCTTTTATCCTTCTGAGGTGGGTAAAAAGAAGACCTAGATTGTTGGGGTCAATATGCTGACTCTGTAAGCTGCTTAGAGAAGGCTGTAAAACTCTACGAAGTGATATATAAGTCTAAGTGCTTGTGTCAGTGCTATTGCTACCGGTGTTTGAATTCTAAAAACTGCACGAGAAAAAAATATGGATCAAAAATGAAAATCTGACGATTTGCATTTTTTAACATTCTTGGACAATTTATGTTGGATGACTTAGAAGAAAATGTCTTTGTATGCAATAGTATATTTTGAATAGAAGAGGTTTTCTTTATTTTTAAAAGAAAGGGTTTAAAAGAAAAGGTTTTCTTTATTTTTAAAATAAAATGCATTTAAAAATGATCAGATTTTTCTCCCTATCCAATAAGATGTGCAGAAGTGATGACTACTATCTTAGGAATCATATATTTTTTTTTTTACATATTGAAAATTGTTCTTCTAAGTGACTTCATCTGTTCTAACACATTTTTTTTTGAAGAATTAGTCTTCATTTATTATTTATTCATTATTCTCAATTATTCCAATAAACTTCATCAGGTTCTCTACATGGCGGACGGTTCAGTGTTTGCTTTCATTGCTTCCAGCTCCCCATCTCTCTTTCTGTCTTTGTCTGATTTCTTATTATTTCCTGCGAAAGAGTTGTCAAGCAAAATTATTAGAGAAATGCCTGGACTCTTCAACCATTTCATGTTATGGACATTACCCGCCAATGAAAAATTGCCTGGGTAGAAAGTGCTTATCATCAGAAAAATGAAGCAATGGACTATCTGGAAATAGCAGTTTTTATTGGTATCTAATCCACCTTGTTTGCTTTACTTCATGGATTAAAGCAGGAAAGCACATCTGTCAAAACTGGGAGAAGCATATGGTAAAGTGGAAGAAACAGCTCTTGCAAAACCAAAACTTCCCTCCCTGACTAATGGAGACCTAATAGACAACTTAAAAATGCTGTCTGGAGAATTCTGCAAATTGAAGTGCGCGCATGTGCACGCGCACACACACACACACATCCTTAAGTCACCAATGTTGACAAACAGTGCTCTAGACAGCTGATTGGTAATACTGTAAGTATTACTTTTGTCTTTCCTTTTCACTACCTAAAATATAACCAATAGGACAGTCTCAATATATCACTGGGTAACATTTGGATGATGAATATTTTGAAAAAACATTCTAAACTTGAGTTTGGTGTATATTTCTTTGTCATAGTAATTCGATTTTTATTTAGATTTAGTGTATCAATGGTTGCATTTTTTTTTTCCAGTAGATGACATTCTGTTGAAATGTTCCATATTTCTTATGGAAACATAAATTGTATATTCATCTTCCAATCCAAATCCAGTTAGTGAATCGATCTTTCCCTCCAAGTAAAAACAGCATTTGAATTGAAATGACATATTATTGAGAGCAATAATGTCATTCAGCATCTGGTTTATTGGAATTATAAATCAGTACTTCTAACGAAGACCTAAAATCCTACTTAACGACAGCAATATTGACAATTACACATTTTAGCTTTATCATCACATTGCAATAAGAGTTTATCTGTCTTTACTTGTTTATACTGAAGATGCAGCTTGAAATTTCAGGAGCTGAGGAATGAAGATGACATTACGTTATGGAATGGAGGATATATCTATTTATGTATAGATATAGATATATCTGATGAGCCATGGTTTTCCAAAAGGTATGATGAGACCTTTAATTAACTCAGCCTGGGTATGTGTAACCCCTAATTAAATTTTATTTCTTTTCTTCTGGCAGTAAAATAATTAACTAATTCAAACTAGGCTTCAAAACTATGCAGAGTAAAAACTGATTAGTAGCTAATAATGAAATATGTCAATACAAGCACAAAAGGCTTCAAAATAGAAGTGATTAACATTTTGTTCCTACATGAATCACCCTTATGAGCTATGAGGCTGTATAGTGAATATGTTTATACTATCAACTACAGCTAATAAAGAATTTTGTTAAGTTTGAAATACTGACTTGACAATATCATCTTCATTGTAGACAAAGAAGCAGAATGACATAATACAGCATTGTATTATCACATCAAGTTTTGGTGGCATAGTTCTGCAGAGTCTGAAGCTGAATATGTCTGTTAAATCTGGTGCATGATGATATAATAGCAATAGCACTTAGACTTATATACTGCTTCACATTGCTTTACAGCCATCTCTAAGTGGTTTACAGAGTCAGCCTATTGCCCCGAACAATCTGGTAGTCTTCCTTTTACTGACTGACCTTGGAAGGATGGAAGGCTGAGTCAACCTTGAGCTGGTCAGGATCAAACTCTTGGCTGTGGACAGAGTTACCTGCAATACTGCATTCTAACCACTGCACCACCACAGCTTAGTAATGTGTGTTCAACACCTGAGATTCACGTTTGGGAATTATTTAAGCAATTTGAATATAAATATTTATTGATTGATTGATTGATTTGATTTGATTTGTCAATCGCTTACAAGATAATAGGTATAAGTATATACATAGTTATGAATACATGAAATGGGGACATATAAGAAAAATAAAAGAAACAATAGTCAGGCCCCCACAGTTGTTTGCCCCCACAGACTCACAGACGCACACAATACAGAAGCCTGATGATGGCAGATGAGATTCTGCCGAAACGTTGCTACAACTTTAAAAGCACAACTACAATGACATGGGAAAATACCCAACAAAGCTGAATATATATATATATATATATATATATATATATATATATATATATATATATATATATATATATATATATATATATATATATATATATATATATATAAAATTTCTTTATTGCTACAGGAAAAAGTAGTGATGAACTTTTTCATTAAAAAATTGTATTGATAATGTGCCGGGACTGGAACATGCTGTGCTTCTATGGGCCAAGTGTCCTATCATCACCGGCCTTGCTTCTGAAGGGTTGGAGATGGAGACTGAAAAGGCCAAGATAAATGTAAAGGTCAGGTGGATCCAGGTGGATTCAAATGGTTCTTGGAGAGCAGCTATCAGACATAGCAGGTCATAACGTGGTATAGAAACTTACAGTATAAAGAGGTTTTATAAGCAAATGCTCAACAGAGTTCTATAAAATGCTTTGATGTGAACATGTTTTTAATCCAAAAAGAACCCATTCAAACCACAGAATGGTTGTTTCAGCGTTCCAGGAAGTTCTCTTATGCAATTCCAATCTTGCCAGAAATGTTATGATCTCAAAACTAAAACCAAAATACCAAAAAAACCCAAATCAAACTGCTAGTCTGGCTGCTAAAAAAAAAATTAGAATCCTTTGTTTTGAGACAAGAATTCTTCTGGTAAAAACAGGATTTAGGGGTGCTTTCAGCCATGCTTTCAGAATATTCTTGATAGGACCAGAATTGTCTAGAATAAGATGTTTAAAGTCAAATGTTTCCACTTTGATTTTCCACACCTTCATAACAATTCTACTGAATTTTGAAAAACAGGATTGTGCATGCAGATATTCGCAAGTATGTCAGTAATGTGCATATGGTTATTTAATTTTTTGAAAGATCAAAGTGATGGTACCTAGAGTTTAATAAATTGATTCTAATGAAAAGACTTCTAATGACTTCTACCTAGGAAATAAGGGTGATAGAAATAGGTTTTTTTTATTATTATTATTACGGTGGTGTCATTAAATTGGGAGACAAAAAGAAAAAAACAAGTATGTGTTTATTTTTGAACTTCAGTACATAAGAATAAAGGATTGATCTTAACATTTGACTTAAAGCCAAATTGATGAAATCATTTCCTGAACTCAAACATTTAGACTAATTGCCAAATCAGTTAAGTGATCTTGTATATCTCGAATATACGTCTAACTACAGTATATAGATATAGAATGAGCTTATCAAATTATAAAATTGAGAATAAATAAGGTACTTTATTAAGATATGCGGCTATTGAATAACCAGTTATTCTTATTTGACTGAAATTGAAAATAGCCTATATGCTGTTTTCCACTTTATTAAAACCAGGCACACCTGGTTATTCCATCTCAATCTAATGGTCATCAAATGTAATTCTGAGACAGTAGAGCTCTGTAAGCTATCTGCCTATTTTTATCATGTCCCTGCCATGTTTTCTGTCCAGTGGCACTTTTGGAAATATAAAAAAAGATCTTAAACGTCTATCTTTCAGAAAGTGGGTTAGGGCAGGAGTTAATGTAGATACATCCACAGCAACTACCATGTTTTCCCCAAAAAATGTGATCTACCCCCAAAACAAGCCCTAGCTCAATTTTCACACCTGCAACACTACCCCGCAAATATTCCCTCATGAAGCCACACCCACCATCTGGTTATACAAGCTGGGGTGAGACGTATGCCTAAAAATCAAGCTAGGGTGGGAATGTGGGGTGTGTGTGGAGCTGCCACACGTGGCCTGCTTACTTATAGGACTACCGCAGCAAGGTCTCCCATGCCCTGACATCTGTCACATGGCTGCCCGATTTCTTCTGCAGCCAGACACCACGTGGCTTGTTGTTCCAGTACCACGGTTCATTTCACGGTGCCACAGGGCTCATCACACTGGTGATGCCACATGGCACATTGCATGTGCCACATTGCACCGGTGACGTCCCTGGTGGCAGGATGCAATAAGACTTGTCGCGCTGGTGATGCCACTAGTGGCAGGAAGCTGCAAGGCTGGTTGTGCCGGTACTGCCATTCACAGCAGGATGCCACATGGCACAACGAACCATGTGGTGTCTGCCGTGAGTTGTTGCAGAAGAAATCGGGCAGCAGTGGGACAAGAGTAAGAACTAGTGCTTATTTTGGGGCCCAGGACCGGGTCTTATTTTTAGGGAAACACAGTAGTTTAAAAAAAGGAACTTTATGACTATGCTAATGAAATAATATAATCTAATCATATGTGGAAGCGAAAATATTGCTTACAATGCCTGTATGTGTTCCTATTTTTATGTAAGTTGGAAGTGCTCAGAATAATATGTCTGTAACAGTCTGTGCCCAGGCTATAGAACAAATCCAACAATTTATTTACCTTGGCACCATTATATTTATCGATGAAGTCCTATATTTATTCAGTAGATACCTTTGGTGTAATTTATCAAGATGAGAACTTCCGGTATACACTCAGCCCACCTTCCTTCTATGATTTAACCACTGAAATTCTGGAGGCCAGAGAATATTTAATGTTAATTACAGGATTTTTTCTGCCAAGATAATGACAGAAAGCTGAAACACTTGGTGGCTTATCCAAAAGTATTTTAGCATATATTTCTGGAGGCTTTTAATGGAGTCTTCAAAATTAGGAAGGTTTTGCTTTTAAAGACTCCTAAATCAGTCCAAGGTCTCCATCTGTTCTATTGTAGAGATTAAACACAAAATGTAATTATTTTAACGATTATTAACAAAACAAAGATTATTTTAGGGATGTCTAGTAAGGGAAATTGCAGTTCCATAATGGCTGACTTGAAAATATTCCCTTATTCATAGTGGAAAACTTTTCGTTAAAAATGTGATATATATATATATATATATATATATATATATATATATATATATATATATATATATATATATATATATATAAAACCCGAACAACCAAAGATCCACATATAAATACCCATGAGAACCTCAGAAAACAAATATATATATATATATATATATATATATATATATATATATATATGTATATATATATATATATATATATATATATATATATATATATATATATATATATATATATGCTTTTATAGTGGTTTCACTCTGAGAAGCACAGAGCCGGAGACAGAAGCCTGAAGATGATGAATGAGACTTCATCGAAACGTTGCCTAGATACTTCGAATCTTACGCGGGAGAAAACCCGAACAACCAAAGATCCATATATATATATTTCTACAGTGAAACCCTGCCAGTCTAGTTTGGCCCCTGCTAGAGGCAGCTTCAATTTCAACTAAAAAAACCTGGATTTTGCAATCACTCTGTAGCCAGCCCACTATGCTGCTGCAGCTCCCAAGTTAATTTCCTCCATTCAAACAAAAGAAATTTAAACCATTTTGTTTACTAGTCCACTACTCCCCATTAGCTTTTATTTTTATTTAATTTCCTTATAAATCTGATGTCAGCTGGTTGATGGGATAATTTTGGAACTTTGTAATTTAAATGATTCTTGGCTCAGTCATTTCAGCAGCCCTTGTGCCTATTATGAGTTAAATGCTTTAGCTTTCTTTTTCTTATTTTTGAAAATCAGATACCCCTTCCCATATATTCAATTTTTGGAATTTCTACATAAGTATGAATGCAACTAATACATTTTGCAGTCGGCACAATTTTCCTCAGACATTGCTTCTCAAAAATTGAGAAGCAAAATGAAATGGTATTATAATAACATGCTAATTAAGTGGTGAACACCATCAAATTTCCACAATTTCTATGTAGGAAGAATATGTACAGATATAATATGTTACATGTTGTAAATTCTGGCATCCCCAAATCCCCAAACTTTGAAGTAGGTAGGCAATTAAATAGCCGGTTCAATTTATATAACACTTAGTAAGCTATTAGTATTAATAGACAACATTAAAGTACATTAAATACATGACTACCATGAACCTAATGTTACAATCTGATAAATGTTTATTTGAAAAAGATAATCAAGTAAGTGTAAGATAGCATCCTAAATCTACAGTATGTATAATGTGAAAGGATGTAAATGAAAAATTGCTCGGGTGTATTACAAAGTGCACAACAAGCATATTTTCAGGTAAATGTAAATAGAAATTAGTACCAGGGAGTTGACAGCTGTGAAGTTTAAGAATTTGCATTGTCAGGCAGACACTTAAAAAGTAATTGGGAATACGCAGCTATGAATCAAGACACTGTGATTCCAAAGCAGTTTGTTGAGCTGAAGTTTCTTCAGAACCAATTTACTATTTACAAATAGGCTTTCTCAATTATTTCAGCAGTTTTGTTAGCCTGCATTACTTTGAATTATACTTTTAAATATTCTTTAAAGAGGCCACTATTTTTCTTTGAAAACTCACATCTGAAAAGGTTTTTAGGTGGGTCGTTATTAAATGTAGAACAGCATCACCTTCTTAAATACACTGGCTTTTAGTAAACCATTTTGTATTAAATAGGAAGGAGGATGGTAGACTATTTGGTTTTAAGGCTACAAATAATTATTCTGGTGATATATATGGGCTATGAAACTTTTCAGAAATTAACTTCTAAAATATTGACTTATTTCCTAGTTCACACATTGTGGCAGAAAACTAATTTTAGACCCCAACTAGAGACAGTGAGTTTTAGTTCTGCCTTAGAAAACAGTTGGATGATTTGGGGGCCAGTATTCAATCCTAGGAAGCAGACAATTACAAATATCAAATATAAATAATTTTGTACACAAAACTGCAGGAACATGTCCAGACAGTCTCCAGATGTCAACACTGACATGAAGGCACACACAACATGTTGTGGCTTGTTTGATACAGTTGGAATGTACTACTGATTTCATTAATTGGTCTTAAAAGCTGAAGATCAGTGCAAGAAAAACTTAAAATAAATTTGGCAGCATCATTAATGTATTCAAATCTATTCAGGGTGTCTGGGTTCCCAACCCCAAATGACACATGTGGAAGGATTAAATTAGGCACACGGTGTTTGAAAAAAAGTGCTTAACCATTTTCTTCTTACAGCGTTTTCAATGAAATAACTGCTGTTAGCTTTAAGTTTCACATAATAAATTTCATCAGAATGATGATAGAGAAAGTTTAACTACCCTACCATCATGGTTAAAAATCTGATTTTTCTCCTCTCCACCAGCTTATAATGTTGTGTTCACTTTTTGGCCAATTAGCTTAATATTAAATCTATGGGATTATTTTTTTCCTTTTGAAATCATCAAAATCACAAGCTGCATAAATTTTTTAAAAAAAAACCTGTGCAAACTTTCTCTTTTTAGTTAAAGTGAGTGGAACAGTTGGATCCTTTAATTAAGGTTCTACTGTCATAAAAGGACCTAGGGGATTATTTCACTGTTGCTGCTTCAATTTGATTTAGTACACCATGTAGGACTTGGCTGAAATGGTAATAAAAGACTAACAAGAAGCAATCTATACTCATTAATGATGTTGGAATGATGGAAAGTGTTATTTAAGATATTTAAGTATCATAATAAAGTGTTCTTCAATTGTCATATTTCTAGGCCACTCAACTACAAAACAACCCTGAGCTGTTTCACAAGATTAAAGACACAGTATTATAAAAAACACAACACAAACCATTATAGCAAATCAGAACTGGTATATGAAAAAAAAAAAACCCGGAAATGTTACATACCTCAGTGTCAGAGGTGGTATTCAGCAGGTTCTGACCAGTTCTGGAGAACCGGTGGTGGAAATTTTGAGTAGTTCTGGGAACCGGCAAATGCTGCCTCTGACTGGCCCCGCCCCCATCTATTCTCTGCCTCCCATTGAATCCCAGTTGATTGGCTGAATCTTCTTTGGTTGCCCTGCACAGGAGAATGGAGCTGGAAAGCAGGTTAGTGGGTCATGGAGGGAATGGAATTTTGCAGTAACCTTCCCCCAGGAGTGGGGAGGGAATGGGGATTTTATAGTATCCTTCCCCTGCCACGCCCACCAAGCCACCCCATACCCATCAAGACATGCCCACAGAACCGGTAATGAAGTTTTTTGAATCCCACCACTGCTCAGTCTCATCCCTAACTTAACTTTCCAAACCATCTATCTTAAGGAGGAGATTTTTAGAGATCACCTGAAGGCAGACAAGATGACAGCCATAAGGAGCTTAAGGAATATTATTCCAAAGGGCAGTTACAGTGACACAAGAAAGTCTGCTTTCTGGGACTCATTAGACAGCTTTATTTAATTGACAGCAAGCCAAGCCTATTATATGAATAGGATGAGTAGATATTATTTTAGCTACCTTACAACAGAAGAGTTTAAAAACTGATTTAGCATATAAAATTTCTCATTAATAGCTCATTATGAGAAATCTTACACATATTTGGATTTGTAGAGCAGGGGTGTCAAACTTGATTTCATTTATGGCCGCACCAGGGTTGTGTTTGTCCTTGGGGTGGGCAGGGTGGGTGTGGCCAGCTTGACATCACCCATGTTGGGGCAACTTTGGTGACCTGAGCCCTCTACCAGTGAAAACAGTCTCCTGAGCTCCATTTCAAGCTGCAATGGCCTCCTGCAACCCTCTGCCAGAGAAAACGGAGATCGGGGCGCATGTGGCCCTCCCAAGCTCCATTTACACTGACAGAAGCACCACAGGCCAGTCCTTCACTGTTTCCAGGGCAGCGCCGTGTACCAGATCTAAGTACCGTGTAGGCTAGATCCAGCCCGGGGCATTGAGTTTGACACCCCTGGCATAGAGGTATAAGTAATTCTCTTCTCTTTTTCTTTTTAAAAACAATTTCTTCGATTGGATTGAGATTTCAGTGAGCCTGTTTACATTTTTTTTTTAATTTATAAAATGCACTTTGACTCCTCAATGAATAAATGCAGATTTAATTATGCTTCATAATAAGGTTTCTGCTTCTTCAGCGAGAATATGTTCCTTAAGATGTAACCACCAAGATTTTCAATTTTCAAGCAGAACAGACTTCTGCATCCTCTGCTAGAATCCAGCGGGGGTTGTGGCTCTTTTTAAGGAAGAACTAACTTTATGGTTCTTCCATAAAGAATGGACATCATAATTATCTGGTGGATTACTTATCACTCATGGTGACCACAAGACTTCGAGAAGAGCGCAGAAAAGAATAATGATGATTATGGGGCTGGAGGTAAAAACATATGAAGAACAGTGGCAGGAATTGGGTTTGCTTAGTCTTATGAAAAGAAGAGGCAGGGGTGACATATGACAATGTTTCAGTATTGGAGGGGCTGCCACAAAGAAGAGGAGGTTAACCTATTTTCCAGAGTACCAGAAGGCAAGACAAATAACAATGGCTGGAAATTAATCAAGGAGAGAACCATTCTAGAACTAAGGTCAATTTTCTTAACAGTGAGAACAGTGGGTGCTCCACCACTGAAAGCATTTAAGAAGAGACTTGATAATTGTCTGGAATGGTATAGGGTCTTCTGCTTAAGCAGGAGTCGGACTAGAAGACCTCCAGAGTCCCTTCCAACCTGGCTATTCTGTTATTCTATCTTTTGCTCAACACTTTAAGTAAACAGAGATGGAAGGAATACTATAAGGCCATCATTTCCAGGAAGAAATTCACTGAACAGGTAAACAGGGTAAGGGTGAGATTCAAATTTTTTAACAATCGGTTCTGTGGGTGTGGCTTAGTTGGTGGGCATGGCTTAGTGGTCATGTGAATGGGTGGGAGTGGCCAACTCGACATCACTCGCGAGGGACGTTTTTCCTCACCTGGCCTCTCATGACAGCGGGGATGCTGCAACGGCCATATGTGTGAAAAATGGTTATAAGTCACTTTTTTTCAGTGCACTGTAACTTTGAATGGTCACCAGTTTTTAGACCAAAACTCAGAAAGAGTATGTAAACTGAAGTTTGAATGTCAAATCTTTTTAGCTAGCCAAGAAGCCTTGCTGAATGTCACTCATCTTGGTTCCCTGTCATTAAAAGCTTCTTTCCAGCAGCTCTGCTTTGTTATTCAATTATTTCTTCAAAGTGCTGATCGTTGCATGCCGGCTGGAAATATTCCCAGGGAGTATTTCCTCCCAACCACAGTGTAAAAAGCTTAAAATAACCCTTCCCCTTTAAGAAATACCAGCAAAAAAAAAAAAAGACTTCCTTTGGAGACAGAAAGTCTAGGCAAACTGCCAAGAATGTAATAAGGATAGGAAAAAACAAAAGGAGATTTCTTCCAACAACCAAGCTGCTTAGAAAGTTAACAACCGGTTCTAGCAAATAGGTGAGAACTGGTAGAATCACAATTCTGAAACAGGGGAAGCTAATAGAAATGTACTGTACCAGTGAGATTTGCTCACTGGTGGATTTAAATAGAAATCACTAACATTTTTCCTTTGAAGGCAATAATGTATACTTGGCAAAACTGAAAAAGAAACAAGAAGATTAAAAAAAAAAAGATTTATACTGATCATGCTTTGAGCAATCACCTTCAGGGTTTGAGGTTGATCGTGTTCCTATATGGAAACAACCTGGCACATATTTGGGATCTGGGAAACCAAAGAATGATGTGCTGTTTGATGAACAAACTACTGGTCATATATTTAGTTGATAAGCCTTGATGATGAGATTAGCTGAGGAGACTTGATTTACAATGAGATATCATAATAGGAACCAACAAGGAAACAACTCTTAATAAAATAATGAAACAATGGGCCAAGATAAACTCGAATGAAAAGATGTGGAAAGTATTATGTAGTGCTGGAGTTCAAAAGCAACTTTCTATTTATCAAGAAAACGATAGAGGAACATGAAATATTGCTGCTGATGAACTCTGGGTGCACAGAATACCAAAAAGAATCAGTATGTGGGTTATTGATTATTTTTTAAAAAAAACCTTTTGATTGTGTCAGTCAGGTGAAGCTGTGGAATGTGCTCAGAAAAATGAAAATCCCAGGACATGTCACAGTTCTAATGAAAAAACATATATACAGGTCAGGAAGCCACAGTACATTGTGAAATAGACTAGATGCAGGTTGAAAAGGGAATGAGCAATAATAAAAGTCAAGAAATACAGTAGAAAAAAATGAGACTAAAATTAAATACAAATAACACCAAATTAATGACAACAGCTACAACAACTAGCCTTGGAATTGACAATGAAGATAGTGAAGTGAGGGAGATTGCTTCAATAGTAAAGGAGCAAGCAATCAGGAAATATGCCACAGACCAGCACCTGTTAAAGCAGCCTTGAAACCCTTGGGGGAAAAAAAATTCAGATATTTTGATGTGTCTATATTTGCAAAGATCAGAATAGTGTAGGGCAAGGGTGTCAAACTCAAAGTCTGGGAGCTGGAGCCAGCCCATAGGGAGCTTAGATCTTGCCCATGTGGCACCCTGTAAGCAGCAAGGGATTGGCCTACAGTACATCTGCCCAAAAAATAGAACCTGGGAGGGCTTCATGTGACTGAAAACAGGACCCGGAGAGGCAATCACGGCCCACCGGAGCTACATTATTTTTGGGAGATCTCTCGGGCCACCGTAGGTACCCTCAACACAAATGACGTCAAGATGGCCACGCCCACCCTGGCCCTTGAAGTCGAACACAACCTTGATGCATCCTCAATGAAATCGAGCTTGACACCCCTGGTGTAGGGAATTGTGTTCCCTGTGACACTCCGTGGAAGCAAAATTTGGATTTTCACAGCGCAAGATAGAAAGAGTTTAAATGATTAGCAATGCGATTCAAAGTGACTAAATAATATTGATAAATGAGTGATGGCAAACCTGTTGTTGTATCTCTTGCTTACTGCCTGGTCAATTAATGAGATGTAGATGATACTTTTAAAAAATGAAGTCCATGTCTTTTAAAGAAGTAAAAAAATACGAATATTTACAAGAGACTTTGACAGGATAAATATCTGTTGAACAACAAATACTGAAAAGTATGATTCTTCTACGAAATTTCTGAGGTATGTGACTGAAACTTTTCTCAGCCAGACAGTGAAGAAGGACAAGCAAAACCTACAAGATTATTGCCAGCTTTTCAAAGTAAATCAGGCCAGGTAAGACTTCATAAGGACAACTGGAATTCTATTTTTATTGCTGCAGGGCATAATAACAGTATCTGAAAGGTTGACTGAGTTTGTCTCTTATACTAAAGAGAATCCAAGGGAGGTCATTTCTAAATTTCTTCTGATTTCCTTTTCACTTTTCAGAGCTAACCTAATCTTTATGTATTTGTCCTTGCATTCCTTCTCCAAGATTATGCTTATATTTCTCTAAGATTACTTAATCATGGCTTCAGAATTATGAATAGGTACATTGAGGACATGAAAGTAACAGAAACAAAACTATATGGTTAAGTATGCATAAAATAGAGTGATGATTAAATGCAATTGTTTATAAACCTGAGTAACCAAAGGCCAGAATGCCAACTGGATTTATCTGGATTCCTGGTTTAAAAGGCATTTTTAATTTTTTTTTTTTATTTTCAAAATACATGTGAAAATTACATTTTAACAGTTCTGTGTCAAGCGTCACTTATGTTTATAATTCTTTTCCATATCAAACCTTATTTCTCTTATCTTAACCATATATGTAACATTTCCCAAACCTCATAAAACTCAGACTCAGACCTTTAAGTTTCCTCGTAAGTCTATACATCTCAGCATATAAAAGGCATTTTTAACTGTCTATAATTAGAATTATTACCAGACACACAACAGTGTATTCTTATTATAAATAATCTCATTATTTATTTATTTATTGTTCAGATGTATATTTACTCTTTAAGCAGTACTCAGAAAAATGGTCATTGTTTTGTCATTGTGGGGTGATATACATTATTTTCTTTGACCAGTGTTGTTTTTCCTGGTGGATTGACATACAGTGGTATCTCCAGTGGTGGGATTCAAATTTTTTTACTATTGGTTCTGTGGGTGTGGCTTGATGGAAGTACTGTGGCTTGGCAGAGGTAGTTTGGTGGGTGTGGTAGGGGAAGGATACTGTAAAATCTCCATTCCCTCTCCAGTTCTGGGGGAAGGTTACTGCAAAATCCCCTTCCCTCCCCATCCCACTAACCTGCTTTCCAGCTCTCTTCTCCTGTGTAGGGCAACAAAAGAAGATCCAGCCAATCAGCTGAGACTCGGGAGGCAGAGAATAGATGCGGCCAGGGCCAATCAGAGGTGGTATTTGCTGGTTCTCCAAACTCCTCAAAATGTCCACTACCGTTTCTCCAGAACTGGTCAGAACCTGCTGAAGACCACCTCTGGGCACTTCAGTTCTCATCATTAATTGGTTCCAAGAGGAAGGATTAAATACCAAAAATGATGAATACTAAAAAAAAAAAAAATTCCATAAGGGAAAGTTCTAGCTTGTATGTTCGTACCAAACAAACGACAAGTACCAGGACCGAATTTTCACGTTAAAATGTGTTGAGTACCAAATTTGATGAGTTTCAAAGCAGTTGAGTACCAAAGTATCACTGTATTTGATTGGCAAGCTTGTTCCATCCTGGAAAGGATTCCATAATTTGTGTCAAATTATGGTGTGTCAGAGTTATGGATTATTGGCAATAGACAATATTAGGGAGGGAAAACAAGAAATTATCAGCACAATTCACAGAGTAAATGATATTTATAGCCTTATTAATTCATCCTTCTTTTTAGAACGGTAAATGTTTTCACTAGGGCAGGAATGTGACACTCTTTAAGAAATTTAATCTGATCAACCAAGAGATTTTTTTTTTAAAAAAAACAGTTTTTAAAACTCTAAAAGTTGATCACTGGATTTATCATGGATATATTTTGACAGGACCAGCAGCAAACCAATAGTATAAAAAAATTCAGTAACTGTAATTATTAGTATAAAAAAAAAAAACCCAGCCAAATTACAGGTTAAGAAGAAAAATGATTGCCAGTGAAATAAATATAGGCAGAGAATTTAATGAGGTGATAAATTGCTTTGGCTAGCTGCTTTTTACAGTATCTGATAGCCCATCATACTTTTCAACTAACCCAGTTAAAATGTCATGGCAACATTATATATTGTCTGTTAGAATCTCAGAAGTAGCAGAAAGATGATGAAATTCTTTGGAAAACTCTGAAGCTCTTCAGAATCACCGGTTCAATTTGTTACTTCAAAATAGGCCCCCATTTTGATTTCCAAGTGTAATTTGCTCAAAGCGTCATTGAACTGAATTACACGTTTGAAACTAAATGGCAGCCCTACCACATACTGTGTATACATGAAAAGAGTTAAGTTGCCACAAAGATAAAAATACAACTTCACCTTCTACACCATCTCATCAGCTTAGTGAGCCAGATATATTAAAGGAATGGTTCACCTTCCCTTCTAATGACACTCTTGCAATATGCTTTTAATATATTTCTCCAATAATATTTTAAAAGGTATAATTAGCACACACTTTTCAGACACATTAAAAAGATTACGATTCCCAGGTTGGGTAATAGCTAATATTTTGCAATGATAAAGCCATCTGGATATTTAGCAGCATATAGTGAAGTGCATCCACAAAGAAAATATTCTGAAATATGCTACCAGAAGCTGAATGGCCAAAATGGTAAGGAAGTTATGCATCACATGGAATGGCTAAAGAAACTAAAAGTGCAATAGCAATAGCACTTAGACTTATATACCACTTTATAGTGCTTTACAATTCTCTCTAAGCAGTTTTACAGAGTCAGCCTATGGCCCCCAACAATCTGGATCCTCATTTTACCCACCTTGGAAAGATGGAAGGCTGAGTCAACCTTGAGCCTGGTGGGATTTGAACTGCCAAATTGTAGGCAGCTGGCAGTCAGCAGAAGTAGCCTGCAGTACTTCACTCTAACCACTGCACCACAGAGGCTCCTAGCAATGCTACTTTAATGGTTGTTGTGAGGAACCACAACATTATGTTTGCATTTTTTTGATATTTTTTTTCTCATGTATATACTCTGTGCGTGTGTGTGTCTGTGTGACATTATTAAAATTCAGACACTTGGTAATTGACTCATATTTATGATGGCTGCAGTGTCCTGGGCTCATGTGATCTCTTTTTGTGGTCTTCTGCCAAGCAAAGTCTTGAAGCCAGATTAACTTGACAACTGTGTCACTAACTACACAACTACGGCAATTTACTTAACAATTGTACCAAAAATGGTCATAGAATGGGGCAAAATTGTGGTTGTAAGTCAATTGTGTTCATAAATTGAGGACTATCTATGTATGGATGTATGTGTGTACATACATACATACTTATAATGCAGTGCTGGGATTCAAATTTTTTTACTACTGTTTCTGTGGGCGTGGCATGGCTTGGTGGGTGTGGCTTGGTGGGCCTGGCAGGGGAAGGATACTGGAAAATCCCCATTCCCTCTCCCTCCCCACTAACCTGCTTTCCAGCTCCGTTCTCCTGTGCAGGGCAACAAAAGAAGATCCAGAAGATCAGCTGGGACTCAGGAGGCGGAGAATAGATATGGGCGGGGCCAGTCAGAGGTGGTATTTGCTGGTTCTCTGAACTACTCAAAATTTCTACTACCGATTCTTCAGAATGGGTCAGAACCTGCTGAATACCACCTCTGATATTATGGTATATAATACACACACGCATATATGCACACATACGTACATA
The DNA here is from genome assembly GCF_049901715.1 of Pseudonaja textilis. Taxonomy (NCBI): domain Eukaryota; kingdom Metazoa; phylum Chordata; class Lepidosauria; order Squamata; family Elapidae; genus Pseudonaja; species Pseudonaja textilis. Next base: position 57,967,626 of record NC_141995.1, read on the forward strand.
GACACATATACATGCAGAGAAAAGATATATATGCAGCAAATGCTATAACTATATATATAGACATAAACCTCAAAATAAATTACCCAGTCAATATGATCTTGCATATGTTTTTCATATCAGAGAGAACAAATTCAGGAAATGCTCATATGAATTAATTATGTTGAAGTATTAAAATGTTATGTGCAATCTCTTGAATATAATTGGGATGGCAATGTACGATGATTTCATAAAATGTTCTTTTAACCTAGCACTTGGAGAAAAAGAGAAAATTATGCTATCATAAGTGGCATATGAATTAACTTTGAAAAAGTATATATATATATCCAAGAATGTCAACTAACGTATTTCTGCATCATTAGCTCATCTCATGTGCAGAAATCAGAAATGGTCTGGCAATTGTAAATTCTAAATGTGTTAAAAATGCTCACAAGTGGTAAAGAAGAGAATATGAATATTATGAAAATCCACGATTACAAATTCCCCTTTAAAAATGACTTCAGTAAAGTTTGAAGCAAAAACAAGAGATAAAATCATACGGAACTCTGTCCAATTTGAAGGAAGTTAAAATAAGAAGTTCCTAACTTTGAATAGAATTTTAATTTATTGTGTTTTTAAAATATTTCATGTATATGAGTTTTTAAATTATCTGTACAACATTGTAAAGATCAGTAATTTTGTATAGGTCGTCTACTTCTAAATTAAATATTGGTTCTTCTTACTTGTTACACCTGTATTTTTGGATAAGTGGAGTATTTTTCAGACCAGTGGAGGAATTTTAATAAAAACCCACTTCCGATTGACACAAGTGTTTAAGGACCCATATGTCGATCATATTCACAAATTATATCTATGGAACTGCTCTTTTATAATCTTCAAATTGCTAGGAAGCCTTTTCCTTCCAATTAGGTGCTATAGAATGTTCAGAGTGACATTTTGACCTGCATGTCTAATACACCATATGCTTCCTCTTGGCTCATCTTATTTTGTATGCATGAAATATACTCAAGTATGGAGAATTTTAAAATACTTAGGGATAATTTTGAAGCTAATTAAAACTGAAAAGACTTTATTATAATTTAATTTGGAAAAACTGGCATAAACACATGAAAACTGACACTGTAAGCACCGCCTGAAGATTTGAAGAAGACAATAGAGAACTGCAAAATTTATAAAAGTTACCAAATCATCTTTATCAAATGAAATATACCATTTCATCGCTTTAACTTCTGAGCACCAAAAAATATTCTTAATGCATGAATAATAAAAATATGTTTTAAAAGAATTTAGAATTTATCTTTTCAGAAATTCATTTGTTTTGTTGTTTTGCTTTGTTTTTTTCTTTTGGTTTTTGGAATGGTGGTATCTACATTATAATTTAGTAAGAAGCTCAGGTCTTCCCTTCCTTCCTTCCTTCCTTCCTTCCTTCCTTCCTTCCTTCCTTCCTTCCTTCCTTCCTTCCTTCCTTCCTTCCTTCCTTCCTGATTCTCTATCTCTTTGGCCCAGCAGGGTGAGTCAAACAGATTGCAGCAATATGGAGAAAGGTATAATCCCTATTGAGAGATTACTGATAATGACAAATAATCAGTAGTCTTGGCTTCTTTCTCCAGCATGGCCCCTGGACCAATAACTATCTTCTCAAATACAATAAAGTGACTGCTGATAATTCATATCTGTGAATTACTGAAAAGTATTAATTTCAAAACCATGATAGCATATGTTGAATGTCAAAGGATACAGGAAACAAGAAATATTTGTCCATAAAAAGCTGGCCAAGAGGGTGAAAAAAACCCCTCTATGCTTATGTTGATATAGGTCAATAAGAAAAATTAAAACACCTTCTATCTTCAGAGCAATTCATGATCAGCCTCTCTGTAATAACTACATTGGTGTAAACCCTGAGGGAAATAGTTGGCATCATGTAAACTACTTTTCACTTAGTTTAACAGCCAGAAAATCATTATGTATTATTAGTGCTTCTATCCATGAAACTACAGTACCTTGAATGTGGTCAGCCTACGAACACATAAAGCTGATCGAATGTTTGATTGTGACTATTGTCATCATTGGAGGGATATGGGTTTTTACATTGTGGAAATTTAATTTTGTAGAGTCACCATGTGTGAATTTTGGTAGCCTTACAAATGTGGTTAATAAAAATAAAATAAAAGAACAAATCAATTGGGTCACAGGCAAAACAGTCCACTCCAACTCTGTTTAACTTTATGTACGCAATGTGGCAGTAAAAGTATCCTGTTTCCCAATAGACATGTAAGCTGCATTTGACTTCCTATAAACATGGCTTACAGCAGCGGTGCTATTCTACTGGTGTGATCTGGTTCTGGCGTACCAGTAGCGCCAAACATCAGCAGAGACCAAACCGGTTCTCTCTGAGGAGCTGCTGTTGCGTCCACCCGCCCACCCAGGCTCACGTACTGACTTTTATGTCCTGCTTTTGAAGTACAGCTGCTTTGCGCGGCACAGCAGATTGCTGCACATCAGCTGCTGAAGCAACAGGGAGTGTCATACCCTTGTTGGAGTCTGATTATGAGGGGGAGATTGAGGAGCTGACAGGGAGTGAGAATGTGGCTCCGGTGGCTATGGAAGAAACAGGGGAAGGACACAGTCTGGCTGGACATTCAGAGGAAGACCCAGGGCCAACCCCTCTTCATTCTAGGGCACATAGGAAGGAATGGAAAAGGGAGCAACTTGGCTTACGGGAGAGAAAAAGGCCCTGATCCCTTTCATTAGTTGCAGCTGGGAGAACAGGATATAAGAACACAGCACACAGCACCTTGCTGGAAGCAAAGTGTGTATTATCTTTGTCGAGGCTTATCTGGGCTTTGGCGTCCTTCCAACTGTGTGCGCTTTGTTATCTTTTGGAAGTCTGCAATTTATTATCCTGGCCTGTCGTGTTAATTACTTCAGCTTGGTTTGTGGGTTTTTTTTTATTTCTAATTTGTCTGTTCTTTGGGTTCGGACTGCATTTCTTCCCTTTGCAGAATGTTTTTGGAAGAGTATGATCTCCAGGGGCCTACAATTCACTTCATTGTTGAAAAAGCAGTCAGTTTGGAATTTATTTTCCAAACAGACAATGAGTCATGCCTTTCATTTCTTAATCAATTTATGGGAGTATTATCTGTATTAGCTGAAATATTATTTGTATTTCTTTCCATACATAGTTTATTATTTCTTTTTAAGTTCTGTGTTATATTTGAGACTTCTTCATTGCTAAACAAAAAGGAAGAGATTAGAATAGAACAACAGAGTTGGAAGGGACCTTGTTGGCCATCTAGTCTAACCCCCCACCCAAGCAGGAGACCCTACACCGTTTCTGTCAAATGGCACTCCAATATCTTCTTGAAAGTCTCAATGATGAAGCTCCCACAACTTCAGAAGGCAAGCTGGTCCATTGGTTGATTGTTCTCACTCTCAGAAAATTTCTCCTTACTTCCAGGTTCGATGTCTCCATCCATTATTCCTTGTCAGGCCTTTGGGTCCGTTGGAAAATAGCTTGACCCCCTCCTCTTTGTGGCAGCCCCTCAAATATTGGAACTGGTTGGTGAAGGCAAGCTAAAATAAGAAACCTGGAGCTTCTTTTTTAAAACTTTGATGGAGAAACATAAGGATAGGAAGTTGTGTTATGGGAGACTGAAACCTTCTGATTTTTATGAACTAGGATTGGCCAGGAACTAGCAATTGCTTTATAAATATATATATTCTTTGACCACAAGCGGGAGCTAAGAAGATGGCTAAATACAAGCATATTTTTTGAGAAGGGTTTGAAAATTGTTTACAGAAAACCATTCACTTTATAGACCGATTATGTTCTAAGAACAAAGGAAGATACAATTGATATACAGGTGGTCCTCATCTTCAGACCACAAATAAGCCCAAGATTTCTGTTGCTAAGCGAGACATTGGCTAAGTAATTTTGCCCTATTTTTAAAAACTTCCTTGCCACAATTGTTAAATGAATCACTTCAGTTGTGAAATTGTTAGCATAGTTGTTAAGCACATCTGGATTCCCCGTTGACTTTGCTTGTCAGAAGTTTGCAAGATGGGATTACATGACCCTGGGACACTGCAATCATCATAATGTCGGGCTTCCAAGATAAACTCCAGTTTATCTCCTGGAGTGAAGCCTGACACGTTATCTTGGTTGGGGAATGAACGTCCAATCTGCCGTTTCTAATATGTTAACTTGATCAGAAAATGTCTACTACCTTTGAAGATCCCATCCTGGTTCAACCCATCTCTTATCGTCACGAACATGTGAAAAAGAGGCGGTGGGGGAAGGTTTATCACTCCAACTCCTCTCATTACCCGAAACGAAACACAAAAACTCATTGGGGAAGTTATGGCACAACTTCAGAATTGAAACCACATTCTGTTTGGTAATTAGTTGGAGGTATGTAGGACCAATGGGGAGGGTGGATGTTAGTTAGCTCCATGGGGTGGGGCTGTATGATAAGTTGCGATGAGAGATGAATGATCTCAGCTGGTATATCCGTTGTTGCCGTGTTTGAGGGAAAACGAGCGAAAATAAACATACCTATTCACAACAACTCCTGTGTAATAATACAGTTTATTGCTAGAATTCCTACACGTGCAAACGAAGGCTAACACATAAATATGAGTCAGTTGCCAAGCATCTGAATTTTGATCACATGGCCATGGGTATCCTGCAACAGTCGTAACTGTGAAAAATGGTCAGAAGTCACTTTTTTCAGTGCAGTTGTAACTTTGAACAGTCACTAAATGAACTGCTGTAAGTTGAGACTACCTGTAGATGATATAAAAGAAGAGCAAGAGGTGCAATCGGGTATAGGAAGTTATCAAAACATTGAGTCAATTTCACAAGTACCTGACAATATAAAGGACACGACTGTAAGTCTGGAATATAAAACTGACATCGATCTTTATTATGACGATAGATTAGATACAAACAACTCTGCACAATTGAAACGAGGCAGTGGTGGGATTCAGCTAATTCGCATGAGGTCAGGAGAACCGGTTGTTAAATTACTGCCTCCCCCCGCTATCAAACTGGGTGCCGCACTGCAGTGGAGAAATGGACAATGGAGGGGCCAACATGAGGGGAGGAGGAGGAACAGGAAGAAGAGGGAAAGTGGCTTTCTCCTTCCCTCATGCTGGTCCCTCCACTGCCCGTTTCTCCACTGCAGTGCAGTGCCCAGGATCCAGTTTGATAGCGGGGTGGTGGTGGTAAATTAACAACCGGTTTGCCCAGGGTCAGGTTGGCTGTTGTGGGAGGCTTGTCCCACATGTAAAGCAGAGCTGGAGAATGGGGATGGGCCACGCCTCCCACAACAGCCAATCTGACCCTGGGAGAACCCGTTGTTAAATTATTTGAATCCCACCGCTGAAACAATGGTTCCAAGCAAACCCACAAGTCTCACGAGGACAAACCGTTGGACCTTTTCTTCATGGATACTAACAAGATAGCACCCAGTAACATTGAATTGCTAACTAGGGCGTACAAAACCTTTGCCGGACCAATTCACAAATACAGCTCGTCTGCCTGGAACCCACACTGCATATCAGACATTAACACAATTGAGCAGGTTCAAAGGTATTTTTTGAGAAAAGTACTCCACTCCTCTACACACAATAGTATTCCCTATGCCTCCAGACTTGAAATTTTGGGCTTGGACAATCCTGAACTGCGCCGCCTGCGGTCTGATCCAAACATCATTCACAAAATTGTCTGCTATAACAACTTGCTGCCAACGACTTCTTCAGCTTTAATCACAATAATACATGGGCAAACAACCAATACAAACTCAAGGTAAACCACTCCAAACTTGATTGAAGAAAATACTATTTCAGCAACAGAGTGGTCAACGCCTGGAACGCCCTACCCGACTCCATTGTTACAGCCTCAACCCCTCACAGCTTCAACCTCAAACTGTCTACCATGGACCTCACTCCATTTCTAAGAGATCTGTAAAGGGGGCGTGCATAAGCGCACCAGCATGCCTACCGTCCCTGTCTTACTGTCCCCATTTATCTGTATTTACTTCCTTCGTTCATGTTTCTGTTCATACCTATACTTGTTATCTTGTACAGGTTTGACAAAACAAATAAATAAATAAGATTGGAAATAAGTAACCAGTATTTTGCTCAGTAAACCAAATTGTTTCTATCCACAAAGCATATTTTAGATGTAGTATGGCTAGTACTGAGCAAACCCCACACTCAGGGGTGGGATTCTACCAGTTTGCACCTATTCACTAGAACCAGTTAACATTCTAAGCAGTTTGGAGAACCAGTTGTTAGAAGAAATTACTGGCCTAATCCTGTAAGGAAGGCAGGAAGGAAACATTCTGGTGTTGCTTACAGAAACTGCCTCTCCATTAACCCTTATTACACTCTTGGCAGGACTAGACTTCTTCTCTCAGGAACATCTCTGGAGTTGTTTTTCCCTTCCTTTGCTGGTACTTTGCTTGTGTGGAGGGACCATTCAAAGTTACAATGGCACTAAAAAAAGGAACTTATGACCCTTTTTCACATTTATGACTGTAGCAGCATCCCCACAGTCATGAGAGGCCAGGCGAGGAGATGCGTGCCTCGATGTGAATGATATTGAGTTGGCCACACCCAGCCAATAACATGACCACCAAGCCATGTCCACCTAGTCACACCCACCCACCACCTAAGCCATGCCCACAGAACCAGTTGTTAAAATTTTTGAATCCCATCCCTGCCCACACTCTCTGGCTCACTAATACAACCCTCTCAGAAAGCATCAAGGACTTCACAAACACATATTTAATTTAAATGCCAGCTGCCAAGACATGAGAAACGAAGAAAGAAAATAATCAGTATGTCTCTGTAGAGTAAACATAGTTAAATAGCACAGATTATAAATAGAATTTTATGGGAGGATATTCAGACTACTTGTTTAACTTAAATGGACTACCTAATGTTCCTTTCTGAAAAATAAAACCATGCTTTGCTTACTTTCATACTCATAACAGGAGTGTAATTCTGTGATTCAGTAACACTGCAAAGCTAGATCCTATAAAATCATAATGACCTCTCCTGTAATCTTAAAAATTTCATTCCAATATTCCTAATATAATGATAATTTGACATTGTACAATGTTCTTAGAATACAATCCAATAAATGTCTATTTCTACTAGAGACATTAGTTATATAGTAGCCATTAAAAATGTTTAACTACAGCAATAAGTGAAGCAAAGAAAAGGAACATCAGGCAAGATCGCATAAAAGAACTTATTGGCTCTATTATTTTAAATACATTTTTGAGTGTAGAAATATATATTTTATGTTTATGCATAAAATCTCCAAGATCAGTTGCACACAAATACATATAATTCCAATCACTTTTTTGTCAGTTTAAACAGAAATATACTAAATTATAGTAAACTGTAACAAGGAAGATGCCAGAATCAAACCTCACGTAAGATTGTTCTAGAGTGTAGAAACAGTAGTTAAATGTGAAGTTTGGTAAATGTGTGATAGGAAATGTAGTAGTTTCACTACTAAAAGTTTAAGCACAAATGTTAAAGATTGCGGTAGAGTAAGCAAGGAAGTCTTAATATGCCACAATGAACAGTCTGAATTGATTAGGAACACAGCCATCACAATTACTGTATTTTGACATGGAAGCAAAAAACCCTTTTGCTAAAATGTCCTTCACTAGCCATATTTTAGACCAGTTGCAGTTTCCAAAATAATGTCTAAGGCTACCACTTTGAAGCGAGCTGTCAGCTGGTGCTCCGTTCAAAATCCAAGAAAGAAATACTTAGACTCTTGTAATTAGAGAAAAGATATCTTTTACTGGAAGTCAAGTGGTAGCAACAAGAGAATTCTGAATCTGAGGAAATAGGCACGTACATCACATATATCAAGGGAATGAAATGTTCCCATGCCCAATAGTTCAAACAGTTCTTCCAATTAAAAGTTGTGGACGCCTTCAGGTGGTGATGATTAGTTGACCTTGGCTTACTCAGATAAAGGTTTGCAGTTGCGCAGAGAAGAGAAAGCTAAGCAAGAAATAAAAACCCTCTTCAGTTTATACAATATCAGTTAGTAACACCTCCAGCTCACTTCCCATACATTTCCCCCTTCCATCTCCTGTTACTCATGACAGCCAGAAAGAAGCAAAGCAAAGGAAGAAGATCTTGAAGGCTGACACGAGCTTTGCAATAGTTTCACCTATATAATAAGATTATCTAGTATCAGCGATGGTTTTAAAATTATTATTACTATTACTATTATTATTGTTGTTGTTGTTATTTATTGGCCAAGTGTGTTTGGACACACAAGAAATTTGTCTTCAGTGCATAAGCTCTCAGTGTACATAAAAAAATACATTAATCAAGAATCATAAGATACAACATTTAGTGATAATCTTAGGATACTAAATAAGCAATCAAAATCATACTAGGAAACTAAATAAAGCAATATAAGTAATAAAGATACAAACAACAAGGTTATAGTCATAAGTAGAAGGAGGTGGATAATAGGAAGGATGAGAAGTAAATCATTTGCCAGTGTTGTGGGAATTAGTTGTTTAGCAGAGTGATGGCATGTGAGAAAAAAACTGTCCTTGCATCTAGTTGTTCTGGTGTATAGTGCTCTATTATGTCGTTTTGAAAGTAGAAGTCATATAAAATGAAAATTTAGCTTTAGCTACTTCTTTCAGATTCAACCTATGATACTGGAAGAAATGTAAAAAGTCTTCAGATGTCAACCCCGACTTCAGGACAAAAAGAGAAATATAGCAGGTTATCATTAGTGTACTGAGAGTGTCAGGTCATTGTAAAATAATCCTCAAGTGAGAAAGTACTAGAGTAAGAAACCTGATAGTTTCACAACGAGAGGACAAGTTACAAAGACTGGACCAAAGAATGCTACCAAATCATTATGATTACCACCGCTACCTGCACACCACAAACATTGTTGGATGACAGATTCTTCCTGCCTCCTCTTCCGGATCCTAGAGAATGCCAAGCAATCGAACCATAAGGAGAAAAAACACAATGGCCGAATCAATAGAAATCAATTGGGGCATTATTTCTTTACAGGGTGACTCCTGCAAGGACCACTGATGCTAAGTCTTGGGAAAGAAAAAGGGACGCCAATGGTTGAAGAATGAACTTCAAAATTTACTGAACTGGCAGAGATGGAGAAATTAACTGCATTGATTATAGACAGTGGGTTAGATTAAGTTTGGGGGATTTTCAGCATTTTAAATAAAATAACAGAGGGTTTAGATGATTTTTCATATGGTGGGTCGACTTGACGATAGATTTCCACATAATTGACATCTTTCTATACAACATCGTATTTGCAAACAGGAGTCTTCTCAAGAAGCAACAGCATGTTTGGGGTGTGTGTGTGTGTGTGTGTGGAGTTTGCATCCCAAAGTATGATCCCATGTTTAAGCAGCATCTCCTGTGTAGAATTCATATCCCCGAATAGGCAGAAGACAGAAGTTAGAAGCATGTCCTGTAGTGAAGAGCACAGACCATTTCTTCTATGTTGCCAGAGTTTAATTCATTTACAGTATGTGTGTGCTTTTCTCCTCCCCTATTAAAAACGAAAGCAAAAGCTGTGGACATGTAGTGAGAGAAGGAATTTTGATGTATTCATTTGAAATGAACCCGCTGTCCAGAAGTCTAGTAAACAAGTGTAAGTAAAGGGCAGTGGTAGAATTCCAAAAATTTTGCTATGGGCTCTGTGGGTGTGGCTTGGTGGCATGGCGTGATGTGGTGTGGCTTGGTGGACATGGCTGGGGAAGGATACTGCAAAATCTTCATTCCCACCCCACTGCTGGGGGAAGGTTACTGTAAAATCCTAATTCCCTCCCCGTCCCACTAACCTGCTTTCCAGCTCCGTTCTCCTGTGCAGGACCACAAAAGAAGACCCAGCCAATCAGCTGGGACTTAAGAGGCGGAGAAGAGATGGAGGCGGGGCCAGTCAGAAGTGGGATTTGTCTGACTCACAGATGAACACAATACACAAGCCTGATGATGGCAGATGAGATTTTGCCAAAACGTTGCTACAACTTTAAAAGCACAACTATAATGACGTGGGAAAATACCCGAACAAAGCTGAATACCATACATATACATACCTGTGAAAACTTAAGAAAACACACACACACACACACGCACACACACACACACGGTTTCTATTACTTGTTTTCAGATACTCTGTATATTATTTTTGCTTAATGAACTGACTTGCTGATTTATCCATTCTTTAGCTTGACCATTATTTGATTTCTTCTTTGGTTGATAAATGCTTTATTTCTGTTCCCAACCATAAACTTGACAGATGGCAATTAGCCAATAGCTTCTTACTAGATGTTAAATATCATGAAAAAAGATAGCACCCTGGAGGACTGAGCAAGGAATTTCTAGAGAGCTGAGCATATAAAGTACCTTGTGATAATTTACCTTAAATACAGGAGCAAAAACAGCACACAGTAGGACTTCCATCACTAACAAACAAACTTGGTTGACCTGTGCAGACCCTCTGACTTGATTTTACAAATCAGAAAACCGTTTTTGAATTAGATTTGTGTACAAATGACTGGCACAGTATTGCTAAGATGTATAAATTGTACGTAGACCGTATGATTAAATGCACAGGTTTTTTTGATGTAATATATTTGATCAATAGGAAAATACGTGGAATAAAGATGCAAATTTGCCTTGAATTATACCTTGAAAGAGAATTTTTATAGGACAATGTATTTTTGGTATTTAACTTATCAAAGATTTATAAGGGTCTGTCAAACATATGCTGGAAAAGCATAAAGGTATTTTATATTATTTTGATGATTATGTAAGAAAGCTAAGAAATATCGGGATCGGATACAATACTTTAATTCAGAGAATTGTTGGAACAGATGTAGAATTAAAACCAGAGGGTTTTTTTATTTTTAGTTTTTGTGAATAAACATCTTGATAAAGAACATGGGATTTTTACTATTACACACAATAACAGAAACAAGACTTTTCTTTACATAGAGATGGAAGGACTTGCAGATGCCCACAAAGAAGAAATGGATGGTGAAATTCATGGAGTGAGTTGGAATGGCAAAATTGACTATTTTGATTAAACAAAATACTTTATCTAGCTACCGAAAAACCACTTTTGTATTTTTTTTGCTTAAAACTGAAAGATACAAAACTTTAATTTTGGAATGTGACAATCAGTACTTGCTTATGTTTATAGAAATAGTGCATACTATTGTTAATCTTCCAGCAAAAGGTTAACATATTTTATATTTGTAGCTATGTGCAGTAGAAGAAAGTTGGGAATCACTATTTTTTATCTTTTTTTTTTATTTTTTGCACTTCTAACCTTGTTTCTTTCCTGGTTTTCCTTTCTATTTCTTTCTATTTTTGTCTTCCTGTATTTTATTTTTTGCTGGAACTTAACAAAGTTTTTTTTTAAATAAAAAGAATCATCACTTCTAACTCTTTCATTTCTTTGGTGACTCCAAAAAGTAGCCACTAGATTCAAATGAAGAATCTAGGAATATCTGAATAGCTACACTTCTTCTGATCCCAATAATACAGATTGTCCATTAAGGCAGTAAATACTTGTCTCACCAAAGTCACATTTAAATTCATACAGGAAAAAAAAATCTACTTAATACTTTCTTCTAATACTTTTAGGATCTGTAATATTAACTTTCTTACGTACCATCTTGATAGATACAGAATATGACACTTGAGTCATTTACTTTACCATGCTAGGATTCCATCTTATTTCCACTTTCCATCAATAATGTGACCTAAATATTCTTGCGAAATACTAAGCTTGACAGCAATTTCCCTTTGAGTGGTCTGACAATTGCCCTTGATTATCATTAGTTAATTAATTATATTAGAATTAATTATTGATTCTCATATGAAGATCAACTTTTCCTGTCACAGGTCATCCATTTTATTATTAATCAAAATTTCCCCGTTCAACATCTTTACATATTTCAGCCCATTAATACATATTTGTCATGTCAATAGCCATCACCATAAACAACCTGCATTTAGTCATGAATTTCAATTGGAAGGACTCTTCAGCAATTTAATCATGGTGAGTTGATCAAAGGACACTGACAAAATACTGAATGAAGGCTTCATAGCAACTACCAACTAAAGTGAAATATCTGTTTTGCTTTGGTTTTCAGGTGTGGCTCGGTAAAATAAAGAAAGAGACCCTTATGACAAGTTATAAGTATTCAATCATCTGAATAAAAAATGGATCTAAAAAAGCAAGAGGGAATCCTGAACACACTGTGACACTCACATTTATATGTTTGCTAAATTGCTTACTTCATTATACAGAGAAGCTGGCACTCTATGATAAGATTAAGAAGCACAGAAATAGTCAACCTCTTCTCTTGGTGGGTTTTCCAAGGACATTGGGGACTACTGAAGGGACATTGGGTGTTTCATGTGGGACTTTCTATGATACTGAAGGTCTGTTGAGGTAATTGTGCCAACTATACATATGTCCCAACAAGGTTGTTAGAATTATTAGATTCCTGATCAAGAGAATATATGCTGAAGAGTGTGTCAGATCTTTTAGCATATTAGTGCTGCTATCTGTTGATGCTATAACATGCAAGGCATTACTTTTCATTCACCCCTTATACAATATATCCAGCACTGTGCAACTTCATACTGTTCAATAAAACAGTGGTTGGATACTTTAATTGCTGTGTCGCACATAGAAAGCAAGAAATGATGTTATTTTTAAGTGGAGTTTAATGCCACATTTACCCAGTTCTATACTTTTAACTCATCTATCCAGTCAATTTATTTCCTAAATGTCAACTAGCTGTATGTGTGTGTGTGTGGGGGGGAGGGACGCATAAACTACCACATTTTTAAATTATAAGTTTAAATAAGTTATGATTATAACTTTTATTGAAACAATAATTTAATATTTCAATTATATGTGATCATTATTGTTTCTACAAGATGTCTTATTATAATTTAATGAATCAATTTTCAGTCATAATCAACAATATTAGCATACAACTATTAAAACTCTTTCTTTTGGTCATATCTTTTGGGTTACAAAAATAATTTGGCCATATATCTATGTAAACATAAAATTAATTTTCTTATTTTACCTTTCTGTGTGTATTACTAATTTGTGGAAAAGCTATCAGATGACTAAATTGTTGGGTTTGACTCTTTCACTTTCTAAGGTCCAGATTCAGGTTTCAGTGTTAATTAGCTGAAGTGTAATATTTTATGTTTTAAAATTAATGCATTGGGGAAAAATAGGTAATTATTGTGTTATTTAGCAATTTTTGACAATTGCATGTACATGGTAAAATTATGCAGTCTTGTCTGTTGAAAACACCATGATATTCAAAGTTTGTTACCTTTTCATTTGCAATTATTAAACATTAGTATTTTCAACCTTATAGATGTGTTGGAAGAAATGTCCATCTGGGTTCAGTTCCAAGTGGGCAGAAAGATACTGGAAACATGGAGGCTGCTTGGAAAGCTGGTTTAATAGAGCAGAACCAGTAAACACATGGTCCTGGTGCAGCTGAAAACATGGAGTGGAGAGTGACTGTTATTTATACCCTCTCTTGGTCCCTGAACCCGAGCTTCCTGTTCCTGTGGCAAGGGCATATATTCTATTGGTTGCTATAGCGGTCATGTGCAAATCCTAGGAGTTTGTCTGAGATAAGCTTTGTTGAACTGTGCTGGGTGATGTAATGAAGTGGCTTGTGTTCTGAAAGGGGATTGGGCAATTCTTCTTATGGCTTAATGGCTTTGTCCTGGTTTGGATCTTGAGTGAGGGCTAATCCTATCACTCTAGAGCTGAAATCTTTTTGTCTTGTAGATAGGATGTCCCAGTCTTTCTGGGGCTATTAACAAAGGTGAGGGCTGCTTACCAAGAGCACGTCTCTCCTTTTCTCAACCAGGGAAATACAATATTCTGTCTTTTTAATATTTCCTAAAATATTTCATTCTTTTAGGAGGGGTGGGTGCTAACTTTCTTCAGGTCCCCTAGACCTGGGAACTGCACTGTATCTTAGTTGTTCCTAGCACTGCTGTCAGGTCCCTCTAGATCTCTGTCAGGACACTGCCATACTGGCAGGGAGGGAATTATCTTTTACAACCCTTTCCTGTTTCTGGTCTTTCTGACACTTTGATGTACCTTCTTGGAAAAGGGAGGGAGAGGGATAGGCCCTGGGCCAGCTGTTTTGTTTCAGCTCTGAAGGACCTGGAACAACGGCACCTGAGAATAATTTCTTATCATCTTCTCAGCTCCAGGTTCTCACAACAACTTCACACCTGTGGATTGGACTGGGGAGGGATTTCTGCAACTTTTAATCTAACGATTCTGAGCGGGAATTTCAGATCCTGCCTTACTCTTCTTGCTATCACTATCTCCCAATAAAAGTTTCCTTTTGAAATGTTACTTGTTTCAAGAATTCTGCTTTCTTGAGGAGAGAGGACAGGCAAGTCCTTACAACTGAACTTTTCTGAACATTGCTTTGATATTGTTCCTGGGATCTGTTGGAGTCCCAGTTTAGGAGCCACAGCCAAAGTGCTGCTACCACCACTGGGAACACTTTGGCTTTTACTTTCCACATTCTCTCCAACGTTGAGAGGCCCTGACACTTCTCCAATTTCTCATAACTCCTTTTTCCTATATGTTGTTTTTATTTTTGCATTGCTGAATCTATCACCACCATTGTTTTTTGATCTTCGTCTACCACGAAGATGTCTGACTAGTACCCATTTGTCTATCTAGATCTGGAAGTACCACAGGACCTTACCTTTGTTATTCTCCACAATCTTCTGTGGGATCTCCCATATGGACTTAGGATGGTATAGCCTATATTCTGGGAAGATGTTCTTGTACACAAGGCTAGCTACTTGATTGTGCCATTTAGTGTATGCTGTTCTTACCTGCATCTCACACCCTGCCACTATATATTGGACTGCCTCTGAGTTCTCTCTGCATAATCTGCACCTTGGTAGGCCCCCTACTTCTAGGGTTTAGTGCATGTTCTTGTGCTATTATGACCAGTGCTGTCCAGGCCTTTCCAGCCACTGAGGATTCCTCTGCTGGATCTTCTTCCCATGTCTGTTGTTGCTTCAGGCATTCTCACAGCAGGTACTCTTTGGATGCCATGTTACTGATGCATTCTGGATGCTTTGGGTTTCGTATATGACCGTGGCTTCCAGATTCATCAAACCCTGACCTCATTCTTTCTGGCTAATGTACAATCTCTGGGTATTGGACTTGGGTTGGACACTTCCATACACTGTGAAAAACTTCCAGATCTTCATAATCATTTTGTGAATCCCAGAACTGAAAAATTACGCAAATTGTACTTAGTTTAGTTTACTTTATTGTCATTGTGCCTCATACAACAAAATTAAACATCTTCAGCATACATTATGACTATGAAAATAAACACAAACAGACATCCTTTACATTCTGTACATTGAACTGAAAACCCCTGATATCGCATTAATATTGCACTACACAGTAGAATTCATCAGAGCTACTGCCCTGGGATAGAAGCTGTTTTTCAGCCTATTTGTGCTTATTTTTATTGTCCTGCCAGATGGTAATAGTTCAAAAAAAAGGGTGCCCAGGATGAGATGGAGCTTTGAGAATGTTTTGAACTTTCTTAAGGCAGTGGGAGCTATAAAGCTCTTCCAAAGAGGGGAGAGGGCAACCCATGATCCTCTGGGCAATGACGTTAACCCTCTGGTGTGCTTTCCTATCTGCCATTGTGCAATTGGCAAATCATACAGAGGTGCAGTAAGTTAAGATGCTCTCTATGGTGCAGTGGTAGAAGATCACCAGCAGTTTTTCATTCAGTTTTTTTTTTTTTAAAGTCTCAAGTAGTATAATCTCTGCTGGGCCCTTTTGACCAGGGCTGCAATGTGAACATCCCAGGTCTTATATTTTTTGTATTACATTCATTCTTTTCACGGTCTACTCAAAATTATAAACAAACACTTCTTCAGCTGTACTGGCCTAAGGGAAAGAAAGTAGGGTTTTTTTTTTCCTTCTTATCCTTTCATATGATATCTGTATGGCATAGGAGCAGGGGAGATGATTCATTTGTAGCATTATACAAAGCTTTTCTGGGACTTTCAGGTTGAATATGACATTGCCATAAATACAGACACTTTCTCACATCCTTATTTGAATCAGAAAAGTCTAAAACTGCATACTATATTAATTAACACTATAGAGTTTCCATTATCATTGCTGTCACAGTTTTTGTACTTGCTGTACTCGGTGTGCTGTTCTTTTAGCTATTTTCCATTATGTTTTGACAACTGTGTGAGTTTGCCAAGTTTCAGTAATGACAGTAAATGTTTCAGAATAATCTATGGTGAGTTTCAGGATTAAACAGAGATTTAAGCCATATCTCTAAAGTTCAGTTCAATATTTTATTCATACTATAAAACTCTTTACATAGTATTTTAAAAGTTACAAATACATCTTTCACATTTGACACCACACCTGGAGTATCAAACAGCACGAAGACTCCACCCCATTTCAGAACCCAGAATCCTCGCATTCATTTCTATGGCTGGTGTCTGTAACAGTCATCATTAGTTTGGTCTTGTTTACATTTAATCTTAGTCCCAGTTTTTTTTTTTCAATGTGTTCCTTGGCTTTTATTACTAGACCTTTTAAATCATTTGCATTTTCAGAGATCAGAGTAGCATCAGTAGCATAGCGTAAGCTATTGGTAGTTGGTTTTTTTGCTTCCAAAAACGAGGCTCATATTTTTAGATTCAGTTTGACTTAATTTAATTTTATCCTCAAATTAATCAAACTACTTTTCTTCTGCAACTGTGGTTGGATCATAAACCTGGTAGTGTTAGAAGGATGTCCAGAAAGTCTAATAGACATTACTATATCACCATGGCTCCTTTGCAGTTCATTTCCTATGTAGTAAACAGTATGATTTTCTGAATGAAATTCTAGTCCATTTCTATTGGCTGATGCCTAGGGTGTCAGCCTGCAAAACTTTCATCTTTCACAGTTTTGAACTTTTTCATGTTCCTACTTCTTATATTTCATGTTCCCATGGTTTTTAGAGCTTCAGATTTTCTTTGCCTTCAGGACAACCACTACTACATATGCCAAAAGCGTTTACCTACACATGTCATAAACCACACTTGTATTTTGAAAAGTTCTCAGGTTTTTTTTTCAATAGTATGTTGAGTGCTATTCAACTAGAGAAGCTCATCATCTGCACTCTTATCAACAATCATTTTATACTCTCTATCCATGTGGCTTTCTTGATAAAAAAATACAGGAGAAATTTGCGATTGTCTTCTCCAGTGCAACATGAATTGATACCTATGCCTGATACCAGGGGTGGGATTCTACTGGTTCTGTCTGGTTCTATAGAACCGGATGTTGGGGGCTCCTGGTAGTTTGGAGAACCAGTAAAATGGCCCCCTGGTTGGTCCCACCCCTATCTGCCCGCTTCTCTGCTCCCTGCCCAGTCATTCCTTATAGCACATGTGCAACATTGTGCGCATGCACGACATGCCTGCAGACTGCTTTTGCCCGCCAGGCCAGCCATTGCTGCCTGCCTTCTGCTATGGCCCTGCCTTTACTGATCTTCCTGAGTGAGTGAAGCTCTGAAGCCCCGGTCGCCTTCCCCCACCACTTGCCTTTTGCTGCCGCAGCGGTTGCCTTTCCTCTACCACTTGCCTTCCCCCAAGGAACACGTGGGAGGCTTGTATAGGTTGAATCCTGCTTTTCTCTGTTTGCCCAGCAGCTGTTTCTAATGTGAGGGGGGGAGCTCCCATTAGAAACCCTGCCCAGCCCCTCCCAGAAGTCCTCACTGTTCTGTATTAGCATTCTCGAAGGCGCGCACCCTGATTGGTCCAACCGGACCGAAACCTGATTGGTTGACTGAACGCCCATGATTGAGCGTTAAGAATCTACCGCGATTGGCACGAGCCGATCGCGGAAGATTCAACACGCTGCCATTGGCCGCCGAGCCGCCGGCCGCTGTATAAAGCCAGGCGGCTCGCACACTTTCCCCGTCCTTATTTCCTGAACAACAATAAAGAGCTGAATGTTCACCTAAGCGTCTCGCCTCTTCTGTGACCTGATCCACCGATCTAACACTCACGAGGCTCATCTGGCTAACAGGTAAGTATAGGGTAGCCTCATGGGAGCCAAAACGGGGAGTTGGGGGGGTCCAGAACTGCCCCCACCCCATTTTTACTCCCAAGAAGCTCCAGGGAAGCTCGCTAGGCCAAAACCGCCATCCCACCCTGTTTTTGCTCCCAAGAGGCTGCAGGGAGGCTCGCTAGGCCAAACCGCCACTCCCACCCCGTTTTTGCTCCCAAGAAGCTCCAGGGAGGCTCGCTAGGCCAAAACCGCCACTCCCACCCCGTTTTTACTCCCAAGAAGCTCCAGGGAAGCTCGCTAGGCCAAAACCGCCATCCCACCCTGTTTTTGCTCCCAAGAGGCTGCAGGAGGCTCGCTAGGCCAAAACCGCCACTCCCACCCCGTTTTTACTCCCAAGAAGCTCCAGGGAAGCTCGGTAGGCCAAAACCGCCACTCCCACCCCGTTTTTGCTCCCAAGAAGCTCCAGGGAGGCTCGCTAGGCCAAAACTGCCACCCCCTACCCCATTTTTGCTCCCAAGAGGCTGCAGGGAGGCTTGCTAGGCTGAAAACGCCACCCTCACCCCGTTTTGCTCCATAAGTTCAGAGTGGATTATCTAGAGAACAACTTACCTTTAGGTCTCATTCATTTGCTCAATTTCAGAGCATACGTTACACAATTTCCAAAGCATAATTCAGATGATTTAGTAGTATGCCTAGCTATTGCTTCATTACTTCTACTGCTGTCGCAATCTTTATGGATTGTCCAATGGCCTTTTAAGTTTGACAAGCAAAAAACATAGTAAATATTTCTCACAAATATTTTCCCTCTTGCACTTTCTAGTCCCTTTTAGGAGCACCCTTCACATCAATCACAGTGATTAAAATAGGTTTGGCATCGTTATAACAGAAATAGACTTTTCAAGATTCATTCATGTCTTCCTATATAAACTATACAGTATTTTGCATTATCACTCCCATATACTGCAATCTTACAAGCCCCGAAATAATCTTGCCATTTTGCCATAGAATGGTTATTCAGCTCTATTGTATATAGTGTATCCTTATTCAATGAAGTGACGATGTTCAATGAATCATCAATTTAGCCGAGTGGTAGCTGGTGTGTATGGTGTGTGTTTTTTTTAATTGGACCATAAGAAAGGCTGAGTGCCACAAAATGGAGGCCTTTGAACTATGGTGCTGGAGAAGAAGACTCCTGCAAATCCCTTGGACTGCAAGGCGATCAAACCAGTCAGTCCTGGAGGAGATCAACCCTGACTGCTCTTTAGAAGGCCAGATCCTGAAGATGAAACCAAAATACTTTGGCCACCTAATGAGAAAGAAGGACTCACTGGAAAAGAGCCTAATGCTGGGAATGATTGAGGGCAAAATAAGAAGAAGGGGATACAGAGAATGAGGTGGCTGGATGGAGACACTGAAGCAGTCGGTGAGAACTTAAATGGACTCCAGAAGATGGTAGAGGAAAGGAAGGCCTGGAGGAATGTTGTCCATGTGGTCGTGATGGGTTGGACACAACTTTGCAACTAACAACTACAGATTGTATATTTTAGCTTTCAGTGCTTACACTCATGCAATATGAAATATATAGTTCTGTACTTTCTTCCTGTTTTCCTTCTGGTAATGATTTCATGCCATAATTGCACCTATTTTGCAAAAAGAAATATTTAAAAACAAAGAGCCCATAATAGCTGACAGTATGAGGATTGTTACATCCTAATAGAGTGGAGTGGAATGGAATGGAATGGAATGGAATGGAATGGAATAGAATAGAATAGAATAGAATAGAATAGAATAACAGAGTTGGAAGGGACATTGGAGGTCTTCTGGTCCAACCTCCTGCTTAGGCAGGAAACCCTATACCATTTCAGATAAATGGTTATTCAATCTCTTCTTAAAAACTTCCAATGTTGGAGTATTCACAACTTCTGAAGGCAAGTTGTTCCACTGATTCATTGTTCTAACTGTCAGGAAATTTCTCCTTAATTCTAGGTTGCTTCTCTCCTTGATTAGTTTCCACCCGTTGCTTCTTGTCCTGCCTTCAGATGCTTTGGAGAATAACTTGACTCCCTCTTCCTTGGGGCAGCCCCTGAGATATTGGAACACTGCTATCATGTCACCCCTAGTCCTTCTTTTCACTTGACTAGACACACCCAATTCCTGAAACTGTTCTTCATATCCGGTCCCCTAATCATCTTTGTTGCTCTTCTCTGCTCTCTTTCTAGAGTCTCAACAACTTTCACTGTGGTGACCAAAACCAAATGCAGAATTCCAGATATACATATCTGTATGTGTTTCTGTGTGTGTTGTTGGGTGTTGCTTTGGCAAGAAAAGATTGGAGCCTGCTTAATTGGTTGTGGAGGAAACAAAATCAAACTCTGTGTACTCTTTTGTGTATTCATGTATCATGATCCCAAACCCATTGATACTGATTGAAGAAAAGTGATCCATATCTTCACTTGTAAAGCAATGTGATCACATGGAGAACGATGAAACCATCTTATCAGGAAAGAAGAGCCTGATTGAAGTGATCCAGATTGCCTTTTGAAAGAGCCCACTGGTGGTTTTCAGCATTAAATTTGCTACAATAGCCAGTGATGAACTATACGAAATCTCATACTTTCAAGCCTTCCAGTAAAAAGAGTATTAACTGCCTGCCACATCTTGCTAAATGTTTTCTGACACCAAAACATAAAAGATTACTATCATTTTCAATAAAACAAGTATACCAAGATCTGAGATGCTTAAGGTTTTGAACCAGATATTGATCTTGAGTGAGATTTTGTTTCTTTTCTGCCTCTTCCAATTTTCTGAGATTAAAAAAATGATCTTATCAGGCAATAGAACAAGGCATTTGATTTTAGCTGGATTAAGTTGGGAACTCGGTTGAATATTGGAGGGGTTCTGTGTTTAAAACGAAGTGACGTTTTATTCCAGCTATTATGTGAAAGGATGAATTCAATATTTATAGTTGCATACTTCTATATTGGGGAGTAAATAGGATTGTTCATAACTTTATTATTTCCAACCAAATGAATTCTTATGTAGTTAAAAATCTTGCTGTAGGATATAAAAACATAATAATTTATCCAAGAGTTCTTTTTTTCTCAGTTCATCCAGCATTTGATGTACTGTATGTTCCTTATACCAGTGCTGATTGCAGAGTTCTACAAATAGAGGCTCTGGAGGAATTGGCTGATGCTCATAGGCCTCAGGTACCAATTTTTATAAAAAAAACATATAAAACTGACATTGATTAGTCATGAGTTTGATTGAACTACTTTTGCAAACAAATGAAAAGATATCTTAAAATGTGAAATTAATGTATTTTGATATTAAAAGGAATTTAATATATTCTAATCTATTAATTATTTTTCAGAATTTTTTTTAGTAAGGACTAGATGAAGCTTACAAGTTGGCACTATATGAAATATTATTGCATAGGGTACTGATTTTTCCACATTGCCATTTTTGGGACTAAAACCTATAGGCTTATTAACATGCATAACTTAGTTACTGAAAATGATAAAAGTAAGATATGATGTACATAGAAATGGAATGCTTAGCAAATGGTTCAATACCAAACAAAGACTAAGTATATGTCATATCCCATTGGTTGTTTAAAATATATTGTATTCTAGATAAATGTTATGTTAGAAGTGTTCAGACTAGGGATATGGATGTTGTATACAAATTTGCATTCAGATAATACATCTTTGTTTCCTGAAAACATGAATGTGTTGCAATTAATGTTTAATTATATGATGGAAAAAAGAGTGTGAATATGAAAATCAATGTATCAAAGACCAAGGTAGAGAAAATGGAATGAAGATTTGTTTGCATAAGTGGATAAAAAAATGCAACAAATACAATTTTATTGTATGTTGGAAGAATGTTTACTAAATATTGGAAGATGGATGGAGAAACTAAGAATACAAATGCTGATAGAAAAATATTCAGTAGTATATTGTTTGTCATAACCTAAGAGTGACTAGATTGCTTGGCTCAAAATGAGCCCTGCAATCTGTAGACTACTCTTAATGCCTTATTCATTCATGATTTTAAATTATACATTGGGGCATTCAACTTCTACATGTCCTGCTATGTTCAAATTATATTAGTTATGTTTATCGTTCCCATTCATAGATAAAAGAAAAATCTATAAGATTGAAGTTTATTCTCTTTTAGTTCTGGAGGAATGGAAAATTAAATTTCGAATAAACATTTACATTGTAATCACCTTTTTAGAAATGAAAGAATTAACTCTAGAATGGAACTAAAGCTAATTTAGTATATGAGGAATTATGCTAGAAACAGATTTTAGAAATTTTGTTGTTATTACTTCTTTTCCATTGCTAGGGAGGAATATTGATGGTGGTGCAGACTTTATGTTTTGATAATATATTTTGTTAATAATACATGCTATTTTCCTATTTTTAATGTATTCCTATTTTCCTAAGTATTCCCTTTTCTCTAAATTACAGGATCAGCATTAATTAAGATAACTAGTCTTCCTTACAGTCTTATACCAAATCACTGTGATTACGATTTTATTCATATGGAAATTCAATGAACATGAAATTATGTAATACTATTTTATGTTTTATTCCATGAAAGCCAGCTGGGTGATATTGGGTCTGTCATTCTCCCCCATGCCAAGCCGCTCATAGGTTGGTGGTTGTGGGGAAAATAACAGTAGGAAAGAGGTAGTAGGTTTGTTGGCTGCCTTGAGTTAATTATAAAAATATTTAAGGTGTGACATAACACAACACAACACTACACAACATAACCCCACAACACAGCATAACACAATACACTACACCACCACATCAAACCACACAACACTGCCACACAACAAAGCAACATAACACAGTATGATTATTATAATGTTGTTATAGTATTAATTTTTAACAATTAACACCACTAACTTTTATTTTATTTTTAGATGTCTCTGAAGTTCTGGACTTGGTTGGGGGGCTTTTTATGATTGCATTCACCATTTATCAAATAATGAAGAAGTCTTTTCTCTGTCAGTTTAATTTGAATTAATTAATAATATACTTCATCATCCTAATGAGTTACTAATAAACAAGTATAAAAAAATCTACTACATGTGTCCTGTGGACTATTTGAACATCTTATCACAGGGTACCAGTCAGCCAAATAATGTTGTGCTGTTTTGGACTCTTGGAAAATTTACATTTATCTTTGTAGTAGGAACTATATTCTTGTAAAAACAGCCCTCAGTTTAATACAATGTGCCAATTATTTAGAACAGTATAGTGTGCAGGTTGCTACTGTCTGAGTTGCATCAGGCAAAACGATACATGATTCTGGAGTGGGGAAAAATATCGCATAATAAGCTGTCAGAGAAAATGAGAGGCTATTAAAAATTAGTGAATAGGAACACAGCCACATGCTTGGCTGTGTTCCATTTTAATTATTGCCCTCATCAGAGTGACAGGTAAAAGCAAGAAAATAAACCCTTCTGTTGGAAATGAAATCGTTGTGGCAGAATTTAAATGCCACGGATATACAGTATGTTCCGATATGAGATGTAAGCAATATGTAAAAGAAAGAAGCAGCACAACTCCAGCTATATAACCACCCTGGCATATTTAAAGATATAATCAGACTCAAAGTGCAGGTAGTCTTACATCATAACTCAGCCCAAAATTTCTGTTGTTAAGTGAGACATTTATTAAGTGAGTTTTGTTAAGCAAATCTGTCTTCCTCATTGACTTTGCTTGGGTGACACTGCAGTCATCATAAATGTGAACCTGTTGCCATGCATCTGAATTTTGATTATGTGCCTGTGGGGATGCTACAACAGTCATAAGTATGGAAAACAGTCATAGTTACTTTTTAAATGTTGTTGTAACTTCACTTAATGAACTATTGTAAGTCGAGGACTACCTACAGTCAAAGATAATGCGACAAGCTGCTAAAAATTTTTCAAATTGTGTTTGTTTCACATTTTTTTTGTCACTGTGGCATACTTTGAGTAGCTGGTCTGTAACACCTTGTCTAAGTCCTTAACTCCTGTATAACATGTTAACTTTTTGCTAATTTATAACTGAAATAGTTATGAGCATAGGACTATGTAATTATTACTAATAGTTTACTATTACTAGTGACACTACTAACAGAACTTGCAGTAACAGGAATATTAATAATTATATGGATAAAAATAATGAAGACTTTAAATTAATGTTTGACTTTTATCCATCTGTAAAGGTATATGGTAAGGGATGCTCTCATTAGGGCAGGTCATAATAAGTCAAGTAAGTTATCTCCTACATACTAGGTTTTCTAATGTTCCACCTGCAGTTAGTATTCCTCATGTGCTTTCTAAACTTTGGATAATAAAAATGTATTTTATTTTATTTATTAAGTTTATATATCAAAAGGTATTCTGTTCAACAGAGCAAAAAATAAAACAGAGACAATGTTAAGTGATAATTATAATAAATACAGCATTGACATTGAAGAGCAGGAAACCATGTTAAATGTTCTCCCAGTGAGATATAACTGGCATTGACTTTATATTTTCTGTTTTTGAGGGGGAATTATTTATTCATCAAACCTCTCTCTCTCTCTCTCTCTCTCTCTCTCTCTCTCTCTCTCTCTCTCTCTCTCTCCCTCCCTCCCTCCCTCCCTCCCTCCCTCTCTCTGTCTTCATTCTGCAATAGAAATGGATGATTTCTGCTGTTTATTTATGTATTTGATTCTTATGGATTTAATACTATTATTTTAATGGTTAATTTAAAGTTTATAGTGTGACATTATGATTGGAACGTTGATTAATGGACCCCAATAACTGAACAATACAGATAAGACCACCCAGAGCATTTTAGATTGATGTACTCTAGAATGGGTAATTAAAAGGTTTTTTATAAGTCCTTCCCCTCAAGATGAAGACGGCTAAGATTTACTTATTGACTTTGAGATAATATTTCTTTTTTCTTCTGTTTCCGAATCTTAATCTCCGTATTTTAGATTAAGAGTGCCCTTATTTTAAATTAAGGGCACATTATCGTGCCCTTGTTGATTTCTTTATCTTTCTGCAAACAAGAAGGAAAGACAACTTTCTAGACAACCAATCTAAATTGTTCTTCACAGTAAAGTTACCCCTGATGATACAATACCGCTGGGAAAATGCATTTTCTGCATAGCTACTACTAGCACTGCAATTGTGCACTGAGATGCAATTAGTGTACCTGTTCTGGTTTAAATCTGCCTCATTTGGCGTTGGGGTCACCTGTCTTCCTCTATCTCTGGTTTCTTTTTCAGTCTTCTTTACTCACAGTAAGAAATGATGGCTTAATAGGAGGAAAATAGATAGATAGATAGATAGATAGATAGATAGATAGATAGATAGATCTTAATTGCAACTGTAAGAAACTGAGGGAGATAATTGCAAAGAAAGCAATTTTTAAGAGATGGGTATAAAAGTTCGGTAGTACATTGGGACATTAAAAGTAAAAAGTTGAAGACTGAAAAACAGGAAGAGACTGCTATTCCAATAAGTAAGTCAGCTTGGTCAAGCAGATTAGTTAACAATTTTAACCACACAGTCTAAATATAGTGGAGAAATTAATTAATCATTTGCCTCAATTTATTACGGTTATGCTGTAAGGATCGTAAGGAAACAAGAAATATAGATTAAGAAATAAAAAAAAAGGAGAACAGGCAAAACAAGTTAAGCATGGAAAAATTCATGGAGAAACATGGTGTTCCAAGAAGATTGCAACTCTGTGGTTTTTATCAAAAGAGGTTGCAGAGGGATTTGTGATTTGAACGGAGGAAATAAAAAGTTGAAGAAATGTATCCTTTGGTGTGCCTACCTGCAAGCCACCTGCAAGAACATATTTTACATGTAATAAACTGCTTGCTGCTTCACTTTACGACTTGATGCTTCACTTTATGACTTCACCTTATGACTCTGACAGGTGAGCCTGTTTCTCACACAATTGAATGATTTTTTTCCCCTGTGTTCACCATGAGTGGAAATCTTTAGTTTTGGGGGAGGAAAATAAGGTGAGAGGGGGACAGACTGTGCCTCTGTCTACTGGCATCCATCGGTATTCATCTTGCTAGTGTCCTATCAGTGTGTGAGAGAGTTGAGAGTTATTTGGAAACTGAAAAAGTATTTGCTGTGTGCGCAAGGAGACAGCAAAGAGCCTGGGCATGGCTTAGCTCAACTGTTCTGTACTAAAGCTGCTTGGTGCTGTGAAATTAAAACTGAATCTGAAACTCTTCTGCTTGTGTTTTGCATTTGGGACAGATTTCTTTTCAAGTCGGGAGGAAGAGTAGAACTCCTTAGCATCAGAGCGTGCTAATTATAATAATAATATATGAAATGCTCTGATGGTCATTTCAAAAAATCCTTTCTTAGTGAGCACCTAAAAGCCGAGAGGAACATATGTGCCAAATTTGAAGTTTGTAGGCTTTATGGTTCTAGAGATTTTGTGATGATTCGTGAGTGGTATTTTGTTTTTATAGAGAGAGATATATTTGATTATCTGCTTCCATCATTCAGCAGACAGGCCAATTAAAACAAGGCTGCTTTGCTTAGCCACTTGATCTGGACTCAGATGAATCAAACTAAGACAATTGTGTCTCCAAGGAGACTGGACACCAGCCAAATATATTATGTAGTGAACTCTTGTCATTAGCAAATAACCTAATCTTGTTTTTTCTCTCCCAGTAGGACTATTGTCTATATTATATTGTTCTGCCACATTAATATCCTCTATATTTGCCAGATACCATGGTGATGGAGTTAGCATGATGAGATGAAAACTGACTTTGCTATAGATTTATACAGAAAGTGGTGGCTAACTTTACTCTGAATGGGGCATGTAATGAATGTATCGTTGCAAAATCAAAGAAATAAAATCCATTATAGAGTTGAAATGAATCATTGAAATGGCAAATAATTTGCTAAGCTGCAGCATTTTCTTTGCTATTGTTTTGCTTTAAGCTTTGCTAAAATGCAATTGCTTTATTCTTTGTCTTGGCTTTTGTTAGTGGTGACTCCTGTGCTACCTTTTCTCCTCTTCATTTATTTTGCGTTTGAAAAGCCCTTTGAAATGGAAAGTTAAACTGAACCTCTCACCTCCAGTTCCCTTTCTCCCAATTCAGTGAAGATTTTGAAAGGAACTATTTCAGCTTTCTAATGACCTCCCCCACCCCCTGCCTTTCTGAATTAGGAAACCAGATAACACACTGTCCAAAATATTAAAACAATCAACTTGAACATTAGTCTAAAGAAACAGCCTGTTACTCAAAATTAAAGGTACGACTGTCTTGAGAAAGAATATTGTCTGAAGAGCCCCTGTCAACTAGCATAACTAAAATAGAAAAACTTGGCAAAAGGCAGTTTTCTATAAAAATAGCGATAGCAGTAGACTTGTACACCATTTTGTAGTTCTTTACAGCTCTCTCTGCAACCCAACAGGACAGACACAGACTTCCTATGATAATTAGGACTACAGAAAAAAAAACAATTACTACCAATCTGCCTTCAATCGAGGACCTGTATACTGTATGAGTCAAAAAGGGGGCTGTGAAAATACAGTATTTACAGACCCCTCACATCCCGGACACAAACTGTTTCAACTCCTACCCTCAAAACGACACTATAGAGCACTGCACACCAGAACAACTAGACACAAGGAGAGTTTTTTCCCAAAAGCCATCACGCTGCTAAACAAATAATTCCCTCAGCATTGTCTAACTATTTACAAAGTCTGCATTACTATTACTATTAATCTTCTCATCACTCCTTATCACCCACCCCCTGCCACTTGTGACTGTATGTGTGTAACTTTGTCATTTGTATCCTTACAATTTATATTGACTGTTTCCTAGTATGATTTGATCGCTTATTGTACCCTATGACTATTGTATTGTACCTTATGATTCTTGATGAATGTATATTTTCTTTTATGTACACTGAGAGCACAAGCACCAAGACAAATTCCGTATGTGTCCAATCACACTTGGCCAATAAAGAATTCTCTTCTCTTCTCTTCTCTTCTCTTCTCTTCTCTTCTCTTCTCTTCTCTTCTCTTCTCTTCTCTTCTCTTCTCTTCTCTTCTCTTCTCTTCTCTTCTCTTCTCTTCTCTTCTCTTCCTTTCCTCTCCTCTCCTCTCCTCTCCTCTCTTCTCTTCTAAGTGATTTACATAGTCAGCATATTGCCCTCCACCATCTGGATCCTAATTTTACCGACCTTGGAAGGATGGAAAGCTAAGTCAACCTTGAGCCCAGCAGAATCAAACTCCAGGCAGTGAGCAGTTAATTAGCCTGCAATACCGCATTCTAACCACTGTGCCATCACAGCTCATCAAAATACAGTATATGATGTGACATCAATACTATCCAAAATGATTTATTAGAGCTTGGTAACTAAGAAAAATAAGAATGGCGTGTTCACTTACATATTTTTATAGTTGAAAATGTTGTGATCCATAACTCCTATATGCATTTTAGTCAAAACAAGTCATTTTACAACTGCCTTAAACCCCAAAATATCATTTTACATTATCTAGCTGATATATGCGAATCCTAAAAGAAACAGAGTTGTCTTTGGGAGTATGTTTCTTCTTCCAGCCATTATATTTGCTAAGGATTGCAATTGATCTGTTACTTAATTGTTACTTGCATTGTTATTTAATTAATTTCTACAATTCTATTAATTAGCAGGCTTAGCCTTGCATCTTTGTTTTACATGCATGTATGTATTAACTAAGTATGCATTTTCTTTTATTATGAAACAGCTGTAATAAATTCAGATTTCATTTATAAATACAAATTATTATTCACATTTTTGGTAAGAAATCTATCAGATAAATCTGATTCAAATTATTAATTTGGTTTTGGGATTCAATTTAATTCACAGTTCCACTTTGCTATAGAAATTACTCGTTAAAATGTATTAGGAACATAAATATATTCAGTTTAGTTCAACAATTTGAACTGATTTGATTAAATTAGGTATGTCCTATTTTATTTGATGTAGTTTGATCTGACAATTTGGGGCAAAAATGATTCAGTTTACAGATTTGACAGAAATACATTTAAATAAATTTTCATTAAATATCATGCACAAACACACCACCAAATTGTATTTAATTTTACATAATCCAAGATTTAAAGAAGTAATACATTGTGTTTTCAAAATTTTATTGAGAACTCTGGTTGTTTGGTTAGAAGTGTGGAAATTATACCTTATTTGAATAGCGTTTTCAACAATTATGGAAGGATAGGGCATAAAAAGCTACCAAATACTGGAGATTATGGACATCAGTGATTTGGCTGCAATGGCCATTCCATTGCTACATGCTTTATAAATAGAACCAAGAATGACCAAAGATTGAAGCTATGTTTTTTTTCCAAGGAAATACGATTTGCCTTTCTTTCTCCTTGAGATTTACTGCATGAGTGATGGAAATGACATTAAATTAACATATGTGATGATTCTTAAAGAATTCTTAGTTCTTGTTTGTTTCTTAGCATTTTTTTTGGGGGGAAGGGCAGGTTATTTGTTGGGTGGAAGGAGAAAAGTGAATAGAAGGATCAGTAGAAACAAAAGAAATATGCGGAAGAAAAGGAACTCTAGCCAAATTGACTAAATCATAGACAACTTCCATCCCTAATGTCATGCATCATTAATCTTTCCAGAAAAAAAAATCCTTCTATTATTTGGGCAAGAAAACTTTGATTAACATTAGAAAGAATTGTGATACACCTAAACTCTCTTCATTCACTAAAAACTTTAAGCAGCTTGAAATTACAGTCCCAGTGCCAATGTTTTTTCTATCTTTCTTCTTTAGTTCCAGATGACTTCCTTTGCCAACTCTTTTATTTCTGGGCAACACGAACACTTACCAACAGCTAATTTTATTCTTTAGTTACATTTGGGTCATCTTCTCTGATAGTGAATTGAGTATACTTGTGGAATACTTAACTGTCTTTCTAAATATATATATTGCTGGGTCAGCCACTTGTTAACACAAACCATGTAATGTGGAATTTTGCATCTTCAGCTATGACTTGGATTATTGAGTGAACAATATGTCATTGACAGGACATTCAAACAACAATCTAACTTCTTTCCATGTTTCACATAGACAGAGTTGACATCTGCTGTGGATGTTGTCATTCCCCTTTTTTCTCTCCACCTTTCCCCACCCACAAAGTTGTCAATTCTTAATGAATAATGTGTGATCCTTAAATTAATGTAGCTTCTCCTTATTCCGCGATAATGAGCTTGTTATGTACTTTTTTAGAACATTTTTTAAAATCAAAGTGTGAAGAATATTTTTTTTAATTTACTGCTGGAAATATCATAGAAATACAGATAAACATTTTTTCTTGTTGATTTGAAACATTTTGCTGCTTATCCTTGTAGCTTCTTCAGCCCAGGCACATTGGTTGGGGGGATTCCATATATGTCCTCTAGGCAGGTTTCCTTTCTCTTCTAATCTGAAAAGGCTTATCAGGTGAGTAGTAGAGAGTCTTGGGGATGTAAATGTGGCATGCATTTTTATGGGACATTGGGAAAATTAAGCAGAAGTATTTCCAGAAACATATTATTAGAGATTCCTTATTGGCTAATTGGAACAAAAAAAAACCATTATTTAAAAATCCCAATTTGGATCTCAGTGATGGAGGTGATGATACATCCAAATAATCTAGATCTTAATAAAATGATAAAATACAAAGACCTTCTTGATGCGCGAGGAACTTTAAAATCATGGCAAGATCTTCGAGAACAGGGGCTACAAGTAGACCGGTGGGCTTACTTGCAAATTCAAAATAGATATAGCCAGGACAAGAAAAAATTTGGAATTTATATTAAGGCACAACAAATAGATAAAATTTTATTAGGTCCAGGTAAAAAAAAGTATAACTAAATTTTATAATTATTTACTAGAGACGGAATTAGAAGAAGTAGTTAAAGGCAACATGATAGCTTGGAGCAAAAACATAGGACGTAGCATTACATTATTAGAATTAAAAGGTTTGGACAAGGAATAATAAAATTACAAGCTCAGCAGCATATAAAGGAAATGCCTATAAAATGTTTTATAGATGGCATCTCTCACCCTCGAGAATAGCAAAAATGTCTCCTAACATGAATCCGAATTGCTGGAAATGTAAAAAGAAACAGGGAACATTTTTTCCTATGTGGTGGTCCTGCACTGAAGCCCAAAGATACTAGCATAGAATAAAAAAATGGTTAGAGGAAATAACGGTGGAGCAAATTGAACTAAAACCAGAATTCTTCCTACTGGGGATATTTAAAAGACAGATTCCTAAAAATGTCAAATATATAATACTGCATATTCTTACTGAAGCCAGAATAACCTTTGCACAGTGTTGGAAACAAGCAGATATTCCCACAGAGGAGATGGTTATACAGAAGATAACAGCCTGTGCAGAGATGGACAAATTAACCTTCGCCCTTATGGAAAAAGAAACATCAGAATATTATAGAAGCTGGGAATACTGGTATGACTGGATAGAACAAAAATAGAAAATATGCTAGTAAATAACGTAAAATGTAAATTATAATTATATATTCACAATAAGATGTATTTGTAAATGTATCACCAATATTGATAACAGACAAGGAACCATAGACTGTCGATAGTAGAATTGTTAGTTTTTTTGTCATTTTTTTTTCTATTTCTTTTCTTTCTTCTTCTGTGTGTTGTGTTTGATTGATATTTTGGTTTTGTTATCAATAAAGTTTGTTTAAAAAAAATGTGGGACTGGTTATGTCTGAGGCCTCTACCTCAGACGGGAAATACTGAAGGAAAGATTTTCCACTTTGACATAAATTGATTCCACTCTGACATAAATTGATTCTCTCTCAAACCAACAATCTTCCCTGTCCAAAATGTGAACATTATGGTCCTCAAAATAGTATCTCTTTTCTGTTAAATGAAGTTAAATGATTCTGGTCCTGTGGTATTTCTTCTCCTGTGTTGGGCCATCCTCTTGCGTAGAAAGCAAACACTCTTTAAACAATAGCCTTTTGTAATCTAACATTCAAATTAATTTCTAGAATTAATAAAAATATGAGGAAAAAATGGAACATTAAAGCTGTTTTTAAAAGAAAAAATTCAATGAAATCCACATAAAATCAGCAATGGAAAGATATCCAAAAAATAAACCATTCATGCTGACAGAAAATCAAATGCAGGTTCAGGGAAGGCAGGAAGTCCTCCTTAAGAACCTTATATTTTTCTGTCTCTTATCACTTACCTTAGGGTGCGCTGTTCAAAATAATTTTGCAATTAATATTTATTTAAACAAAATTGCACAATATTTTTTATCAACTTTAATTATTTAGGTACAGTGAGTACCTTAATGGACAAAAAAATAGTTTTAATAACCTCCTGACAATTATAGAAAACCTGGTGCATTAATAATAAATGCATTTTGCTTGATTATTATTAGTAACGTGTCATTATGTTAATATCTCTCATTAAGAAGATGGCAAGCAAATGATGGCATTGTCTGAGTTCTCTAATTAGCCAAAAATTATAATCTGTAAAACAAACATTTCAGAATTTCATGCATGACAGCATAGCCTTATACTTGCCCAAGTACTACGGAGTTCAGTGAGTTCAGAACTGAAATTTAAATGAGATATTACTTTAATGAGGAATGATGTGGTCATTAGTTCATAAATATTGGTTTTTTCATTAACTTGCCAATTTAATTGTTTACAATATTATACTGGCGTTAATTTATAGTATTAAAAATGCCATTTTTCTGACAAAACTAGGGGAACTAAAATCTAATAAGAGACATTCTTGATTATTTTTAAGGTTAATTTTAAAAGATTAAAATAGTTATGAAGCTTGTATATGTATGTATGAAAAAAAGAAATCAACCAAATACATTTAACACAATGGGATCTAAGTAAAATATAATGAAACAATATTTCTTATTGCAAGTATGTTTGTTGTATGCTTTATATTTACCAGTACTTTCTTTCTCTTTTTTGGAATATAGAATATTATACGAGTTCTGTTGTTAATCCTTACAATATTGTAGGCATCAATTTCTCAACACTATTAACCTCACAGTTGACCTTATTGTTCATTACTGTGAAGTGTAATCTTGTGTTTTCCACTTGAAGGATTTCTTTCTGATGATTCAGATAAAAGTGTTACCTTGACAAAGCTAATGAATACTAGCAGTGAATATATATGGCTCCCAAATATATATCAGAAGAACATTGTGCATAAGTGCACAATCGTGCCTACCGTTCCTGTCCTATTGTCCCCATTTATTCGTACCTATTTCTTATTGTTACTCATGTTTATATTTATACCTGTTATCTTGTAAGCAATTGACAAATCAATCAAACAAATAAATAAATAATGTTGAGAGAAAGCAACCCTAATTGGCTTACTGGTGTTTTTCAGATAGATAATTCGGTCCAATGGATCCTTAATATTTAAGTCAGTATGAAAATTTTGTATGACAGCAATTGAATTAGTCAAAACACATATGCTAACATTGCAGCCTGATATCAATGGAATTGTACACCAAACATATTTCCAGAGTAAGAAGAAACATTTATGGAAAGTGGCAAATCATTTCCATTCAAAATAAGAGATAGTATAAACAGCTGATTTAGTTATTTCAAAGCTTACACAATTTCTGGCGTGCTACTTCTAGGTTCTAGGGTACAATGCTTGTTGATGCCAAACAACATGATATGAATAATATTGGACAATAAAGTATAGCACCCTGGCTGTGGGAACTGACAATTCAAGAAACAAATTTAAATTGTATGGCCACACGAATCATCTACTTCAATTCTCACTTCTTCCTCATGGACAATATTTTAAAATGCCCTTAATTTAAACTAGCTTAATACCAAAATGAGTGGCTTATATTTTTGTTACCTTTATGATTATTTTTGAGCCAGTTTATTATTAATTATTATTATTTACGAGTCAGTTTATTATTAACTAGAAAGAAATTATAATTAAGAAAGGGATTAATTAATCAAGGGTGCGTCACCATTTTCCACTCTACAACAGCAGTCCTTTCAGGCAGGTGAGACTGAATGATAGTGTTTTGATGCAAACCATTCTGTAAAATTGTGGATATACTTCATGCTGAGTATCTCCCAGGGTTGGGCTTCAATTTTTTGAGCAAAGGGTTCTCTGCCTGATTGCTGGCTGGGTGTGGCCATGGTGGGCGTGGCCTACTCACCCTCCTGCACCACAATATGGGGGGCGTTTTTGCCTTCCCCATGCTCTGTAGGCTTTCCTCGAGCCTCCAGCAGGGCGAAAATGGCCTTCCCGGGCTCTGTGAGAATTTTGGTCTTTTTCTATACATCATAAAAGACCAAGCTCATGACCACTGCAAGGAATGGAAACATCAACATAGAAATGGATGGTGAAGAAATAAAATGCATGGGAAAAAAATGACTTTCTAGGATCCTAAATAGCTCAAAGCAATGAACGCAGCACAGGAATAAAATGTCAGATTGCATTGGGTCGTATAGTAATGAAGAACAACAGCTGAATACTACTGTAGAAAGTTAGCACCCACCCCTCTCCTGCAAAATTGAAATATCCTAGGAAATATTAAAAAGGCAGAATATTTCCCCTAAAAAGAGTAGAAACTCAAGAGCAGAAACTCACCTCAGAAGCAGAAGTTCACCCCCACCTTTGTTAATGGGTGGGCCATTAAGGCCTGTGCCAGAATACTTTACATAACAAAGATCTCCAGGTAAAACTATAGCAATTGCCCAAGAACCCTTTCAGTGCATCATCATCCAGCAAGGCTCAACCAAGCCTGGAATCCAGGAAAGCCTACAAAGTTAGCTAAGACCCCCGCCCCTGGGAGTCTGACAGCCAATGGGATACATTTCTTGCACAGGAACAGGAAATAGTAAGGGAGGATCCAACAGAGGGTATATAAGGGTCTCTCAGCTTCTTGGCCGACCCTTTTTTCTCTTTTCCTTCACCTTGAAGCATGTGACCCTTCTTTGGAGCTTTGAGCCATGTGGTCTTGTCTACCATTAAACCATCTTTCCAAATAGCCTCCATGTTTCCAGTGTCTTTTTTCCCCACTTGGAACTGAACCCAGAAGGATATTTCTACCAGTACTACAAAAGCAAAATCATGAAACTTCACCTCACTTTCTTTGACCATGTCATGTGGAGGGATTCAATGGAGAAAGCAATTATGTTTTGAAGAGTTAGAAGTAAAAGGAAACCAAGCCATCAAAGAAGATAGTGTCTGGACACTATCAAAGCTGACACCACTCAGATCATAGAAAAAAGTATAAGGAATAGTGCAAGAACAGAAGCTATGGAAAGACCTGGTCTACAGAATTGCTAAGAGTCAGATTCGGGACTCAACTAAATGGTTATCACTATCATTATCATTATGTTCCCTATGTATTATTTTCTTTAATTGTTGTCATTTTAAGATCAGTATCGAATAGCAAATTTTGGAGGACCTGAAACTCATGAAACCAACTGCAATTTCATGCAAAGAAAGACCCATTGAAAATGGAATCTGTTAAAAAAGAATGACAAGCTTTTACCTGAATTCCAGAATGGGCAATAAAGAGCCCAATGGCCAAAGATAGGTGTTAGGATATGTGCAGAGTAAAAAAGGATATACACACAGAAAATAGTTTATGAGAACAGTTGTGAAGAAATATACAGTCACACAGAGTTGAACAAGTTGTATTAATGTTTACTTGAAGAAATAGCACAGTCCAATAAACAGTCCATGTCATACATGTTTTTAACAATCCAGAAATATCCAGTTATAAAGTCTTCTTACATCTAGTTATAAAATCTTCTTACCAGTTCCATGTCTTTTACAGCAGACAAATATCAAACCATAATACAACAAATAATCTTCAATATCAACAGAATATCATAATAAACAGGGTTAGACAGTATCAGTCCATAGTCAGTCATGCTGACAGTATCAAGAGATATCATCAGTGAAAAAGAGAAAGAGAAATTAAACCATGATCTATAGCTCCCTCTTATGGAAACTTGTAGCATAATTAACCAACCAGAACACAGCATAATACATTACAGTATTTTTCCTTAAGGCTACAAACATATATATTTGTAGTTTATATATTGTCAACCCAACTATGTTATTTACATACACATAACAATAGACAACATGATTTTATAATAAAGTATGAGAAGAGAGAAGAAATGTTTTTGCTTATTGATGGAAGTTATTTTGGGAAAAATGTCTGAAAAGAGAGCAGCTATTACACACACACACACACACACACACACACACACACACACACACAGACAAATCATAGAGCAAGGAATGTTTTTCAGAGCTGGCTGGATACTAAAGTAGAAAAGAATACTGATTTAATGATTTTGAATAGACACACAACAAGATGGGCTCATGGGATGCCATTGCTGAAGGAAGCAATGCCAAAGGCTTGTGAAAGATTACCGTTAGAGTGAAAGCAGCTATAACTGGACAGCTTATCTTTTGCAAATGTCCATGGGATTCTGCTGCTGCTGTTTATGCTTATTATATTGTTTACCTCTGGCATCCGTCAATTTACAAGAGCACCATTCTTGACCTTTAATCCTTCATTTGTAGTAATCTAATCTTAACAGTTACCTAAGCAAGCCTGAATGAAAGTCAGGAAAAGGTGGCCAACAAGAAAATTATATTTTAAAGTAAAAATTAATAATGTTTTGCTTTTAATCTCTCTGAATTTTCAGGAGAAAGTATTGAAACCAGGCCTTACACAAGGAATCTGCTTTGCAGTTTTCTATAAGTCAATACTGAGAATGCAGTTTTACTAAAAGCAGATCTGTTTGACATTCTTAGGCCCTTTATTTAATAAGCCATTACTTTATAAAAACGTTGAGTGATTGAATGTTTATGAATATTTCATAAATTAATTGAATTAATTTCATTAATTACATTTAATTAACCTTTAATTTCATTAAATATGTATAAGTGGGATGATTCATATGAGAGACAATGAGTACAGTCATTTGTCATAATGTTTGCAGCTTTCATTTTTAAAGAGAGAGAGAGAGAGAGAATGAGAATGAATGATGAAAATTACTTAATCCAGATTTTTGCAAGCTTCTGCATTACAAAACAGCCCACAATAGATTATGGTGACTTGGAGAATGCTGACTTTTTGTGTGAGTTTCTTTTCATTAAAATTTGCATAATTTTAGGAATTCACGCAGACCTCAAATAAATTTGGAATGTTTATATAAGCCTTGAAAAATATAATATAAAAAGCAGCCATCTGCCTTTGATTTATATATTTATGCATTTGTAGCATTTTCTATCCTGTTGGAATAAATATCTCTACAAGAAGATAATAAATGTAGTGATAGTTTAATTTTTCTATAGGTAATTCGCCTACATAACATGAGAGTTATTTGTTTTGACCACTTTGTAAGCTGCCCAGAGGAAAAAAGTAGATGGAGAATGTTTTTTAGTAAGGTATAAATAAGAGACTTTCTGTAATTGATGCAAACAACACACTGCTAAACAAAAGTCTGAAATATACACGTGTCATTTAAAATCTTAAGTATCACTGTCTTCAGCTAGAAAAGTTTCCTATGGTGAAACTTTTTCTACAAAAGTTTGATGCCTTTATCAGATGAAACAGTAGTAATATAATATTGAATCCCAAGGGGTGTGTGTGTGTGTGTGTGTTTTACTGACAGCTTACTCATACTCAGGCTAAGCAGAATGCTTTGGTATATTTTAAATGAACCCATATTTCCAGAAACATAGTAGAAATATTTAATTTTAAATATTTAATTTTAATTTAATGCTATTTTTTTGGATATAGGTCTTTATTCTCCTCCATACAGACTTTAGTTCTAAGTATGTCCTTCTTCTATTTTGGGGAATTAGTTTTCTGTCTAATGAATCATTAGTTGACATTTAAGTAATTTTGTTTTACATTAAAACATTTTTTGGCTAGCTGACCTCTTGGAGTAGGAAGGTGAAAAAAATGCTGCCAAAGATTGTCACCTGAACTTGTTTTCATATTCTAGCAGGAGACGTGGTATTGCTAGATGAATTACCTTTGCCTGCATATTGTGAAAATGGTTATGATAAAAACAATCGTGATAATTAGAATAATGGTACATAAGCCCCCCCAAACCATCTTCAGATTTACTGAAACTCAGCAAAGACCAAAGACCAGGAAAAATGCTATATTCAAGTACTCCTGGGTATATCTAACCAGTAAATGGAACATAAGATTCTTTATTCCATCTTTATACCGCATTTATTCTATAATATTTAATTTTCAGATACTCAACAAATCTTGTAGCACTTTTCTAGATGTATATTTTCAAAACTTAAACAAAAAAATATGGAATCCCCCTACTATTTCAGTTATCCTTTATTGAAATATTTCCTTTATGTTCTTAACTGCTGGATGGCATATCTACTTATGACCGTCATAATAAGCAAAAGGAATGATCATTAGAAAACATAGAACATTCATTAGGAGCAGGGATTCAGATTTTTTAACAACCGGTTCTGTGGATGTGACTTAGTTGATGGGCGTGGCCAACTCAATATCACTCACATCGAGGCACACATCTCCTTGCCTGGCCTCTCATGACTGTGCGGATGCTGCTACAGTCATAAGTGTGAAAAATGGTCCTAAGTCACTTTTTTCAGTGCCATTGTAACTTTGAATGGTCACTCCACACAAGCAAAGTTCCAGCAAAGGAGGGAAATATACTCCAGAGAAGTTCCAGAGACAGGAAGTCTAGTCCTGCCAAGAATGTAACAAGGGTTAGTGGAGAGGCAGTTTCTGTAAGCAACACCAGAATGTTTCCTTCCTGCCTTCCTTACAGGATTAGACCAGTAATTTCTTCTAACAACCGGTTCTCCAAACTGCTTAGAATGTTAACAACTGGTTCTAGCAAATAGGTGTGAACTGGTAGAATCCCACCCCTGATTAGGACCGTGTGTCTTATTTAACAGATAATAATTTACTGTATGAAAGGCAACTGGAAGATAGTTAACTATCTCAAATATGTTTAGTCTGTGTCCAAAGATAAAATGAGAAAAATCAGGTTTGGAATCCACCTGGCAATAGATAGCATGCAAGCTGCTAAATTGTTCTCTCGTGGGATAAGATGCATTGTATTAAATGATACAAATTATTTCTAATCACTTAACGACAGGCACTTAAATTAAATAAAGAAATAAAATTGCGCCAATACATCTTTGTTGAAGGATTACAAGGGAATACATATTGAAATAGGCTAAAGGCATAGGTGCACGCTTTTGAATGCTGAATGTATTTTTTAATTTTTTTCAATTCATTTTCATACCAGGTTGAACATCTTGCCTTAAGACATACAATTATTCTTAATATTGTTTATGAGAGGGCTGAATTTACTAAATGTCTCCTGGGGAAAAAAAGTTTTGTATTAAAATGTTTGCAAACGGAACATCTAAACATATGGCTAAACTGTGCTTTTGAAACAATGATGCATGCTGGCAGTTAAGATTGTCATAAAATATATGGCTATCCAATTTATTTGGGGTAGATTATAATCATACATTCATAGCATATCAGTGACAGCTTTATACTTATGTGGCTAGTCTGTGGAGTAAAGATAGAAAATGCAATTTAGCTGACTCCTGCTTACTTAATTAAATAAAGGAAAAAAGCAAACCTAGTCAACCCTCAGAATATCAATCTCACTTGATTTATAAAACTCCTAATACGACTTAACCCCCAATGTTAAATATATTAGAAATTCTTAAATAATGGGAGAACTCAAATTAGGTGATCATTATCTTAATGGGCAAGATTAATCTATATGAGCCCAACTGTTGAATCCTTGTCACTCGGTGCCCTTTAAATATTAATATTTATGTTATGATAATCCATACAAATATTTTAATAATTACAAGGGGTTTGGTAGAATTGGCCTTATTGGCCCCCCCTTGCTAGTTAAAGAAACACTATATTTTTCTTTTGTTTTGTTGGAAGAATTATCCTTCTGGGTTCAGTTCCAAGTGGGGAAAAAGACACTGGACACATGGAGGCTGTTTGGAAAGATGGTTTAATGGTGGACAGGACCTCATGGCTTGGAGCTCCAAAGAAGGAACGGCTGAGATGCTGAGAGTGCCTGGGTTTTATACCCTCTGTTGGGATTTGAATTTGAGCTTGTATTCTGATTGGTTCTCAGACTCCCATGGGGCCATTCAGGGGCAACTCTGTAGGTTGTCCTGAGTCCCAGGCTTGGTTGAGCCTTGCTGGGTGATGATGTAATGAAAGGCCTTTGGGCAATTCTTATAGATCTACCTGGAGATCTTTGTTATGTGAAATAGGCTAGCCTAGGCCAGAGTAATGCCCCATTAGCAAAGGTGGGGGGGGGGCTCAGTTTCTACTTCTGAGGTGAGTTTCTGCTTCTGTGTTTGTATTCTTTTTAGGGGAAATATTCTGCCTTTTTAATACTTCCTAGCATATATCAAATTTCTAATAGCATAGTGTGTTTTATTCCAACAGTTTATATACATTTCTTACAGATTTTATATTTTCTTTTCCTCCTAACCAAATTGTATATATTAAGGCAGGAGCAAGTGCATTTTAAATACAATTAATAAATAAATTGCACATGGAGATAGAGGTGATAACCATAGATAGCATGTAAGACTTGTCAGCTGAGGTAAATTATCATAGACTGGAAGAAACTTAATTGGAAGCTGTTAGGCCAATCAAGGGCGACAGAGTCACAGATAATTGATAAAATCAACTGTAGAAACAGCTGTGGCATTCACTGTGGAACTTTGAAATTATCAATCAAATTAGCGGGAAGAGAAATTTTTGAAGAGTTTATCAAGGATGGGGCCATCACCCGTTTTACTGGTGACAGTGGCAGCTCTGTTAAGAAACCCAGTAAAAAATGTTCTCTTGGAATTTAATGCAAGCATAGAAAACCAGTAGGCCTTCAAAAATCA
The DNA here is from genome assembly GCF_049901715.1 of Pseudonaja textilis. Taxonomy (NCBI): domain Eukaryota; kingdom Metazoa; phylum Chordata; class Lepidosauria; order Squamata; family Elapidae; genus Pseudonaja; species Pseudonaja textilis. Next base: position 58,008,801 of record NC_141995.1, read on the forward strand.
GGAGAGCAGCCTACAGATTGAAAGAGTTAACATTCTTGTATGTCTCTTGACCATCATGAACACTACTTGAAAGCCTTGAGGCTTTCTTCAAAATTTTCTTTTCAGCCATTCCAATTAGATGCTCTAAGCCTGTTTTGAACTTTTGGTTGAAATAAGCGGTTCCGATATATGTGTATTCAGGCACCAATGTGTACCAATGCGCAATATAACAACGTTTATGGCAATAATACAAATGGATCTCATGCAGAGGTGGTATTCAGCAGGTTCTGACCAGTTCTGGAGAACCGGTAGAGGAAATTTTGAGTAGTTAAGAGAACCAGCAAATACCACTCTTGACTGGAGATTTTAAAATATCCTTCCACTGCCACATCCACCAAGCCATGCCCACAGAACCGGTAGTAAAAAAAATTGAATCCCACCACTGATCTCATGCATTTCTATTAGTAATAGAATCATCTGTTTTCAAGGGTTTCTGCCTATTCCACAACTACACAGAGCTGTCATGTTCTGTGTCCCTCTGTTAAAAAATGAGGCCTACTTGTGCAGCCAAGGAGGGAGTGCCTTTTCTGTTGAGCACCTGCCAAATGGAGATGAGAGGAGTTCATAATCTCTCGACAATTTCAGGCTATTAAAGCCTGTTTTTTCTCCAAGCATTGGGGCTAGGATGTAAAGGAAGTCTAATATATATGTGTCTGTGTTACAAACTAACCAACTCCAAACCAATAAACTATGAGACAAATATTTCCTCTAAGTTTCATTTTGTTAGAGTTGTCATATTGGCACATCTGGGAAAACCCAAATCCGAGAGTTCTGGGTTTTCCCTTCCCTCCCCCAAAAATCAAAGTTCCATCCCCTGCACCCACCAGTCCATCCCAATCAAATCTTTGTCCCAACTGGAATCATCCCTCCAGTCACTCCCTTCCAAGTGCAGGGCAACATGTCCTTGACTCTCTGAAAAAGAATGTTGTTGTGTCTAATCTACTACCTCACTATGAAATCCCTTCTCCCAAATTCCCAGGCACTGAATGTGGCAGCCTCGAAGCTTCCAAGGAAAAAAATGGCTTCTAAGGCTGACAATAGATATGTGTGTGTTCTCCTTATATAGTGCCTTGGTTTTATTTTTTGTATAGGGTTATTTTTAAATCCAATTGTGGGATTTTTACATGCTTTTGTACTGATTGTTTACTACTCTAAATTATATACAGTATTTAAGATGAGAGGCTATATAAATTCTGCCAGATCCAATCTGGCTCGGACATCAGGACCAGAGATTTACTCCTCCAAGCTTTTGGACTCATGCTGAACCACATTTTCAGGGAACTTGGCTCTACCAGAATGTGTGCTTTTGGGCTATTCTATGTGTAGTATTTATGTGATGCCTGGTTGGGTGTGGCTTCTTCTTAGTTGATTGGGGTGTTGATGGCCAGCTACTATGTCATTGGCTGTTGTTTCCTTCTGCTTCCAAGTCCTGGAATCCTAAATATCTGATAAGCTGGTGGTATATCAGCACTCCTGTTGACTTACAGGGGGCTTCAGTCGTTTCCCAGGTTTCAATCATTTCCCTGGCAATGTTTGTACCTGCATGGCAACAAACGTGGTAGCTGCAAAATTGAATGTCCTTGTTCATTGCAATGTCAGGCTATCTATGAATTCAGCTCTCCTGGTTTGACCATTCACTTATGTTCTTGCATCCTGGTGATTAGCTTCCTCCCATCTGTCCAACATAGGCAGAGGCGCGATCCATGCACAGAAAATCTGGTAGATTACCTCCCACCTCCAAGGGATCTTTGCAATGCATGATTTTCCCTCCTAGGGGGGTTGTGCAATGCCCAATTGCAGATTTCGGGAGCTATGATCTACTGCTTCTGAAATGTTTTTGAGGTATGGCAGGGTGTGCCATTAAGCTGGCCTTATACCTTCTTTCTTCTTTCCTTTCCTTTGTGTATTGCACAGACATCTTGTTATAAATGCTTAGCTTTCCCTGTACTACAGTGGGTTCTCACTCTGCCGTATAGTGCTCTGATACAACTTTTTTATGTGACAGTGGATGGTTACTGTTCAAACTAAGAATGTATTGGCTCCTAATATTGGTGATCCCCTGGGCATCCCTTTATTTGCTCATACATTTCCCTTTTGAAACATGAAGTCACTGCAGAAAGTATTCTGCACAAACTAGAATACCCTGCATTTCAAAACTACACACCTAAATTTTGGTGCCGTTATGTGGACAATATGTTTGTCATCATCAAAAGAAATACCCTGAAAGACTCTTGTAGCCTACTGAACTCCATCTTCCCAGACATACAATTAACAATGGAAGGAAGAAATGGCTAGACAATGACCATTTTTACATGTGCTTGTCAACAGGCAGGAAGATGGAAGCCTAAAAAATGATGGTTTATCTCAAGGACACCAACACTCCACACATTCTTAGTTAATTGATTGGACCAAGGTCCCTTCAACTCTGTTACTTTGTTTTTCTGTTATTCTTTAGTGGATTTCAGCCACAAAATGGCCAAATTCCAACAATCTTATGTACAATGTTAGTGTCTGCTGTCAGCTCTTCCTTTGAACTCCTCTGAAACAGTTGCTTGGTTTCTATAATATTATACATCATTTCTATGTGCTTCTTTCTTACACAGTGAAGAGGGAATCTTCTTCATTTTTCACAACAGGGGAAAGAAATTCAATACAGTATTTTACTTTTATTACCCAAGTAACTATCATCAGGTAGATTTATCTATCTAAAATTATTTAGTGGGTTGAAAGACATCCCGTAAATGAAACTTTCCTTTTATTTCTGGTTTAATAAAGAATTTGGCTCCGCATTGAGGCTGTTTGACAGAACAAGTACAATTGCTTTTGTTTGCCATTTAATTTGCAACCTGGTCAATAGAATTTGATGTAAGCAGTATTGGCATTAAAGCTCTCAAATTCTAGGGGAAATAGAGATTATAATGTAAACAAAATATTTCATTGGCATTGATTTCCAAAGCAGTCTGGCAGTGCTCCTGAAAAATTATCAGCATTCAGAAATGACTTTGATTATTTTGCTTTTAAAGAGTTATTCTAGAAAGAATTTATATAATGCTAAATGAGCTATGCTGTCATTTTAAGTTTTCCTCAACTATTTGGAGTGATTATCTAGGGTTGATCCAGGTTATAGGAATTAATTGACTCCTGTTTTAAAAGAATGAGGTAAGACTTCCAGGTGCACTTAAATAATCTTACAAATATAGAGAAAATATAAATAGTCCTTCAATGGACAAAAAGAAAGGAAAATCCCCTTTGGAACATTATAATTGTCATTATTTTTTGGTGCTCAGTACTACTTATCATTTTTTAGCTACCTTCTAAATATGTAGCACTGATGACACCTTTGGTGCTGCCTACAACTTTTCTTTCGCATTCCCAGAGGACTCCAAGTTGGGCACCTTCAGTCTTGCCCAACCTGTAAGCATTGCAGAACTGCAGGACAAGAGATAAGACTTCCAGGTGCACTTAAATAATCTTACAAATATAGAGAAAATATAAATAGTCCTTCAATGGAGAAAAAGAAAGGAAAATCACCTTTGGAACATTACAATTGTCATTATTTTTTGGTGCTCTTCTTTTCACCTTCTCCTGCAATGCTCCCCACAAAAAAAAAAATCTTTTAATCTTTGAATGATTGTCCCTTTGTGACAGGAATCCTTTTACCTATCAAAAAGACTCAGCAGCTAAACGTTTGGTAAAAATAAATAAACGGGGGCAGCCTAAATAAGGGGAACAAGCATTTCAAGATTCCTGTCTTCTGTCATCTCCTAATAGCAGTAAGGTCAAAAATAGTATAGTGCGATGAAGCATTATTTCAAATTGCTATTTATCAACTGATGAGAAGGTGGCAAACTGAGCAGGGCCCGAGTTCTTGTTCAACTTCCTGGCTTTAAGATGAAGACACAAACTAGACAGCTTCAGCACAGGCTGCAAGGAACCCTACAACACATCATGTTTTTCTGTGGGTGGTTGTTTCAGCCCTCCTCCATTAAATCTAGGAAGTGGGTACTGAGGAGGCTGGTAGCCCACTGCATGTCACGGGTGAAAGCTGGCTTACTGGCTAAGATCATTGGACTCTGACAACCGGGTACCAGTCTCAAAATGAGTTCTCCACAGCTGTACTGATGCTGTCTAGCTTGGTGACCACATGGTTAGCATTGCAGAGCCATCTTTCTTCCAGCCTACCCTCACAATGTCACTTTGCATATTAGAATGCAGCATCTTAGAAATGGAGTCGATGAAGATTCTCAATGATCCAGGTCGTGGTTGTTCCAAAGGTGATTTTTCAAGGAGCAAATGGACTTTCTGGTTTTTCTGTGATGATGCTTCACTTCTCATCCAAAAAGCTTCTTCAGCTCTGACTGGATGGTGGGGAATGGAAGGATTTATACTCCCTGCAGACAGCTGGTCATTTGCATTCTTTTAGAGAGTCACTGAGGCCACCTGGAGGTTCATCTCTGTCATCGGGGTCATCTGTTTAGTGCAAATGGGTGTGAAGCCTTCTTGGAACTGTTGAAGGACTGTGTTGTAGACTGGAGATAGACCCCGTTCTCTTGAGAGAGGGCTGTTCAATGTTGGCATAGTTGACCTGGTTTGGAATATTTTGAAGCTTTGTAAAAGCAATATACACTGAAACTTTGCATAGCCCTGAAATGAGAAGATCTAGTGAACTATAAATTTCAAGGTGCCTGTAAATGGAAATTTGGGGATGTGTTCAGAGTATTGCAGCATACATTCAGCACCAGAAAAGTAAACACAGATGGCTGAGGCTTCATTTAACTTCTTTATAAACACATAAAGTAAATTTTACAATACCAGTTGTAGATTTCTCCAACATGGAGCAAACTCAAACAGAAGCAGACATGTTACAGGTTCAGAGCAGACAGCAACTCAGGACCTCAGAAACAGACATCACTTTCACTTTAGTTCAGCAGGCAAGCAAACAAGCAAGTTAGTTTCTCTTTCACTTTAGAGTTGAGCACAGAACAAAGATAAACAACACCTAGAATCTCTCTTTAAGTTTCAGTACTCAATTCAGATCTCATTGGCTGACCTTGTTATATGCTCTATTCCAGTTTATCAATATACTCTGACAAGATGTACTTGCTTGAGGTAAAGGATTAGATGCCGAGACATCTTATTGTCTAAGAGCAATAGCCTAGGACCGATGAGTTCTTTTTTTCCCTTACTGTTGCAAATTCTAAAATATAAAGTAAATATTTTTTAACAAGTTCTTAAAAATAAGTGAAAAAACGCAAAGGAAAAATATATAGAGCAGAGGTGGTATTCAGCTGATTTGGATTGGTTCTGGCATACTGGTAGAGGAAATTTCGGCCAGTTTGGAGAACCGGCTAATGCTACCTCTGGCTCTGCTCTTTCCTGTCCTTTATTCCATTGGTTTTTAGCTCAGCTGATTCGCGTGGCAGAGCGGATTGCCACGCCTCTGCTGAGCTAAAAAACATCTCAGGTGATCTGGAGTGCTGTGTGAGGGCGATCTTGGAGTGCTGCGCACATGCGTGAAGCCTGCAGAAATGGTAGCGCACAATTTGGAACCCCACCACTGATGTAGAGGATATATTTCCTTTATGTTTTTGTTTTTCTGCTATCATTTTAAAAGGAATAAATAAAGAAGGTTGATTTTTTTGAAGTTTGAACATGATTCTAATTTTAAAAGAGGCATCCCAAAACCTGATTGTCTACCAGTATCCAGAACTAATGTTTACAATATTAAAAATCTTCATCTTGAGAAATATAGTATGGATTCATTATGGGCTAGACAGGAAGAGAAGAAAGGCTGGGAAGATTGAGAGCACAGAATCTTAAACATGCCCATAGTTTCTCATTAGGCTGTCAGCTTTGGAAGCCATATTAGCACCAGAAGCTTCCACACTGCCACATTCTTGAGCCTGGGAAAATGAGAGAAGAGAATATCTTGGAGTGTATGTGATTAGGCATAATAGCATTCTTCTTCTAAGTCAAGGTCATGTTATTCCTGCACCTGGTTGAGAGGAAGTCTCAGGCTGAGGCGAATGATGATTGGGGCATGTGATGCAATAAGCGGTGCATGGCGTGGATTTGTAGTTTTTACTTATTGCAAGGAAATCCAAAACTTTCAAATTTGAGATTTACCAGATGTGCCAGTTTACTACCCAAATCAAAAAAAACTTTGAAGAGGATGTCTGTTTCAGAATTTATTGGAGTGGAAGTTTTCTACAACGCTGACATATGCTTTCACAGTAAAAATTTAGTCTGCATTTATCTTGTTTAAAATATTTAAATAATATACTTTCCATAGTATATCCGCGTATGTGAATGTACAGTATGCACATGACTTTTGTTAGACCTCAATCAGAATTCCATTAAGAATTTCAGGGTGTTCATGATCATGTTTATAGAGTAACAGATACTCTATAAAATGTGTTTAATCTTGAATCCGATTCGATGTTTCTAATTCATTCATTGCATTTTCTCTTTAATCTGAAACTAAGAATAGAATTGCAAAATGTACTTGAGTGTGGCAATGTAGTTCAACTAAAATTAAATTGATATTTGGGCAGTATTCCAGAATGTTGCTTATTTTATTGACAATGCCCAGGGAATCGTCTTTTTCTGAAGTTCAAAAGTTTGGAGAAAGATAAATGAATTTTTAGTAATGCTGAGCAAGTCGATATAATGAGAAATCATCCACAAATAAGGGAAAAGGTCAGCAATCAAGAAGGTTATACTGGTTACAGAAGGCTTATCATGTGTTCCTTCAATTATGAAAGGAATGCATCATATATTTCTGAGAAGTGTGCTCCTAATATCTTTTGGTTGTGTTTATATTTATTTTAAAATTAAAAGCCAGGATTTATATGGTGCTTGTATCGCTCCTACACATATTTATTGCCTATTCACCTATATTTCACAAAAGTTTCTGATGAAATTTTATTAAAACATTTAGCTTATTTTATTGCAGATTTTACAGTGTATGTTTATAATATATTCCATCATTTTAAGTAAATTATATAGAACTTTGTTGTTTTTTTGTATTAGTTTTATTTTTTTTTCTTGCGTGCAGCATCAACTTAATTTATATCACTTTGTAAATTCGGAGAAGAAAGATTCCCTAAACATTCTTACAATTTCATGCAGGTATTTTCTAAATAGACATATTTTAACAATTTTCCATTTACTAATTACATAACAAAACTCTGAAAAGTTCAGATTTCATTTTTTTAGAATATTCCAGTTTATAGTTAACTACAATAGGTAAACACTGAGTAAAATCATATGCAACTCTGCAACTGATTCTCATTTGTTACCATTACTATTTAGAAGTTGAAAGTGTATTCTGATTTATAGTAGTCTTTTATAGAGACATGTCAGAAAATGTAAGAGGATATTAATTTGTCATCAGAAGGCAATTGGGTAAGTTATATATTATCGTTATTGCACGTCATCTCTGATGCAAGTGGTAGAGGATAAGCAGAAAGAAATGAAAAAGAAAGTTGCTTGTTCAAAGCCAAATAAACGGCTTTAATCTTATTTTTTAACTATACAACAAGCCTGGGAAGCTGAAATTAGTTCTAATTTAGAGATGAGAGATGAGCAGATAATGAGTGGATAGATTAGGTGACACGGTTCTCTGTGTTGTAAAAAAAATAACAAGCTGAAAACTCAAATATAATTGATGGTATGATGAATTTCCTTCAGATTTTGGATATGAAATCAGTATATGGAATTGCCACTTGTTAGGATTCCCTCCTTTTAATTTGATTGTCAATTTCATGATTATGAAAATCCTACTTCTCCCCTTGCCCAATAAGCCAACAGCAAACTTGATCCAAAAATAACTGTGATGAAAATCCAATATAGTTTTTCTTGTATAGTTATGTTTCAGTGTTTTTCTTTTTTACTGTTCTGGTTTGGATTGACAAAGCAATGCTGATGGAAGGATTTCAGTACTTTACTAGGAGTTTCTGCAGTGTCTTTAAAAATGATTGACAAGTATAAACTCATTCTATACAATTTCTGAAACCTTTTTTGTTTTCCAAGTGGGAAGATACAAAACAAATAAACAAACTGGTAGGAAGATTTATGGGTATCTGTATTGCTTCCAAAGCAATAAATATACATTTCCTTTCACAAACACCTATGATATGTTGTCAAAGAGTGTGCATGAATGGCTACCAGCTTCAAAGGCCACGATGCTCATTAGTTATAACCTTAACATTCAGGTAAAACAAAACAACACATAGTACAACAAAAGTTTTGCTTAGATCGTCATTAATTTGATAAATAGATAAAGTGAATAAAAGAAGCAAGGATTTATTATTAAGTGTATTTCTTACATTTTTTTTAAATGGATTGTTCATAATTTGGGATCATTACTAACCATTCCATTTTCACATTGGCATTTTGCTATCTTCAATATTCAAAAGCTGTCTGTACAAATGATACGTTGTGGTATATCATTGATTTTTGTTTTTTTGACAGCGATGGTTTTTCTCTGGTCTCTTCCCATCACTCCAACTATAATTATCTGCCCGAAGCTAGAGTTCAGAGCTTTGCAATTTTAATGCATGCTTCAGCATCTTTTTTTTTTTTCTCTCTTTTCTTTGGATGGAAAATGTCTAGTTAGCTGTGTCTCCTTTTATAACATTGTTGAGTCATTTTGGAGCCATTTTACAGGGCTTTTGCACACACTTATAGTGGAATAGTCATCGCCATAATTATTGTCAGTCAAGATCCAGCAAATAAAACCTTTTTCAATGATAGGACTAAATACACCTAAAAACCCTGATTTTTTTTCACTTAAGCAAAGTTGAAAAGATCCTGTTTATCCAGAAAATTACGTAAATGACACTCAATAAGGGTGCTGGGGGGAATGCAGTCTTTTGAGGGGAAATCTCATTTACAACCTATTTTTCCAATGTTAATGGATAAAATTGAGTGAATACTCCAGAGGTGAGTATTCAGAAGGTTCTGACTAGTTCTGGTAAACCAGTAGTGGAAATTTTGAGTAGTTCAGAAAACTGGTAAATACCCCCTTTGATTGACCCCACCCCCATCCATTCTCTGCCTGTCGAGTCCCAGCTGATTGGCTGGGTCTTCTTTGGTTGCCCTGCACAGGAGAATGGAGCTGGAAAGCAGGTTAGTGGGGTGGGGAGGGAATGGGATTTTGCATTAACCTGCCCCCCCAGGGGTAGGGTGGGAATTTGAGATTTTACAGTATCCTTCCCCTGCCATGCCTACCAAGCCACGCCCACCAAGCCAAGCCATGCCACTCCCATCAAGCCACACCCACAGAACCGGTAGTTAAAAAAAATTGAATTCCACCACTGGTTATATCTGGCAGATAAATTAATGTTGCCACCCTTTTATTTTTCCTCCCCCCCCCCCCTTATTTGTGGCTGCTGTACTTTGTCAATGTCTAAATGGTTTTAATTAAGACAATGTACAACAAAAGTACTTTGAATACGCAGACAAACCCGGAAGATGATTAGCGTATAAACTGAAAAAAAGAAAACCAAAAAAATAATTATATACCAATTGCAAGATAATAATGGGATATTAGAGATGGAATTGGAGAAAAAGAAAACAATCGCAAGAGACTATTTCAAAAATTTATACAACCAAGAGGAAATAGATGCGAACAAATTAGAGGAATGTTTGAAAGAAAGCACATTATTGCCATTAACAGAAGATAAAAGGGAGATATTAAATAAGGAAATAACTTTAGATGGGTTAAAAGAAGCGATTAAAAGCCCAGATGGGTTGCCAAGCGAATTATACAAAGAGATTGGAGAACCACTAGAAAATTTGGTCCTAAAGATTTGCAACAAGGTACTATTAGAGGCAAGAGTCCAGGAATCATGGAAGGAGGCCCATATTATATTGATCCCTAAAGAGGGTGCATGTGCCACCCAGTTAAAAAATTACAGACCAATATCTCTTTTAAACACAGAGTACAAAATTTTTATGAGTGTGATGGTGGAAAGATTGAAGCTAATCCTTAATGAAAGAATTCACCCTGACCAGAATGGATTTCTTCCCATGAGACAGATTAGGAATAATACAAGAATGATAATTGATTTATTAGAATACTATGAAACATACCCAGGAAGCCAAGTTGTTCTTGTCTTCCTGGATGCACAAAAGGCATGTGACAACCTAAACTGGGAATTTATGAAACACCAGATAAACATGATGAACTTCGCAAAGATGTTAGATTTGATTTATTTAACTCAGAAAGCAAGGGTAATGGTAAATGGAGAATATACCAGTCCTTTTGAAATAAAAAGGGGTGTCAGGCAGGGATGCCCATTGTTGCCTCTGCTTTTTATTACAATATTAGAAACATTACTGGACAGAATTAGAATGAATGAGGAAATTAAAGGTACTAAGATTAAAAGACAAGAATATAAATTACAGGCATTTGCTGATGATGTGGTTGTTATTACAGAGGATCCAATAGAGTCAGGACCAACCTTATTAAAAGAAATTGATAAATTTGGTAAACTAGCTGGGTTGAAAATCAATAAGGAAAAAATCAAAATGTTAGTTAAACATATAACAAATAATAAACAAAAAGAACTAGAAGAAATAATGGGACTACAAATTGTTAATAAGATTAAATATTTAGGTATATGGTTAAAACCCAAAACAATAACTTTGAAAGAAGACAATTTTGTTGAACTATTACAACAAATAGAAAGAGATTTGGAGGTATGGAGCAAAATGCAGATTTCTTTATTAGGCAGAATTGCCACAATTAAAATCAATGTTCTACCCAAATTGCTTTATTAATTCCAAACGATCCCTATATTATTGGATAAATCATTTTTCAAAGAATTGGATAAAATTACTATGAAATTCGTTTGGGCAGGCAAGAAGTCAAGAAATAAGAAAATTTATTTACAAGACAATAAAAGCAGAGGCGGCTTTGGTCTCCCTGCCTGGGAGATCTATTATAAAGCAGCAAAGTTAATGTGGATAAAGGATTGGATTAGATTGGGAAACAAAAGAATTCTAACATTAGAAGGATGCGACTTATAAATAGGGTGGCATGCCTTCTTGTGGAACCTGAGTACTTTCAGAGTACTTTCATACTTTCAGAGACATACTTTATGCAAATCTTTGATAAAAACCTGGTCTGATATTAAGAAAAACCATGTTTGTTATGGTTGTCAACAATGGAAGCAATGTTCCACCCTAATACAATGGACATCAGTAAAAAGCTCAAATATTACCAAATTTTAGACAAAGAAGGAAAGCTCAAATTGACCCAAGAGTTAGAAAATCAAAAAATAGTGATTGATCGTTGGTCCTATTTCCAAATAGCAATAAGATATGAGAAAGATTTAAAAGAATTTGGAAAAGAATCAAAGAGCATTGAATTTGATAAGATACTTTTGGGCTCAGACAAAAATATGATATCTAAATTATATAATTATCTATTGGAATATGAATTAGCTGAGGAAATTGTGCAAGGACCAATGATAGCGTGGGAAAGAAATTTTGGGCATAATGTAGACTTAGAAGACTGGGAAGAAATGTGGCAGAGAAATCTTACATGAACTAAATCTGTGTCTTATAAAGATAACTTATGATATATGATATAATGATATATAGATGGCATCTAGCATCCTCCAGATTAGCAAAAATATATCCAACATCAAATCCAACTTGTTGGAAATGCAAAGGGAAACAGGGTACCTACTTCCATCTCTGGTGGACATGCCCAGTGGTCAATTTTTTTTGGATTAGAATCAAAACTTGGTTAGAAGAAATTGTCCAGGGTGGATTGGAGTGGGAATCTAGATTGTATCTTCTGGGTATCATTAAGAAAGTTTATCTCTCCAAAGTAAAATATTTGATTATCCATATCCTAACAGCAGCATGTATTTCACTGGCTCAATTTTGGAAATCACCTAATATACCACCAATACAATTTATTATTCAAAAAATTTGTGAATGTGCAGAAATGGAAAAAACTCACACTAAAATTAAAAGGAATTGAGGAGGCAGAATTTTACTCAATCTGGAATAAGTGGTACGATTGGCTCTAACATAAAAAAATGAAAAGGGGAATCAAAAGGGGAAAACAAATTTATGAAACAGATTATGATACATACAATAACAAACAGGAATTATTAATGTTAGTCTTAGACTCTCTCGTCCTTTAAACAATCAATAGAAGGAATTCTATAAATAAGTATAATCCAACAACAAATATTAATAACAGAACATTATGTTTGATAGAACATAAATAACAGAGAACCTATTGGAAGCAAGAAATAACTGCCACATAATATAATTTAGGAAATATTTAGCTCACTGTTAAATGTATTAAAAGAAAGTTTAATTAGTTTTAGCACAGAGATTATTGTGACGTTTGTATGAATCTTTGTCTTTTGAGTTTGTATATTTGTATATTTTAATTTTTTGTATTCAATAAAGTTTATTTTTTAAAAAAGAAGTGAATTTCAAAAATAGTATAGAAGGATATTATTGATGGTACTAATGGGGAACACAAATTGAGATGTCTTAAGTTTGCAAAAGATTTTAAAATTAATATATATAAATTGTGGGATTTGTGTCTCTGAACTGTTTAAGTCAGAAAGTTAGCAGAGCAATAGATAGTATGTTGGTACAGCATAAATACTTTTCCATATTTATAGATAATAAGTTTTTTGTTTTAGAAAAAAAACAGCTATGTGAAAAATGACTTATTATACTTTTGTATAATTGTGGTTTAATAATCAATTACATCCTCAAAGCCTTGGGAAATGTTTGATTAAGGTTTATGCCTGCTGGTGAATAAACATAGAAATAACTGTGTTTGTGTCAGCGATGTAGACTGTATTTTCCCCTTGTCATCTCCTTTGAGGAAATATATCCAGATTAGAGGTAGATATCAGCATACATTATCATCGCTGCAGCATGAAATTAGGGTATATTTATGAGCACATTGTAAAATTCATGAAACTAATTTGTTAGATTTGGAATTAAAAAGCGTTCTAGGTTTTGAAAGCAATAGGCAATCTGAATTATATCCTCATATAATTGTTATCTTTCACTCAGTTTTATTTCTAAGCCACTTGGGTTTTCCATTGCAATAACAATAAATAAATAAATAAATAAATAAATAAATAAATAAATAAATAAACAAACAAACAAATAAATCCAGAGGCTTTGGGTAAATTGTAAATCACTTCTTACTTTAACCCATTTTAAGGATTTGGCATGCACTTTCTCTTCACAAGAAGTTTAGTAAACTTCATCTAGATCTGGGATGAGGAATCTATGTCACGCATGCCAGAGGTGCCATGCAGAGCCCTCTCTCTGGGCATGTGAACCGTCACCCCAGCTCAGCTTTGATGTGCATGCACTCACGCACCTCCCACAGGTCAGCTGGTCTTCAAGTCTCTGCCATGCATGATCAGGGGATGGGGCTCATGCAGGAGTAATGTGCACATGCACAGGGGAGTGGGTTGCATGCATGAATGCTTGGGGGTAGGAGTATGCAGAGGGGTCATGTGTGCATACGTGGGGGGGCAGGGACCATGGCCAGGCTGCGTGTGCATGCGCAGGGGTGCGGTGAACATGTGGGGTCATGCAGGCATGCATGGGGGCAAGGGGGTCATACGTGCATGCGGGGGGCGCAGGGGGCATGCACATGTGTGTGAGCGGGGTGCATGCACAGAGCATGCACACTCTGCATTTTGGGGATGCACACATGGTGCTGAAAAGGTTAACCATCACTGGTCTAGATCAGGGGTGGGATTCTACCATTTTGCACCTATTCGCCAGAACCGGTTGTTAACATCCTAAGCAGTTCGGAGAACCGGTTGTTAGAAGAAATTACTGGCCTAATCCTGTAAGGAAGGCAGGAAGGAAACATTCTGGTGTTGCTTACAGAAACTGCCTCTCCATTAACCCTTATTACATTCTTGGCAGGACTAGACTCCCTGTCTCAGGAACGTCTCTGGAGGTTTTCCCCCCTCCTTTGCTGGTACTTTGCTTGTGTGGAGTGACCATTTAAAGTTACAATGGCATTGAAAAAAGTGACTTATGACCATTTTTCATACTTACGACTGTTGCAGCATCCCTACAGTCATGAGAGGCCAGGCGAGGAAATGTGTGCTTCAACGTGAGTGATATTGAGTTGGCCACGCTCAGTCAATAACATGACCACTAAGCCACTCCCACCAATTAAGCCACGCTCAGAGAACCGGTTGTTAAAAAAATTGAATCCCACCCCTGGTCTAGATCCTCCACTTGTACTGGGGTTGAGCCCATGTATGTGTGTCATTGGGACTAGATAGGTTTTAAACTGAGGAAAGCAACGTCTTTAGCAGTCTTGTGAAATGTATATGCATGTATCTGATTTCTCATGTGTCCACACACATGCATATACACACATAATCTGAGATGGATTATTCATTGTGTTAATGACTACCATCTGGCACAACTATTTACGCTTGTAATATACATGACCAAAAAAGAAATTGAAATGAGATTTTAAAAAATATAGTATGTATGAGCTGGGCTTCTTTTGCTGTTATTGCTTACAATCTTAGTAAACAGCTTAGAATATAAGGTTGACTTTTATTTTCAAAAAATTGAAGCCATCTGTCATTTTTTATTAATGCCAAACTCTGAATTTACAAGAGGAAAGAAGATCAATAAAAATAAATGAATATTGATATTGCAAGACCTTAGCAGTACTATCTTTGTAGCACTGCAGCCAGTTAGGCTTTGCATTAAGAAATCAATACTACAGTGGAATGACCAACACTTTTATATAAAACTATCAGTATTTTTGGGGAGACAGAGAAGAGCTTGTAGTTTTGCTTCTGTAACTGGGATGACTTAGCACATTTTTTTTCATATTTACAGTATAAATTTGGGCCGTGAATATATGTTTCAGTTATGATTAAGGAAGGGTATTTTATTTTCCTGAAGAATATGCGTATATGTTAATAAAAATATCTAGATAAATTAAAAGAGTGGAAACAACTTTCACTCCAGCAGGCACACTTCTATGTTCAAAGGAATTCTATATCAATAATATGCCTCCTCAAATTCAAACAATAAATTTAAATGATATAAGGCAGTTACTTAGGGCACGGGGAGAAATACGATATGTTGATATTTTATCAGATCCTACAGTGGCCAAACAGTGGTCCAAATGTTAAACTTTATTAGAGAAGTTACTAGAAGAAAATTATTGACTATTAACTGATTAGAGCATTCTGGAAAATCACTTTGAAACCTATTCGTATCTGTAACTCTTAATGGGTTTGTACTGTTATGAGTAGTTTAGTTTAAATGTAGAAACGCATGAAAGTTTTCCAGTTTCATCAATGGTTTTTTAGTAAATAAAATCAAATGTTTTATTAAACATAGAGGTTCAATAGTCACATTTTAGTTTTGGAAATGTCATCTGCTTTGGTAGAAATAATTGGTGCTCGAAAGTGCAGCTTTGCAAGGAATTGGGATAATTTTGGTAAACTAGAATATATTTAAGATGGCACCTGCAAAATAGAAATCATAAATATCAAGGAATAGATCAAGGATGGACAAACCTTGCAGATGATAGAAATTAGACAAAGTGCAATGGTAATCATACATACATGCACCATGAAATGTGTGTGTGTGTGTGTGTGTGTGTGTGTGTGTGTGTAGACATATAAAATACATATGTAATACTTAAAGATATTTTATTTTCTTGCCTAAGATTCAACCAAAGAAAAAATGGATATAAGTATATAGATACTTACTATAAGTAGTTTTACTTTCTTACTTCATCAACCCTCACATAATATACAAACTTGCCTGATTTTGCATGGTGGCAAATTAAGAGTAATTAAAGAATTAAGAGTAATTAAACCTGCCTAAATATGAATAGGCAGACATGGCTCAGGGTCAGCGTTAACCATTGGCTTTGGATGAACATACTGTATCAGCTAGTGTATTGCATTTTTCTCTGGTTTGACAGGGAAACGAGATGCTTATAATTCTTGAGTCCCTTTCGGATAATTTGATTTATTTCTGAATATACATGTCTCTGTTTGTGTGTGTGTGTGTGTGTGTGTGTGTGTGTGTGTGTTTGAGAGAGAGAGAGAGAGAGAGAGAGAGAGATCAAAATTTGGGCACTTGGCAATTGCCATGTATTTCTGATATTTTGGAATCACGTGATTTCAATTTGCAACTTTCCTTATGAGCAAAGTCAACATAGGAAGCCAGATTCAATTATATATGATTAATTTAATGGGCATGGCAATTCACTTAAAAAAATAAAATCCATTTTTTTAAAGAGGAATATTAATTTGGAAGGAAGTATTAATTTGAAAATACCAGTGTGGTATTTTCCTACATGTAGCCAGTTATCATAGCAGCCAAAGCTAAAATGGAGATATATTTTGTTCATATAATACAACACTTGAGTAATTCATCTATCCAACAGAGAGAGAGACTCTGTTCAGAATTAACCAATGAAATTTAAAATGATGTTAAATAGTAGTCAAAGCACACTTGCCTTCAAGTAAAGTTACTGATCAAGCAAAAAAAAAAAAATTCAGCTGTTCTAGTCAGATTTTTCTGATGTTTAGTCAGATGCCTGTTACACAGGGATGGGATTCAGCCGGTACAGACTGGTTTGGGCAAACCAGTAGTTCCAGTGATTAGTTGGCCCCACCAGAGGTGGTATTCAGCAGGTTCTGACCAGTTCTGGAGAACCGGTAGCGGAAGTTTTGAGTAGTTTGGAGAACCAGCAAATACCACCTCTGACTGGAGATTTTACAGTATCCTTCCCCTGCTATGCCCACTAAGCCACGCCCACAGAACCGGTAGTAAAAAAATTTGAATCCCACCACTGGGCCCCACCCACCTGCCCTTGCCCTATATTTCCATGTTTTGCAGCCCGCCTGATTTGTGTGGCACAATGGATTGAGGTGGATCAGCTGTTTTATTCATCAGGGCTGCAGCAGAAGGCAGGTTGTGGAGTTCAAAATGGGTGGTTTTCAAATGCTGCCTGCATTTGAACTGGTTGTTACACCAGTTGAATCCCACCCCTGCTCTTACAGCCAAGGCCATGGTCTGCCAAGAGCTTTAAAAGCATCAGAGGAATCTCATTGTTGGAAGATATCAGTCAGAAAGGTTCAAAAACTTTCCCAATGCATTGGATATACCACGAAACATAGTGAACACGGTCATCAACAAATGGAGAAAACATGGCACAACAGTGACATTACCAAGAATTAGACATCCTGCCAAAATTGATGAAAAAAATAAGAATAAACAGATCCTAGAGGCTGCCAAGAGGCCTACAGTAATATTAAATGAGCAGTAGGAATTTCTGGCAAGTACTGGTTATGAACTGCATATGATAACAATTTCCTGTATTTTTTTATACATAATAGATATGGAGTAAGGTGGCATGACTTTTCTTACAAAGAAAACTTCTAAGCCCAGCTACATTTTCCAGAAGCTACATCGAGTTTGGCAAAAGCATGTGAGAAAAGGTGTTACGGTCTGATGAGATCAAGGTTGAACTTTTTGTCCATACTTCCAAAAAGTATGTTTGGATAAAAAAAAAAAAATTGTGTGCATCACCAAAAGTACCTCATACCTATACTGAAACAGGATGGTGGCAGCATTAAGCTTTAAAGATGCTTTTCTTTAGCTAGAACTGGCACTTGAGTCAAGGTGGAAGGGATTATGAACAGCTCCAAAAGTCAGATAGCTTTGGTACAAAACCTTCAGTCATCTGCTAAAACACTGAAAATGAAAAGGATTTTCACCTTTCAATGCAACAGTGACCCAAAGCATAGGCCCAAGTCAACAAAAACAGTTTCACTGGAAGAAGATAAATTTTTTGGGAATGGCCAGCCAGAACCAAAACTGGAATCCTATTGATAATCTGAAATTTTTTAAATTTCATAATTTATCGTATATCGTAAACAGAAAGCTGTTTAACATATTCTGATTTGATATTGTCTTTTAGATCAGGGGTCTCAAACCTTGGCAACTTTAAGACTTGTGGCTTTGCTGGCTGAGGAATTCTGGGAGTTGAAGTCCACAAGTCTTAAAGTTGCCACGGTTGGAGACCCTTGTTTACACAACATGTTTGTCTGAATGTACATCTAGACAATGTCAATGTAATTTTGGATATTCTGAATATTTAATGCCAATTTTCTTCTGGTTAATGACTGCATGTCAGATCTGTTCCAGTCAGATCTCTTAGGGTCAGATCACAGAGGGTCAGATTAGGTAATCATACCTCTTCAGCCTTTATTCTTAACACTGGTACATCACAGGGTTGCGTGTTGAGTCCCCTATTCTATACTCTTTATGTGCATGACTGCATTCCCACTCATGCTAGTAATACCATTACGAAATTTGCAGATGATACAACAGTGGTGAGACTCATCTCGGGGGGGGGGGTCTGCCTACCAAGATGAGGTGGACCGGTTGCTTTCGTGGTGTTGATACAATAATTTGGTCCTCAACACCAATAAGACCAAGGAGCTTATAGTGGACTATAGAGCAAGTGGCCAGTTTTAAGTTTCTGGGTATTACCATAAAAGAGGACTTGGGTATTACCATAAAAGAGGGTGCCCACATTACAGCCCTGGTCAAAAGGGCCCAGCAGAGATGATACTACCTGAGACTTCTCAAAAAAAACCAACTGAATGAGAAACTGGTGGTGACCTTCTACCGCTGCACCATAGAGAGTATCTTAACTTACTGCACCTCTGTATGATTTGCCAATTACACAGGGGCAGATAGGACAGCACTCCAGAGGGTTAACATCATTGCTCAGAAGATCATTGGTTGGCCTCTCCCCTCTTTGGAAGAGCTTTATAGCTCCCGCTGCCTTAAGAAAGCTCAAAATATTCTCAAAGATCCGACTCATCCTGGGAACCCTTTTTTTGAACTATTACCATCTGGCAGTTGGTATAAGATAATAAAAACAAGGACAAATAGGCTGAAAGCAGCTTCTATCGCAGGGCAGTAGCTCTGTTGAATTCTGCTGTATAGTGTAGTGTTGGTGTGGTGTTGGGGGGTTCCGGTTCAATGTATGAAGGGTGAAGGATGTGCGTTTGTGTTATTTTCATTGTCATGATGTTCACTGAAGATGGTGCTTGATTTCATTGTACAAAGTGCAATGACAATAAAGTAAACTAAACTAAGAAAGACCCTTGACTCTATTTGGGTGAAGGGATATGTTCTTTTACTAAAGGTTTCTGGCTGCAGTAAAGTCGGGCTAGAACTAAGAAAAGGTTACAAATTTTTCCCCTCGTCCCAGTTCTCCCCCCTTTGACCAGTTCATCTGCAGCCAGTGGAAAGCTGCAAAGGTGTTTTGAGAATTAAGGATACAGAAACTGGCAGCTTTACCAGGGATTGAATTGTGCAGAGAATCAGAATTAAGTCTTGAAAGCCAAAAGGAGATGCAGTCTGTCTGAGAAGCTTGATGGAGCAGATCCCAGCAAAGAAGAATGATGAAACAAGGAGATGGAGAATGAGAAGACAAAAAAAAAAAATGCTTTAGAGCTGGTTTATTTAAATATGTATTGTGTGCTTGAAATGTACCAATTGATTTTATTTAAAAAAACAAAAACACATTTCTAGGCTAAACCTGTTTGTTCCCAATGGATTCTGGGTGATTAGTTGGAGGAAAAAAAGAGCGAATGAGTCCAGCAGCTGCAGATGACTGCATAGGGCTCTTCACTCTGTTTACTTTCACCACTAATGAGCAACAATAGGCAGACAAGAAGAATTTACTGTTACTTATAATTATTGCAACTTCCAGGCTCTGCAAAAAGAGTAATATTTATTAATTGCCAGAGTATTGTGCAAGAGGCTGTTGCTTTAGTCTATTATATTTGGGGTTTCATGAAATACCATCTGGTTGCTACTATGAAAGTTAGAAAACTCGATTAAACAGAATGTTTGCCTATGCTAACAGATCTTTCAAAATTATGCTCCTTTTTAAGCATTGCCAAAATATTCCTAGGGGAAAAAAAGTTTGAGGTTAGCTAGAGGTATTTCCTAGCAGTCATTAAATTTCTTCAATCTTCGAATGCACATGGAATCAAATATAATTCATGTATCCATCCATGGTATATTTGCAGGGATGGACTCAAGGGTGGGAATTCAATTTTTTTAACAACCGGTTCTGTGGGCATGGCTTAGTTGGTGGGCATGGCTTGGTGGTAAAGTGACTGGGCATGGCCAACTCAATATCACTCACATCAAGACACGCATCTCCTCACCTGGCTTTTCATGACTGTGGGGATGCTGCAACAGTCGTAAGTGTGAAAAATGGTCATAAGTCCCTTTTTTCAGTGCCATTGTAACTTTGAATGGTCACTCCACACAGACAAAGTACCAGCAAAGGAGGGGGAAAAAACTCCAGAGAAGTTTCTGAGACAGGAAGTCTAGTCCTGCCAAGAATGTAATAAGGATTAACGGAGAGGCAGTTTCTGTAAGCAACACCAGAATGTTTCCTTCCTGCCTTCCTTACAGGATTAGGCCAGTAATTTCTTCTAACAACCAGTTCTCTGAACTGCTTAGAATGTTAACA
This sequence comes from Pseudonaja textilis, assembly GCF_049901715.1. Taxonomy (NCBI): domain Eukaryota; kingdom Metazoa; phylum Chordata; class Lepidosauria; order Squamata; family Elapidae; genus Pseudonaja; species Pseudonaja textilis. The sequence continues at coordinate 58,029,415 of NC_141995.1, forward strand.
ACCAGTTCAAGCGAATAGGTGTGAACTGGTAGAATCCCACCCCTGGATGGACTCCTAATTCCCTCACCCTCTTTTCTCTAACAGCTGTTACACTGGTATTTTCTGGAACACTCTTTCAATGGGCTCAAATCTCTCTCCCTCTCCCTCTCCCCCCTCTCTCTTTCTCTCTCTCTCATTGTGCTTTTCTTTTTCAGCTATTATCTGACAATTTAGTGATAATTTTGTGGTTAAATGCACAGGACTGCAATAGTTAATATAATCTTGAAATACATTTTTAAAAATCACAACATTTATCCATTTTTCATACTGCATCTGAATTGTATATTTAATCTGCTGTGATGTGTATATTACATTATTGCAAACACAAGTACATGCCTGGAAAATTAATACTATCCTGTCTCTCATCCCAATAATCTACTTACTATTCATTAAGAAATACCATAAGCTTAATTTATACAGCAAAAGTAGATAATGTTTCATCTAGAGGTGGTATTCAGCAGGTTCTGACCAGTTCTTGAGAACTGGTAGTGGAAATTTTGAGTAGTTTGGAGAACTGGCATATCCCACCTCTGACTGGCCCGCCCCCATCTATTCTCTGCCTCCTGAGTCCCAGCTGATTGGCTGGGTCTTCTTTTGTTGCCCTGCACAGGAGAACGGAGCTGGAAAGCAGATTAGTGGGGTCAGAAGGGAATAGGATTTTGCAGTATACTTGTCTTGCCATGCCCACCAAGCCATGCCCACAGAATCGGTAGTAAAAATAGTTGAATCCCACCACTGGTTTCATCAGCTATAAATCATACTTTAACATAATTTGGGGAGCTTGTCTTAGATTGCAAATGTTGGGGCAATGACATGATTACCTCACAGAAGTGGGCAGGGAAAGGGTTTCCATCAAAATGTTGAAAACATTTGTTTCTGCATCTTAGTTTTTATACTATAACTTTTTATACTATAACTTTATAGTATAACTTTATACTATAACTTATACTATAACTCTGGATTCTGGGGCCACAAAACTGGAATACTTCAAACATAACACATGTAACTTGCTTTCCCCCGGGATGTCTGTCTGTGTTTCTCTGTGTGTATAACCTTGGATAGTATTTGATAAGGACAATAAAGGAGAATGTTTCTAGCTCAGGGTTGAAGTGAGGGGTCCTTGGTGCTTTCTGAGAGCACCAAGGTCCCATCATAAGAATTACAATGTGAAAAAAAAGAAAAAAAAATATTCATAGTTCTCTACCAGGAGCAAAGAATCAGGACCACACGTTAAGTTCCACTTAAGAATATTTATTGCTCAAGGCTATATATAGGAATCTAGTCAATTAATGCTCAGTACTAAATTGGCATTATATAAGAATGTACAGATTTCAAAGGGAGCTGGTGGGAATGTAAAGACTCCAGACTGATTCCTCTCTTGACTCTAGCTCAGCCTCTGCCTTTTCTTCTCCTACCTTCCCATTATTAATGATGCATGCTGTATTTAAAGTCAGATAGAGTTCGCCACTGACACAGAATCTGTAAGCTGCAGTAATAAGAAACTAGTAGCATTATTTAAGATTTAATCTCCAATTCAATTCACAGTCTAGGACTGGTAAACAGTTCAAGTCCTAGCCAAGGACCTAAGAGCTATTAAGGCAGCATCTGAGTATAGTCTGAGTTCCAAGTAGGATTTTTTTTTTGCAAAGTCAGGATATTCAGTTCTAATAAGTTCAGAATTCCTATGTATCTAGGCAATCCCTTGGGTATTGCTCCAATGGCGCCTATTGCTATTGGTACAACCATTGATTTCTTCCTCCATAATCACTGAACTTCAATTTGCAAATTTTTATTGTTATTATTGTTGTTGTTGATGATGATGATCATCATCATCATCACACAGTCAGCCAGATGTTCAGGCTCAGTTTGGCATTTTTGTTTACCTATTGAGTCCTTACCAAGGATCTGGGATTGGCGGATCTGGTTGTTTGATCATGTTACAGATGTCATTGCAGGATGGAAGCTGTTCCAAGTAAAGTCACCTTCTGCAATTGACTGATGTCAAATTTGTCAATTCCTATGGTATTCAAGTGGTGTTCCAGTGGTTTTTTGATTGCACCCAAGGCACCTATTACTATTGGTACGATTATCATCATCGTTATCATCTTAAAGAGTATCATTTTAAATGATAGCCTGTTTTAGATCATAACGGCAATAACTGATGCTGAAACTTTATCATAATTTATCCTGGAATGTATTCTGCTACACAATGAATTTTCTTGTATTCAAATGTAGGATTAAGTTAATAACGTTAATTTATGTGACATTCATTCATGGAATTTGTTCCATGAATGAATGTTTGATGGGCTCTGCTTTTTGTCTATGGAGATTCGCAATCATCCAGTAGTCACGGTTATCCTAAAGATGCAACTCTATTTTCTTGGGGTTTTTTTCCCTTTGAAAAAACATTTCACTTCTCATCCAAGAAGCTTCTTCAGTTCTAACTGGCTGGTAGGGAATGAAGGATTTATATTCTTTGTGGTCATCTGGTCATTAGCACTCTTAGGGTCGATCCTTAGCTCTCTGACATGCATTGAGGCCATTTGGATATTATCTGTATCCTCAAAGTCATATGAAAAAGAGTGTAAATGGGTCTGGGACCTTCTTGGAATACCTGAAAGGACTGTATTATAAACAAGAGATAAGTGGTGTCATATCCCTCCTTTTCTGCTGAGGGACAGCTGTTCAATCTTTACAGAGTTTGACTCCACTTTCAATCCAGAGGTCCTCTCTGTCTAGAATATGAACTTTGCTGTCTTCAAAAGAGATAGAACCTTTCCTTTCATATGCAGATGGACTGCTGAATCCTGTCCTTATGAGTTTGTTCTCCTGTGTTGTGTTCATGAGTTTGTGAAGTGGTTGTTTTGTTTCCCCAATGTACAGGTCTACACATGTTTCACTGTATTGCACAGCATATTCTACATTGCTCTTTTGGGGTGTCTGGCTGTTCTGCCCTTGGGGTGGACAAGCTTCTGTTTTAATGTAGTCCTGGGTTTAAAATGTGCATGTATGTTGTGTTGGTTGAAAATCCCCCTGAGCAGTGGTCGGATTCAATTTTTTTTTTACTATCGGTTCTGTGGGTGTGGCTTGGTGGGCGTGGCAGGGGAAGGATACTGTAAAATCTCCAGTCAGAGGTGATATTTGCCGGTTCCCTGAACTACTCAAAATTTCCGCTACCGGTTCTCCAGAACTGGTCAGAACCTGCTGAATACCGCCTCTGCCCCTGAGCTTTTCCAATGTTCCTGTGATGTATGGACTTGGCAATGTTGCTTCATTTGTTGTTATCTTTTTTGTGTATTATGGAGAAGCTCCTGCTGTATCTTTTTGAAGATTGGATGAAGGCTTAGTTAGGAAAACCACAAGTTCTCAGGGCTTCCTTGTTTTTGTTCTTCCTCCTTTCCCTCAAACCTTTAGCCTGATAGTACAAGGTTTTGATTACTCCCAGTTTGTGCTCCAGTGGTGGTGAGAATCAAAATGGAAGTCTTCACCAAACACATCAATACCTTCTCTTTGGAGGTGACTAATAAAGCTATTGGGAAATCCTTATCTTGCTTTCTTGCTAAGGTTGGAACTAATTAATAAATTATCTTGTATTTTAGTATTCATTTGATTTGTCAATTGCTTACATGATACAGGTATAAGAATAAATATAGCTTTGAATACATGAGATGGATACTTATAACAAAAATAAAAAAAACAATAGGACTGGAATGGTAGGCATTCCAGGGGGTAAGGTTACTAGTAGACAGTCTAAGGTTAAGGTTTTAGGGGTTTGGGGAAGAAACCACAGAATCAGGTAGAGTATTCCAAACACTGACTACTCTGTTGCTGAAGTCGTATTTTCTGCAGTCAAGTTTGGTGTGGTTAACCTTGAGTTTGTATCTATTGTCTGCTTTTGTATTGTTATAATTAATACTGAAGTATTCATTTTCAGGTAGGACATTGCAATGTATGATTTTATATACTATATTTAGATTGGACTGGAGGTGGCGTAGTTCTAGGTTTTCTAGGTCTAGAGTTTCAAGTCTGGTGGCATAAGGTATTCTGCAATGAGTAGGGGAGTGGAGAACTCTTCTTGTGAAATATTTCTGGACTTTTTCAATTGTGTTAATATCAGATACATGATATGGGTTCCAGACTGATGAGCTGTATTCAAGTATAGGTCTGGCAAATGTTTTGTATGCTCTAGTTAGTAGTGTGATATTGCCAGTGTGATATTGTAGTGTGATATTGTCCCCAAAACTGCGTAGTTTAATTCTTCTGGTAAACTTATCTAATCTATATATAATTAAATCTGTATTACTAGAATTTGCATTTTCTCATCAAACAGAATAGAAAAATCATTTGTTTAGAGTTGAATAACAAGTTTCTTCTGACTGCTAATCAGAGAGAAATGTGCCATTTAGCTATATTGTGGCAAACCATGCTTGAAAAGATTACTGGAAGTTCTCTTGGATAGTCTTACGACTTTATTTTCTCATCTTTATTTAACATTTTAATTTTTCGAAGGATGGGGAGAATATTTCAAGGGTTTTAATTCCCTCAATTACTTTATTTATCATATTTGGATACTGCCAAATCTTCCAGGATGTCTACAACAATGCTGACAATTGAAATAATATAGTAAACTATCCTTGATGAGAAAATTTCAGTAATTTAGCATACTAAAAATTCAGTCGGCCTATCAATAATAATATTAAGTTAAAATTTAAATAATAACACAATAAATCATGCTCTTCATCTACATAGTGATGTTGATAGATTCTACTTACATTGACAGACTTTGCTGTGAAACCTTATTTTAATGGTGGAGAGAGCGAGTTCCATTGAAGAGTAAGGCATTGCAGGGATCTACAGTACATAATTTTTATAATGAATGACCTTGTCACACAATAATTGCAGAAATTGAAAGGTAAATCTAATCTGCGGCATGCAAAATTCATACAATATAAAATACTGATTTGGGGTTCATCCTATCATTTTAGTGATAATAGCAGAAACAGTATTGCCAGAATAATATCATTATTAAATAACTGTAGTATCTATAGATGATTCCCATTTGAGGGATCATGTTGCAATTATTGATGTTTTATCTGGTTTTGACCCAAGTTATGTTTTCTCTATAATTCTGAAATGTTTGAAACATTTATTTCTTTTTATAGATAAATTCTAGTTTTCCTGGAACGGTTTTATCAGGGTGAGTCTTTCCATGACATTATATTTATCTTTATTAATATGACTGTTCACATAATAACCCCAATAGCATATTAAATAAAGAACACGTATTTTTCCACTTTGTCAATCTTTGGCTCGGCCACAAATCTTTTCAGTAGTAGTTTTGTGTTTTCTTCCAGATCAATGATAATTTATAACTGCTATTTACTCTTGGGGGGGATTTTGCTATAGTCCTTTAAGCTCCTTTCTGGGTTTCTCTGATAACCTCTAAGCTTCAGTGCCCTGGAGGTGCTTAGAGTTGGCTGATAGGAAGATCTTATTTGATTCGCATGACAGCAGAGCGTAGACATGCTTATCACTGAGGGAAAATGTCTGACTCCTTATTATGTAAAGTGAGAACTTTTTCCTAGGTGCAATGAGAAATCATTTTAAACTTCATTTTATATATATATATATATATATATATATATATATATATATATATATATATATATATATATATATATATATATATATATATATATCCAATTAGAAGCATTGTTTGATCAGGGCAAACAATATATTTACACAACTGCTCTAATTTCACACATAGTTCTCTCTTAGATGAGATTAAATGCCTATATCTAATTTGCACCATTTCAGATTTCAGGTAAAAATCGCATATTTGAACTAATGTATGCCTAGATAAAAACATACTGTACAGGAAAAAAAAGGAGTGATAAAGAGATTTGATAAATAGGCTTATCCTTGCAATCCCAATGATTTATTATCCATGTAATAAATCAGTCTTTGAATGTGCCTTGAATGAGAAAAGAAAGAAGAAAAGGGAAAAGAAGGGAAGGGAAAGGAAGGGAAAGGAGAAAACTGAATTTGACCTGAAAGGATTTTTTTTTCTTTTTATCTAACTAAAAATGAGAGGATAAAAATCAAAATGAGTTCTGAGAAAATAGTCTGTCTGAACCTTGTAAATGGTTGCATATCTCAAATCCACACCGCTTCTTTATTTTCTCAGGTCTTCTGCTATATCAGTGAATGACAAGAAAGTGCAACGGACTGAAAAGAATAAAAATTTCAGAAAGCTGAATCCCTTTTAAAACTTGAGCAAGGAGATTCTAGCAGCCTCCCGCAGATCCATCAGATACATTTTTTTTTTCCAGCTATGAATAGATGACATTTATCACACCTCTCAAAAAGGGAGCGTGAAATATTTGTAAAGGAAGGGGGCAAAATTAGAGCTTTGCAGCTAAGAATGACTACCCACCAGAGTGAATTTGTTCATAATTTATTTTAAGATTGTTCAAAGTCATGCACCAAGATGGACAGGCATAGAAGTCCAATAAATAATGATTTTGTGGACAAGCCACATCATGTTTTTTGGCAATACTGTGGAAGTGGCCTGCCATTTACTATTTCTACAGCATTCATTTTTTACTTTAATTACCCAGACTAGCCTAAAGCAAGGTGTTCTCTGGATGGTTTCCATCCATGAAGTAATCGGTGCCAATCCTGTTTAAGATTCCAAAAAAGATAAATGTGTAATTATTTAAAGTTGCTTAAAGACATGTAAGGCGTGTTACTTGGAATATAAATAGCAAAATAGGAAGTTAATTGGTTCATCTACCACGGCCTATATTGTGAAGACAGCCTTTAGCGCTTCAATTACCTCATGCATAAAATATTGCATTCAGATAATTACGCACTGATTCAACCTGAGTATAATGCATAAGCATTTTATAACTAACTTGTAGGAACAGATTAATTGTGAAATTTGAACTTTTAAAGGTAGGATCTAGTATGCTTGGACCATTATTTCATATTTAAGAATTGTAATGAGCATTTTTGTTTCCTTAATGAGAAATACGTTATTGCCATTTGTAATCAGTCCTTGTCCTTGGTATAATCAGTTCATTTCACCAATTTATAAACTGAGCATAAACATGACCATACTCTGTGAAGAAATCACTAAGAAAATGAAGTCTAGTGGGCAGCCCCTTTATTGTGGATGTTAGACCAGAAAATGACTTGAAGGCAACTGTATTTTCATTGTAAAAATGTATATTATTATTGATACTCATTCAATATTTAGAGGTTCATGTTATGCAGAAAATAAAATGTTCTCTTAGCTCCCAAATCTGTAATCAATCAATCAATCAATCAATTAATTAATTAAACAAAACTTATCTTGAATGAAATAATTTTTGCCATGTACAATTATGTTACAATAATTCTGTACATATTCATTTAGGGCGTAACATTTTCTTCACACAGCACTGATAACATTATCATTATTATAGAATTAATATTATTGTGGTGAATATTGTTGTAAACATTTTGATTATCCTTTCCTAAAAATAATTGTACCCAGACGACACACTGTTTGATTGAAATTGAATTTTTTACAAGTTATATAAATAAAACAAATTAAAAAAAACTTGAAAAAATATTTTCTTCACATAGCATTGGACCATGGGTGAACTTCAAAAATTTTAGCGTAGGTGTTAAGTTTGAGCAATGAGAGGCTGAACCAGAGCATGAGTGCAACAGTACTTTATTTTACAAATAAAGGGCTGACCGTGCTTGCCAAGCCTGGAACTGGCTCGCAGCAATCAGCAACCAGTTGGACCCCGCAGCCTGCTTTTATAGCTGGCTGCTGGGGAGAACCAACCAATTGGAATGGGGGGAATATCGCCCACACAAAGTGAGTGGACATGAGTGAGAACTCCTTGAGTCCTCAGGACATAACACCCCTTCCCCCCAGACGCGAACACGCATAGTCCTTGAGGTAGACGGGGGGTTTGTGTTGGCGCCCGGAGCGGCGCAACTCGGGAACATTGTCTGTCTGTTCGGTATCAGTCTGTGACGGTTGAGCTGGCATAGTGTCCCCAACATTCTCTCTGGACTGGGCATCCTCGGAAACCACCGGGTTGGTTTCTGGGGTCGAGCTCTCGTGGGTTGGATCAGGTTGGTCAACTCTCTGGGCGCTGTTGTCCGAGTTTGGGCTGACCGGAACGACCGCTGGCGCAGACTGGTCACTGGGTGCGGTGTGGCTGGGCGGCGGATGAGACGGTTCCCCTTCGACTGGAGACTCTGGATTCTTGTTTGCGAGGTTGCTGAGGCGCCTTCTGAGTTGGTCTATGTGTCTCCTCCAGACGCGACCATCCTCCAGCCTGACTCTATACGATCTCGGCCCGGTGACGGCGATGACCTCGCCCGGAATCCAAAGTGGGTCCCCAGCGAAATTCCTTGCGAATACCGGCTCCTGTAACATAAAATGTCTAACCCCGAAGTGGAATCGAGGGGAGAGTCAGGCAGTATTGTGGGTGCAGTCTATCTAATACAGTCCTCAGGCGCCGGCCCATCAGAAGTTCCGCTGGGGACTTATTGGTGACTGTACAGGGGTTGAGTGCTGGCTCATCAGGAACCGTGAGAGTTTGTGGTGCCAGTCATCTCTGCCAAACCTAGCGAGGGCCTCTTTGGTGGTCCTGACGGCCCTTTCAGCCAACCCATTACTCGCAGGGTGAAATGGGGCTGTGAAAATGTGGCGAATGCCTAGGTTGGCTGCAAAACGGCTGAATTCTACTGATGCGAACTGTGGGCCATTATCGGAGACCAAGGAGTCGGGTAGTCCATGTGTAACAACAGGCGCGTTAACACGTTGGTGATTGCTAGTGTGGTGGTCGTGGATAGCTGTGCCACGTCTATCCATTTGGAATAAGCGTCCACGACCACTAGGAACATCTTTCCATGCACGGGCCGGCCAGATCGATATGGATTCTAGACCAAGGGCGCTGGCGCTCTCCCATCTGGTAGGGGTGGCGATGGGGGAGCAGGACGGGATTCCTGGCAAATGCTGCAGGAACTTACCCAATTGACAATGTCCTCGTCTAGACCCGGCCACCACACGTAGCTGCGTGCCAACGCCTTCATTCTCACAATGCCGGGTGTCCCTCGTGCAACGCCCAGGACTCGGGTACGCAGCGAGGTCGGAATGACCACTCGAGTGCCCCACAGTAGGCAACCCTGCAAACTGGACAGCTCCTGCATGCGAGTCTTAAAGGGTGCGAATTTGTTATCAACGTTGCCTCCCGGCTACCCCCTCCTCACCCAGTTGAGCACCTGGGCGAGCGTTTGGTCTGCCTTGGTTTTGGCGGCGATGTCAAGGGCGGTGATGGGCAGGTCCAACTGGGTGATTTCAAAAATGGCATTGACAGGAGCTGGGTCTTCAGCCGGAGCGGGTAAGGGGCAGCGACTGAGCGCGTCAGCGTGGGATAGAGTTTTGCCCGGGCGGTGGATAAGTTTGTATGAGTAGGCCGCTAGGAAAAGTGTCCACCTTGTCATCCGAGGGGAGAGGACTTGAGGTGTCTGTTTGTCGCCGGCCAGTAGGCCCAGGAGGGGCTTATGGTCGGTGACCAGTTCAAGAAGTGGCCAAAAAGGAATTCGTGAAACTTTTTCACGGCTGCAACAGCTGCTAGGGCTTCCTTGTCTATTTGGCTGTAATTTCGCTCCGTGGCCGAGAGCGTCCTGGAGAAAAAGGCGATGGGGGCCTCGGGGCCATTGGCGAGTCGGTGACTAAGGACCGCCCCAATTCCAAAAGGGGATGCGTCTGCTGCCAGTACTAAAGAAAGGTTGGGGTCGAATTGGATGAGCACTGCCTCTGACGTAAGTAGTGATTTGACGGCGTTAAACGCCTGGTCTTCTTTGTGCCCCCAGTGCCACGGTGACTTTTTGTCTAGTAATCTGTGTAGGGGTTCGGCTACTGAGGCTTTATGGGGGAAGAAGGATGCATAAAAGTTTAGGAGCCCCAAGAAAGCTTGTAGCTCCGTTTTGGAGGTCGGTGTGGGAGCTTCGTGGATCGCCCTAACCTTGGACTCCAGGGGGTGAATGCCAGAGGCGTCAATTTTATAACCCAGAAAGTCCACCTGTCTAGTGGCAATGGCGCATTTTTTTTTTTTTAACTTGAGGCCATGCTGTCTGAACCTCTCTAACACTGCTCGCACTCTCTGGAAGAGTTGGGGTCTGTCCCTGGCCGAGACCAAGATGTCGTCAAGTAGGGTACTACACCAGGAGGCCCTGTAAAATCCGCTCCATGAGGGACTGAAAAATACCCGGGCAACACTTACGCCAAATTGGAGATGCTTGCATCGGAAGGCACCCTGTGAGTGACGATGGTCTGAAGTTCCGCTGTTTGGTTATCAACAGGGAACTGTTGATATGCTTGAGACATGTCCAATTTAGCAAAAATACTGCCCGGTTCGAATGTGTGCAATAAGTGCTGAATGACGGGCACAGGGTAGGCGCTAACTTGTAAATATTTATTGATTGTTGTCTTGTAGTCCGAGCAAATTCTCAGGCTACCATCTTTTTGAGGGTGTGACAATGGGCGTCTCCCACTTGGCGAAATCTGTTGGCTCAATGACCCCTTGTTTTAGTAGTTTATCCAATTCAGCGTCTAGTTTTGGTCGAATAGCAAATGGAACTCTACGTGGTTTTAATCTGATTGGGACTGCCTGGGGGTCAACGGTGAATGAGATGGGGGTTCCATTATAACACCCCAGCTCCTCGCTGAACACATCTGCATAGTCAGCGAATAAGGAGTCAGTGTCTGAGGTTGAGACAGCATGGACTCCTGTTAACCCTAGGCCGAGGTGGGGAAACCAATCGAGCCCCAATAAGGTGGGTAGATTGCCGTTAACTACCACTAGAGGTAGGTGGCCTTTAAAAGCTCTAAAACTGACAAAGAACTTGCCTCTGCCGATCACGGGAATGGCCTTCCCCTGGTAGTCCTTCAGACCGAACTGGCATCTCTGAAGCCGGGTAGTAGATAGGCTGGGGTGGAGTCTCTTGAGGGTGTTCCACGAGATTATTGAGAGCGCTGACCCTGTGTCAACCTCCATGTGGCACGGTTTACCTTCTAGGGAAATGGAGAGAGAAATTTTACTAACAGTGTGGCCAGTACGCCTGGCAAGGCGGTGCGTGCGACAGTTTATTACTTGCCTCTGTGGTCCCGAGTGCGAGGACGGGGGTCTGTGTGCAGCACTTTGGGGGGCTTGGCAGACTCTCGCAATGTGCCCCCTCTTATGGCAGTTGTTGCAAACGGCTCCTTTAAACTTGCAGGTGGCCCTTTGATGTGATCCCCCACAGGCTAGGCACAGCGTGATGTGCTTGGGTGGACCGGTGTATTCTTGTTTGGCCCCTACCTGCGACCGTCTGTCATTAGTGAGGCGATGGACATCGTTCTCATCGTTGTGGGCTTCCTCCGCTTCCACCTCTTCGGAATGGACTGGGAACGATGCTAGCTTGGCACTTGGGCCCTGAATTTCGGTGGCTGAGTTCGTTGCTAGCTCGGCTGCTAGGGCCTCCTCTACCGCTTGCGCAAGGTTGAGGTCTTTTTAGCTAGCAGTCGCCTCTGTAGGTTGAGATCCTTGACCCCACAAACTAATTGATCGAGGAGCATGTCCTCCAGGTATGTTCCAAACCCGCAGTGCAGGGCTGCTGTTCTGAGGCGGCCATATATTGATTGATGGTCTCCTTACTTGATTGCTTCCTCATACGGGCGTGAACCTCCTGGCGATTTGTGAAGGCCTGGGAGCGTAGTGGTTAGTGAGGATCTCAAGCAACTCGGACCACGGAACGTTTTTAATTCTCTCGGTGCTACGAGTGCTGCAGCGGTATCGTAAACGGTGGCTCCGCAGTAGATTAGGAAATAGGATTTTTCTGATGCTCTCCGCATCCGCCAGGCCGACCGCATCGATGTAATGATTGAAACGGTTCTTATACGATTCCCACTTCTCTTCGTCTTGTTTAAACGCTGGGAATACTGGGTTGGAACTCATGGTGCTGGAACGGCTGGGCTACCTGCGGAGAAAATCTCTCTGGGACTACGAGCGCTCGTGAGTTACTAGTGATATCAGCTCTGGAGAGGTTTTTGCTAACCTCTCTTTCTCTCTCTGGGTTACCACGTTGGCTGCTAGCCGTTGGAGGTGTCTAGATTCGCGCCAAAAGTGGGCGTTAGTGACTCTCTACAGCGCTGTGCTGTGATTCCTACTGGCTCGAAATTCAAATGACACCCGTTTGAATTTCGCGCCAAATGCAGAGCGGCTGCGGCTCGCAGCGCTTCACTTTCCCCGTAAGCGGGCTAACAAGCGGCTACAGACGCTTCTAACTTTTGACTCAGACCGCTTTCTCTGGCTGCGGATCTGCGTTTGCTTTTTTGATCGCTCGTTTCGTTAGCTGACCGCTCTCTCTGGCTGCGGATCAGCGTTTCCTTATCGCCAGCCGATCGCTCTCTCTGGGCTGCGGATCGGTGGCTAGTGACTCAGCGGTTGCAAGGTGCATCTGGCAGCCATCCCACCCTCGTCGCCAGTGTTAAGTTTGAGCAATGAGAGGCTGAACCAGAGCATGAGTGCAACAGTACTTTATTTTACAAATAAAGGGCTGACCGTGCTTGCCAAGCCTGGAACTGGCTCGCAGCAATCAGCAACCAGTTGGACCCCGCAGCCTGCTTTTATAGCTGGCTGCTGGGGAGAACCAACCAATGGGAATGGGGGGAATGTCGCCCACACAAAGTGAGTGGACCTGAGTGAGAACTCCTTGAGTCCTCAGGACATAACAGTAGGGTTCTCTGCCCGGTTGTTGGGTGGGCCTTGCCAGGGTGGGCGTGGCCTATATGGCCTCCTGCACATGGCAGAGGGGTTTGTTCCCTTCCCCGGGCTCTGGAGGCTTTTCTGGAGCCTCTGGGAGGGTGAAGAAAGCCTCCCTGGGCTCAGGAGGTTCTTGAATTCTCTGAACTTCCAGAAGGCCTGTTTTTCGCCATCCCTTCTCCATGTCTTATATCATGCATTAATTATATGCATCATTTATTTCATGCATTATTCATATCCTACCTGTTTATAAATTTGTGTGTGTGTGTGTGTGTGTGTGTATTTGTTTACAATTTAACCCTAACCCTAAACTTAGCCTTTGGGACTCCCAAAAATATAAAACCAAAATATATAATAACTTTAAAAAATAAACAGAAGATTATGGAAAATAAGAAAAGTATTGGGCATCTAGTTGAAAGTTTATTCTTCAGGCTATTAATTCCCTGGTCTATGATAAACATGGCATGGAATAATAGTTGCTGGTCAGTCTTGTTTTCATGCTTAATCCAGACGAAGAAAACTGCAAGGTTATCAAATCCAACAAGATGTTAAACACAATGAAAGAAATTCCACCTCTAATTTTAGAACTGCTGCCAGCAAAATTAGAACTACTCAGCAGGGCTGAGCAAAGGAGATGCCACATTTTGTAATGTAAGACAGCACATCCCGCCCAGCAGAAATATTAGCTCATTTTGCATTCAAAAATTGAAGATAATACTTTTATATTCCTAAGGGTCATGTCTAGCCCAATTGTGTAGGAAGCACATAGCTAAGCTTGAATGTTTCAGGAAATTCAGCTTTCTTATCTATTTTTTTTAGAATAAAACTGCATACTATTAAAAATGTATACCTGGCACTAAGGTTTTAACAGATTCAGAAGTAAGCATAGGAAAATACAATTTAAATTTCCAACCTACTGTGAACAAATAGAGACATTTTAGCTCTCCTGTACTTTTCATCTTATTTCCTATCCGAATAATTCTTCTGTCTGCTCATTTTTCATTGCAATGTTTGGTCTCTCTCTCTCTCTCTCTCTCTCTCTCTCTCTCTCTCTCTCTCTCTCTCTCTCTCTTTCTCTCTCTCTCTCTGTGTGTGTATGTATGTATATATATATATATGGATATGGATATGGATATGGATATGGATATAGATATAGATATAGATATAGATATATGTTTTCTGAGGTTTTTGCGGGTATTTGTATGTGGATCGTGGGTTATTTGGGTTTTCTCCCGCGTAAAATTGGAAGTATCTAGGCGACGTTTTGATGAAGTCTCATTCATCATCTTCAGACTTGTGTCATCAGCTTTGTGCTTCTCAGAGTGAGAAGGTTTATATTTTCTATTAAATATGTGAACAGCGTGACAATTAAATTAAGTTGGTTTTAGTTGATAGCAGAAAAGCTCATTTTCTTGTTGGATTGGGTTGACTTTTATTCCATGGAATCTACATACTGCTGAATCAGATGGAAGACATCTTATTTATTTTTCAACAATTTGCAAACTTATGATAAATATGATGATCAATTTTTGTACGATGACTAGATCTAGTTACATGAATGAGATAAGATGGAGTTGAATGGGAAATTATTATTATTATTGTACACAAAAATGACAGTGTGCACAGCAAACGAGATAACTATGCTGGGTTTTTGTATCACAAATCACTAGTCGAACACTTCCCAAGCGTTTAGGACTGTGTGATGTATTGATGGATTATGCGACCAGATCCCAGTAAGGTGGCCTTCTGCAGCTGACCCATGGTGATTTTATCAGCGCCAATTGTTTTTGAGTGCTTGCCTAGGTCTTTAGGCACAGCACCCAGTGTGCCGAGTACCAATGGAATCACCTGCACTGTTTTATGCCAGAGTCTCTGCAGTTTGATTTTCAAGTCCTGATATCTGGTGATTTTTTCAAGTTGTTTCTTGTTGATTCTGTTGTCACCAGGTATGGCAATATTGACGATCCACACTTTTTTCTTCTCCACAATTATGGTATCTGGGGTATTGTGTTCCAAAACTTTGTCAGTCTGTATTCGAAAGTAGTAGTAGTAGCAGTAGTAGTAGTAGTAGTAGTAGTAGTAGTAGTAGTAGTAGTAGTTGTTGTTGTTGTTATTATTATTATTATTATTATTTAATCTTTAGTGAGATTCACAACCTTTGGTAGCTCAACAGCTCGAGTCCTAACCAAGGACCTAGGAAGTGTTCAGGTAGCCTTGGAAGATATAAGCTGTTCCAAGTAGGGTGGCTTTTTTGTAGAATCAGGGTATTTAAGTCTGATAAATTCAGGATTTCCAAATAGTGAGGCAGACCTTTAGATATTGGTCCAAGCGCTCCAATTGGGATAACACATGATTTCTTTTTCCAAACTCACTCAACTTCAATTTGTAAGTCCCGATAGTGACTTTTTTCTTGCTGCAAGAAAATTGTGTGTCTACAATTCGTACATCACCAGGTATTGCAATGTGAATGAACCAAACCCTTTTCTTCTCAACTATTGTTATGTCAGGTGTGTCGTGGGCCATCATCATTTATTATTATTATTATTATTATTATTATTATTATTATTATTATTATTATTATTTTCATCTAACAATTTTTCCCAACAATGAACGTGAAGATTTTTGTAGCCTTAATTATAAATAAATGCCCAGACAACAGAGACTGCTTACTTTACTTATTGTGGTAATTATCTGTCAGAATCTGTATTAAAGACCAGTAGGTTTTTGATTAATGGATTAAAAATGTTTTACTTCTTTTTTTTGGTAAAAATTTTATTTGGGTTTTCACAAAACATAATCCAAGTAAAATTTCTTTTTTTTTTTTTGAGAATAGCATGGTCCTGTGTTATCACTTCTCCATACAGACACAAACTCAATTTCATATTCTTCTTTGTGTTCTATTCCATATCTTATTACTACTGTATTTTAACATTTCCTCAATAATTTTTCCCTTCCCTTAGTTTTCTCAACCTTGTTTTTAATTATCTCATTCCTTTCTAAATTCAATTATATATATCTTTTTCTAAGTTTCAATATCTTTCTAATCATTATATTTATACTTTTGTCAGTCCTGTTTCAATTTTATATTTTCTTTTCTCATTAAACAAAATTTTCCCTTGTAGTTACTGATTGGAGTATGACACCTTTGTATCTTTTAATTTTTATCCATTCAACTCTTATTTAAACTTCAATTTATGCCTTTACAATTATAACATTCAATATAACACATAACTTCCAGTCGAATTCTGCTTGGTACATTCTTACACACTAAGTTCTTAAAGAGAAAGTATATATATATGTATAACAATAATAAATAAAATACTTATTCTATTCCATTTCAGCTCTTTCATTAATGTTAGTTATAATCTTTAACATCTTTAACATTTCTTTTCAATAGGATATCATACTTCCTTAGGAACACTTACAATATTTCCATTTTTTTTTCATATTTATTTCATATTCCTCTTCACTTAAATTTATAACACATTAATAATAGTTAAAATGTTCCCCTCCTTTCCTAATTTCATTCTCTCATTCTTTTTATTTCATTTATTTATTAAACATTCCATTACATTACAATGAGCATTTTATCTATCATTTTAATCACACTTGTTTCATATTTTCAAAGTTCATTTCTATTTCTAATATAACAATACTATCTTATGTACCCTTGCAGAATCCCCCTTTCAATTAAGTTTTCACCCATTATCTCTGTGTCTTCTCAACAGGCTTATACCTTTAATCCTTGTACGTTTTCCCTGTTTCTCTATATCCTGTTTCTGTTCTTTATAATTTCTTTTCCTTTCCCTCTTCCCCGCTCTTCTTCTCCCTCCCCCTTTTGACCCCTTGTCTCTCTAATTCTGATTCTCTCTTCTGTAATCCTCTCTTCTGTTTCTTTCTAATGTTGTAATAGTTTTCAAACTATTCTTTTTTTTTCAGGTCTTAAATTTTTTACTCTCTTTCCCCCCTTTCCTTTCTTTTCCCCACATAGAATTACTTGGTCATTGAAGATGGCTTCTTCTTTGTCCCGCCCTTCTTGTTCTACAGGCATTTCTTGTTGTTTCTCATAGTTCAGGACCTCCATTTCTAAAAATTGAAATACGAAGCCAAATGTGCATCTTCTTTCTGTTTTTTAAATTCCATTTTCAATTCTTCCAAGAGTGATACCATTTTAAAAACTTTTAAACAACCACCCGATTAATTTTAGTCCTTTAGATCCAATAGCCAAAAATCCAAAATCACCAAGTATTGTAATAAAGGGTAATTACTTTAAAAACTTAAAGAAATATCCCATTCATTAATTTCTAAGTTTTAATGGCCTTATCAGCATTTTAAATCAACATGCCTAATCAGAGAGCAACAAAATGCAATTAGAACCAACTCAAACATAATATTCATTTTTATACTTGCACTTTTTATAAGCCCAATATAAAGCAAATTTGGCTGTAATTTAAATGTTTTTCATTTATTTATCGTAAAGTTAGAGCTTAACATTCCTATTAATATAATTGAAAAAATAACAGGCCTTGTTATTTTATAGGAATGTTGAGCTCTAACTTTATAATAAATGTTAAATAATTGATAAAAATAGCAATTACAAGCAAAATGGCTTCATATTCTTTCTCTCTCTCTTTTTTAAAAATATATATTAAATTTGCCTTCTCCAAATGTATGACCCGGAGAATTTTAAGTCATTTTTTTTTTGTCATTTCAGGGCTAATAATTTTCATTTTCAATGAAAATTCCTGCCTCAGTTTTCCCCTGTCATACTTTTCCTGTTATACTGCAAACAGAACCAAACTGGTCACATTGCCAGCTTTAAAAGCCAATACAAAAATTTATGCCACCAGATAAAGACTGAATGCACCTTTTATCACATTAAACAAGAGGAAAATCTTCTACGCACCAATTCCACTCGCACTTTCTACAATTTTTAAAACAACGAACTAAAAGACTCAAGGTCCATCCCACCCCTGAAAGGACCTAAGGGTAAAGACTGAAATGATGACACTATTAAAGCCAATCTCTTTAACATGTTCTTTGGCTCAGTATTTGTAAACAGCAATGGATCAGGCCCAGTATTTCCTAGTCAAACCACAGACAACTACAATGATCTAATACATATCGATTTTACAGGAGACAATGTTGAAAAAGCACTACACAATCTAAAACCATCTCTATCTATTGGACCAGATGGAATATGTGCCTACTTCTTAAAAAAGCTATCCACTGCCATAGCCGAACCTCTAAGCATAATCTTTGAAAAACCTTTCAGGACCAGATCCTTGCCAAAACTATGGTCACAAGCCACGGTCATCCCCATCTTCAAAAAGGGAGACCCCAGCCTAGTTGAAAATTACAGACCAATCTCTTTATGCTGCATCACCTGTAAAGTCATGGAATCAATTATTAACCAATCCATTATCCTCCACTTAGAGACAAACAACCTTCTCTCTAATAAACATTTGGTTTCAGAAGGAAACTGTCCTGTAATCTGTAACTCTTACACTGCAAATACATATGGACTACACAACTCAACCAGGGCAAAGCAATAGACACAATTTACATAGACTTCTGTACATGACAAACTACTCCTAAACCTAAAATCTTATGGTATCTCTGGACACCTGCATAACTGGATAGAAGCATTCCTGTCAAACAGACAACAAATAGTCAAAATTGGGAGCGTCCTATCAAATTATGTACCTGTCAACAGTAGTGTCCCCCAAGGCAGTGTTCTAGGACCAACTCTCTTTATACTCTACACAAATGACCCCTGTGATCATAATAAGAGCAACTGCATTCTTTTCATTGATGATGTAAAGCTATTCAACACCACCGACAATACTGCCACCCTTCAAAAAGACCTCGACTATGTATCAGAATAGTCAAACTAATGGCAACTTCAAATCTCAACAAATAAATACTCCGTCTTAACTATTGGCAAAAAAAAAAAAATCAGAAAATAAAATACAAGCTGAATAGTCAAGACCTTGTTGATGATCCAAACTCTGTCAAGGACTTTGGAGTACTCATCTCAAATGATCTAAGTGCTAGAGCCCACTGTAACTCCATAGCCAAAAAAGCATTAAGAGTTGTTAACCTAATCCTATGTAGCTTTTTTTCTGGTAATATCACACTACTAACTAGAGCATACAAAACATTTGCTAGACCAGTACTTGAATATAGCTCGTCAGTCTGGAACCTGCATTACATATCTAATATACAGTTGAGAAAGTCCGGAAATATTTCACAAGAAGAGTTCTCCACTCCTCTACTTGTTGCAGAATACCTTATGCCACCAGACCTAGACAACCAAGAACTACACCGCCTTCGGTCCGATCTAAGTATAGTACATAAAATTATATATTGCAATGTCCTACCTGTCAATGAATACTTCAGGTTCAACCATAACAATACAAGAGCAAGAACACACAATAGATACAAACTCAAGGTTAATCGCACCAAAAGTGATTGCAGGAAATATGACTTCAGCAACAGAGTGGTCAATGTCTGGAATACTCTACCTGACTCTGTGGTTTCTTCCACAAACCCCAAAAACTTTAACCTTAAACTGTCTACTATTGAACTCACCCCTTTCCTAAGAGGTCTGTAGGGGGTATGCATAAGCGCACCAACGTGCCTACTGTCCCCGTCCTATTGGTTTTTTTTCTTATATGTATCCATTTCATGTATTCATAACTATGTTTATACTTTTACCTGTTATCTTATAATTGCTTGATAAAATTAAATAAATAAATAAATAAATAAATTTGAACACTCTCAATACGCATGTAAGCTATAATATTAATAGTTGGATATTTCTTTAATTAGAATTAACTAAATAATGTAAAAGTGTGTGCAAGCTTTTGAGTTTTTCATAATTCTGAATCAAGCAAGATGTTACAAAACTTCTTATGGTACAGGAAAAACGTAGATTTTTCTTCAGTAGAAAATTAATTTCAAACGGAGATTACAGACTGAATGATAGATGTCACTGTTAAACGATTCGCATCAAATTACACTTAGAATTCATGGCAAATAAAATGCTTCTATTCTGCAACTCTGGATGTATAATGGTTCTAATAAAGGTATTGCTCAGATAAAGATCCTGACAGATTTTTTAAATTTTGTTTTAATGAACCAACATAATTGTGACTGTATTTTATTTGCAAAGTATAATTCTTAATTGTGGGTAAATTTTTAGCCTTCAGTATCCTACTGGATGTTACTGTATGTCATTCAGCATAGCCAGTGGTCAAGAATGATAGTGTCATAATAAATCTAAAGATAGACAAAATCTTCTGTTTATTTATTCATTTGTTGTTTACAGATGACATTAACTGGTTTATACTTCAACATATAGACCATAAATATAATGGTCTAAGACAAGGGCCTTCAAACTTGGCAAGTTTAAGACTTATGGACTTCAACTCCCAGAATTCCTGAGCTAACATGACTGGAGGATGAATTCTGGGACTTGAAGTTCACAAGTCTTAAAGCTATCAAGTTTAAAGACCCCTGGTCTAAGATAATTGAGTAATCATAAAATAATCAAACTAATACAATATAATGATTTAACCATCATTGCACTCTTAACTAATAGGGTCTTGAAATGATGATCTAGAAGAATCTCTGGAATACCACAAAGGAAAGGACAGCTCCATTAGTGAAAAGCTTCTCACAGAGATTCTTACCTCTTTCTACTTTCTACTCTTCTGATATTTTTTTATTTATTTATAACTTGTCAAATGAAAATAAAACACAAATAATAAAAATAAAATGACAGGGACGATAGGCACATTGGTACACTTATGCGCACCCACTTTACGGCCCTCTTAAATATGATATGCACTCTCATTTTTGCCCACACTGGATAGACAAATTCTATCTGGAATAAAGAACCTTTAAAATTACCAGGAGGACATAAAGGCATAAGAAACTGCTCTCTGCATGATACGTACCTGTCAAAGCTGGAGGAAAATCCTTCTGGTCACTTTCTTCTTGAGTAACAGCTATCACCATAGAAGGACCCACAATTTATGAATATGCTCTTTTCTGGAAACAGATATCCAGTCCAGAGTCAAAATTGGTATAAAAATTAGAATTGGTTGATTTTTAAGATGAAGCTGGGGAAGGTTGTTATCTACGCACCTTCATAATACCTAAGTATATACATGTATTACCCAGCAACATAACGACAACAACTTGGTGAGTTTTCAAAGCATGGGTTGGACTTAGTCACACAGAAAAAAATACAAAACATTTTGGACATGAACAAGTCTAGAACACATTCCTATGTTTAATAGAAGATACAATCCCTTAATTTGACCTTAAATGCAAAGCAAAAAATAAATACATTTACATTTAAGATCCCATAAAATTATAGCAATATTTTCAGCCCAAAATAAGTTAATTAAGTCAAATTTTAAAAAATAAGCAAAACGCTCTGTGGAATTGGCCAAGATGCATATCTATTAACTCTTTAAAAGAATCATTCCTTGTGTACAACTAGCAGCTGATGTCATTTCTGTTAACTTTCTTTTCTATAGGAAGAATAATATATTGTCTAATTATTTGTTCGAGATTCTTACATTTGGACCTTGCTATCCATGCTAACAAGCAACCTGTGAAAATTGATAGAGTCCTCTAATGAGTTTCTTTCTTTATGATATCATGAACAAAGAGTGTCTCCTCTATTTGCAAATGTAAAGAAACTGACAGTTTTTTTTTAAAAAAAGCTGCTCCTTATTTCTATTCTTACTACGGTCTGCAAGAATGATGTTTATGAACCTCAGAGAGAAAACGATTGATCGGTGACCATCCATTTCGGCTAATGGACTTCGGTACTTTTCATAATACTGTTTTCTTAAATTTGCCTCAGCAACAATCTGATTTGAAAACCAAAACTGTCCCTACCAACTTGATCCTTCCAGATGTGTTAACGTGCAATCAATATGGTCCTTCTCTGTGGTAGAGAGACGTGAGGCAAGTGGCCATTTTGACACTCTGCTATCTTTAGCCCCTTAAGGGCAACAGAATACATCGAGCAAGCTGCTCTTCTCCTTTGCCTTCCCTTTCTTCCTTTAGCCTTTAATGGATTTAACTTTGTGTAAAAAAGAAAAAGGATACCGCAAGTTGATAAAATATTTAGATGGTAAATTATACCAGCTTTGCCTCCGGGGAATGGAATGAACTGAAATCACTCTGAAAATACTTTCAAAAGACATTAAGTATTCTGCTGTCAGACAGAGAGGCCTGGAGGATGGAGAAACACATTTTTTTTGGTCCATTTGTATGTAACAACCAGTTAGTGCCATAAATCGAAGGCAGCTAAAGGAGAGGCAACCCTATGTCTAATGCCACACCTATGCAAATGGTACATCTGGCACCATCTGAGAGAAAGGCAAAAACTGTTTCTGAGCAAGTTAGACACTTCCTCTATAGTCTGTGATGGCACAGCCTGACAAGGAAATTTATAATTGGATCTGCTGGATATAACATTCAAGATTGGTGATAGTCCTGAAGGTAGCATTGTTTTTAAATTATACCTCAGCTTACAGAAATTGTTATTCTTACTCCTTTCAAAAACTTGCCATAACAACAGCATCCCTTCATTTTTCTTCTTGGTATAATGCCCCTCACCTTCAGATTTCAGATTTTTGGGAAACGTTTTGTTTCATCTCTGTACAAGAGAAGTCAATAACTAATTTATGGAATGGCCACACAATTATTTGAGTATGATAAACTTATTGATAAATGTTCTGTCCTCACTACACGTTACTCTGTGTGCATCTCAACATAAACCCAACTATTCTCCAATAAAACAGACTATGTGTGTAGATCTGAATGCTTTAGTGAAAGAACAGGATATGGTGAAACTGGGGAAAATAGGAATACATACAACGAGAACCAAATACAAGATAGGCAGTATTGAGTTACACTGAACGTAACATTTAATAAATACAAGAAATTTAAATCACACCAGCGATGCTCTGTGTGTGGGATGTGGCTTTGTCCTTGGATGACCACGTGCTACAGATTAAGATGGATTCTTCTTTGTGTTTCTGCCTTCTCCAAATGCTAAAGGAAATGGAGTCTGGCTTTAGAGCAGGCCTAGTTTTCAGAGTGCAGACTGATGGATAAAGAGGTTGGGTCAGCTTCAAATAATAGAATTGGTATTTGTCTCTCCGGCCACTAGATGGGGCTAGAGAGCAACAACAGTATATAAAAGCTATATCCTGGGGTATGACCATAACGATGGTTCAAATATTTTGGGTGCGAAGACTAAAATATTTCTGAGGCTTTTAGGACTTTCTAGAGACTTTCAGGGAAGTTCCCAACTTTTAGGGAAGCTGCCTGAAAGTCAGATTGTATGACTTTCACACTTCCAGCGAACTCTGTGGTTTTATACGGGGTTTTTTTTCCTAAAAAAAGAGGACCACCTGGAATGGAATAGTTGGGAAGTGAATCTCAGCAAGCGAGGACTCAGATAAGGGGCCTGCATGTGGGGTAGGGATGGGGCCAGGACCATCAGGGAGTGAGTGTTCCTTCAGATATTGTGGAGGCTGGCAGCAATGATTCAGAGGACCCTGAGGACCCTGTGCCCTGTGTGCGTGCGCGCAGGGCTGCTTGAAGGAAAGAGCAGCTGCAGCAGCGCGGGCAACTCAGGAGTAAGGCTGCATGGTAATGGCCCCTCCCTTAAGAGACAAAAGCCAGCCTGAGAGACCAGAGTTCTTTGCAGGAAGCAAAGAAGTTCTTGCACTTCAAGCCTTGTGGAAGTTCGGACTATCTTGGTTTGTGTTTGAAGACTTTTTGTTTGGGATATTTCTTGGCAACTTAATCTAGTGCTTTTGGCAACCTTGCAAAACCTTGGCAGGGCTCGTCCTTCTCAGAGACATTTAGTTTTAATCGCCTTTTAACTGTGAATTAACAAAATTTGCAGAGAAGCATTAAAAGGTTTTGCTTCTATATCTGTTTATTGTTTGTTTACTTGGAACAAGGTTTGGGTCAGAACATATCACAATCTGGCAGAGTCCAGGAAAAGCCTTTTTTGGATGTGGTCCCACCCTCTGGAATATTCTCCAGTTAGATGTGAGGTCTGTCCTCACACTCCTAACCTTCCAGGAGAGCTTTAAAACCTGGCTCTGCTGGATGGCCTGGGGACTGATATGGTTGCTCCATGCTGAGAGTGGATTGTTCCCTTCTCCTCTAGAAGCAAATTTCATGCTGAAATGGAACACAGTCCTCGTATATGACTGTTATATTCTTAGACATACAATTAAAGCTGAATCGTTCAGTTTCTTTTCTCTTTATTATTTTGTTTGGCAAAGTATTCAGCTCTTACATGCGACGTGTATTGAGACTAATCTAAATTGAATATTAGAATCTTAATTTGTTTGTTGCTTCCCGTTTAAATTCTGTAATCTTCAAAAGCCAGATGGTAACACTTCTTGTATGTCTTGTAGACACAAAACCAGATCCCAACAGAAACATTTTGGTGCTCTCGCTTGGGTAGAATCCATTTCTCTTCTTCCAATAACCTTGCCTTTCTCCTACTTCCTTTTTTTCCCCATTAGGGACACATTTGTTTGGCTTTCCAGGAGTCTTAATAGAAACACCTGCAAGCAACACTATTAACATTTTCTGTCCCTTTAAATATATGCACTTTGCATATTAAAGTTTATGTCCATACCAGTGTAATTAAGAAAAATATATATCAAAAAATGAAAAACTTGCCAGCTCTACCAACATTTCTTCTGAAGTATGCCAACTAATTCCCAGAGAACAAATCCACAATACTTAAGATTGGACTTAAGAAAGCTTGCTAATAACAAATATACATTTGGTCACAATTTTATTTCTGTTTCATTAATGTATATTTTAATATTGTTTTAATTAGGTTTTTAAGTTTTGTTTTTAACTCATAACACTTTTATACTATCATACATTTTTATTGCAAGCTGCCCAGAGTCACTTAGGTGAGATCGGTGGTGTAGAAATAGGACAAATGAATAAACATATATTTTTGCCCCATTTTTCTTTTTTGCTTTCAAATTATTTTTTAGTTTCAGTCATGGATTTGTCTCATATTACAAATTATTTTGTATGAATTATTAACTGACTTATCAATTCTCATACAAAATGGAGATTCTTGTTATGAGAAGGTATAATTCTGGAGAGGGGAGATATGGGGTAACTCTTTCCACAAGGACCTGGAGCCAAAATTGTCTTTGAAGAATTGACTAGGGGCAATGCTTGTTCCTTGGAACTATATACTTTAAAATATTAGTTCATGTTCTAGTAACCATCAGGTTTGACTATAATAATGCATTCTATATAGAGATGTCTTCGTATTTAGTCCCAAAGTGTCAGATAGCACATAACTGCATCCAGATTGGTCTTAGAAGAATACTAAGATATGTATTATTTGCCACACCTTTTATTTGCAATGTATCTTCTATGGTGTTGTGGAATCTAATATCTTTATTAACTTTTAAATAGCCTTTACCACATCATCTTATACAGGTTTTAACTGCTGGTTTTAACTGTTGATTTTTGTTATTCATTCCACTTGTTTTACATGTTCAAACTGCTATTTTAATTGTTGTTAATGGCACATTTTTATATATTATTTTTATGGTGAACTGTTGTGATGATTTCAGTACTTGGTAGTATACTAAATCAAAATGTTTCCTTGTAGCCTCTTGTTATAGAGAATTCCTAACGTGCTCTTTTTCTAAGGTCATGTAACACCCTAAATTTTTATCCTGCTTTTAGCACCCTCAAATGCTCTTTTGTAGACGGATGATAATTGCTTTTGGTTAGAAGTCAGGTCAGAACTTCTTTTAATTTACTAATTTACTATAATGTATAGTTGTAGATGTTCTTTTTGTGGACAAGAGCTTTCCGGTGTATATAAATCTTGTATGATTAAGATTATTATTATTAACACATTATTAATAATGTTTTTATTAGTGTTGTATATAAGTGACTAGCTGGATACCCGTGCTTCGCGACAAATCTATGTGATTGGGCTTTGCAGGAAAAATTCGGTTCACAATCTCTTGGCTCAGTGGT
This sequence comes from Pseudonaja textilis, assembly GCF_049901715.1. Classification (NCBI taxonomy): domain Eukaryota; kingdom Metazoa; phylum Chordata; class Lepidosauria; order Squamata; family Elapidae; genus Pseudonaja; species Pseudonaja textilis. The sequence goes on from NC_141995.1 coordinate 58,055,349, forward strand.
GGTCGGTGATTGAAACACATAAGGGTTTCCTTTTCCTTTTCCTTGTCCTTGTCCTTGTCCTTGTCCTTGTCCTTTTCCTTGTCCTTGTCCTTGTCCTTTTCCTTACCTTACCTTACATTCTTTCATCTTTTCCCTTCCTTTCCTCCTTTACTTTCCTTCTTTCCTCCTTTCCTGTCCTCTCCTTTTCTTTCCTCCTTTCCTTTCATTCTTTCCTTAACCTTCCTCCTTTCTTTTCTTCCTTTCCCTCCCTCCCTCCCTCCCTCCCTTCCTTCCTTCCTTCCTTCCTTCCTTCCTTCCTTCCTTCCTTCCTTCCTTCCTTCCTTCCTTCCTTCCTTCCTTTTCCTTTCCTTCCCTTCCCCTTCCTTCCCCTCCTCTCCTCTCTTCTCCATCCATCTATCATCTATCTATCTTTTCAGCAAAATATTGTAAAAATGTAAAATACAATCCTCCAACTGTTGTCCCAAAGGTGATTTTTTTTCAGGAGACAACTGGACTTTCTGGGGTTTTTTTGATGATGTTTTGCTTGTCATCCAAGGAGCTTCTTCATCTATGACTGGATGGTGGGTAATAAAAATACTATAACCTTTGATCCCAAAGTAGCTTCCTGTTTGGAAGTGTACTTTGCATCCTTTTAGAAAGTCATGGAGTTTAATGGCTGTGGAGTTACTAAGGTAACAGAATGTGAGGTAACGAAATGTGAGGCAATGGCAGTTAGAACAGAGTTCTTTTAAGGTGGGGAGGGGGAGTAAAACTCCACAGCATCAGAGCGTGTTAATTACTGTATTAAGAAATACTAATGCTCTAGGTCATTTTGAAAAATCCATTCTGAGTGAGCACCTAGAAGCCAAGAGGAACATACATGCCAAATTTCAAGCTTGTAGGCTTTACGGTTCTGGAGATTTTGTGATGGTGCATGAGTGATATTTCATTTATAGATAGATAGATAGATAGATAGATAGATAGATAGATAGATAGATAGATAGATAGATAGATAGATAGATAGATTGCATGACCTTTATAGATACTATATGCTAAATAAATTAAATAAATAAATTAGGGGATTTCAGCTTTTTATTCTAAGGTTTGAACTAGAAAAGTTCCATGCAAAATTTTCTGCCAAAATATTTTGAAGAACCACATATAATGAATGTGGTTCTTCAAAATAAGAACAATAGATTAAGGTTAATTAGATAACCTTAAGCTAATTTAATGAGAATGGGTGGAAAACATATATCTTAATCAACTATTCATTTTCAGCCTTCAGAAACAGAAGTTTTCTTTAAAGAATGAGAAAATAAATTTTAAATTATATCACTTTCATCATTTTTAATTTCTATAATTAACATTGTTTCATCACATATTCTATTGAGAGAAATTTCAAATAATAAAATACAAATACTGGATAATTATTAGTTATCATCTGTGTGAGAAAATTGTTAATAGATATGGGAGGTGACAACACTGGTGCTTAATGTGGTGATTTTATTTTAATTATTTTAATAATTAATTTTTAATTCCTTTAATAATTAAAAGGTTTTGCTACTTTCATGTTAACATTTTAATGGATTATGGCCATGATCCATGAGGAGTGTACATTATATGCTATTTCAGCCTGAAAAGTTATCTTTTCCTTCTCTTTCCCTCCTTCTCAATATGGAAAAAAGGCCACTGAGCATTTCAAATGAAGAAAGAGAAAAAAAAACAGTTTAAAAAAAAGGGGGGGGGGAATGCATTTAGCACTGATTTAGAAAAAACCTGATTTTAGACTTTCTCAATTTAAGTGTAAATATTTTAAAATATTTTGAAGACATCTAATGTTATTTTTAATGTAAACCAAAATAGAAATATCTATTGTTAGGAATATTGAATTGACTTGAATTGAATTGACTTGAGATTTCCAGAATGTCTACTACAAACATTTGTCATAATTTTACTAAATCTATCATATGTGGAAAAAAGTAGGGTGGGGATGTTGCGGTCTAAATCCAATAATACCTCTTTTTCAATGACCTAACTTTTCAATGACTTGTGATCTATTGCTCATAAGGGAGTAATAAAATGACAAAGAGAAAAAAATAGATAAAGAGAAGATAAAGAGAATAGATAAAGGGAAAAAGAATTCTTTTTTTCCCCCCCTCATTCTGCCTGCATTTTGAGAAACTGCTAGTCTGTTGACATTTCCTTTTTGCCTTCCTTCCCATGCACTGTAAGCTGTCTAAGTTTTGGGCTTTACTTATAATCTGCTACCTAAAAATAGATTTCCTTTCTGTTACAATTTTAAAACTTTCCTTCATCGTTGCTTTCTGTTCCTGGAAATTTTCATACAACGGCACAGAATTTTTCAACCTCCAAAAGGGAAGACAGGGTGGGAAATGTGACTTGCTATGACTTGTTGTTGCTCCAATTGCTATATATTCTTCTGCGGAGAATTTCAGAGTTATCTTTAGATCATAAAACATTTGTTGGATTTACACAAATGTTTCCAAAATGAAATAAGGATAACTTGTACCATTTAATATGCACCATTTAATTGTGCTTCTCTCTCTCTCTCTCTCTCTCTCTCTCTCTCTCTCCCTCCCTCCCTCTCTCCCTCCCCCCGTCCTTCTGTATATGTGTGTATCAGAGGTAATATTTAGCAGGTTCTGACCAATTCTGGAGAAGCGGTAGTGGAAATTTTGAGTAGTTCAGAGAACTGGCAAATACTACCTCTGACTGGAGATTTTATAGTATCCTTCTCCTGCCACACCCACCAAGCCATGCCCACAGAACAGGTAGCAAACATTCTTAAATCCCACCACTGGTACAAGGGCCTTCCACCACATTCATACATGCAGATAGGCTATTTCTGTACAATAAGCATGTACATTATCTCGGTGATATTCATCCTGTGTTAGTTTACTTAGTTAGGAATGTGCATTGGCCATTCATGCTTCGTATTCTTAACTGTATAGGGAAAAAAAGAAAATGAGTTCTTTTTTTTAATTTAATGCCTCACAGATGAAAATAATGAGAAGCCGGTTGATTTTTCTGAAGTATCACACACTATCTTTAATTAGGTGCCAAGAGCAGAGATGGGAAGGTATCCATTGACACCAAATTCAGATATAGTCCTTCTAGTTTCCAGATTTATTTTTTCATAGTGAACATATTGCAGATAGACTTGATGTGTTGATTTGTACATTTATATCACTGAACAGATTGTTCCTATTTCAGCAATAACAACAATTAATCAAAAGGTATGGCAGGCACAGTGTGTGGAAAAATAGCACAAGTTATCACCACACAGATGGTTTGAAACAGTAATCAAATTTAATAAGGAATTCAGTCTATAAAGAAAGATTCATTTGTTAGAAGTATGGTAAAACAAGAAACAGAATTGTCCCCTATTTTATTTTATTTTATTTTATTTTATTATTTTATTTTATTTGCTGCTGAATTCAGCCAAGTGACTCTGGGTAGTATAATTCTAAAATTATTTAATAGACATTTTTAAATAAAAATATCCACAAAATAAATAAATATAAACCGCGATTGCAATGATTAAACATCAAATAGTAAAGCCAAGTAATGGGCCCTTTACATTTTCCGAATCTCAGGACTAAGTACATCTGAGGTATAATCTTAATCTGAGGAGTAGGAATAACGAGCCAATTGTAACACTATTTTCTTCTTTTGGGTTGAATAAGAGATTTGTATAACTATTTCATAACCCACATTACATTGGCAGTTTCACTTCCAATGGGACATATTAGTCTACCTGCCTCTTGATGTATCTCTGCAACTGTAACCCGCTGTCTCACAAATATAAATTCAGAAACTTTTGCAATATCGATTCAAATACCTACTTCAACTCTCCTAACCCTGTCCTACTTAGCATTGACAAAACAGGAGACTGCCAGCAAAGTTGTAGGCAACTAAGAAACTAGTTGCATTGTTAAGATAAAAATGTTAATGGCGACCTCTCAAATGGGTACACGTTACTCATTTCTCCTCAACCTTCAAGTTTTGTTTGAATATCACCATAGCGATAGATTCAGCAGCAGTTTTTTTTATGAAACTGATATATAATTATTCAGCATATATGTTGGTAGCCAATAAAGTTGGTTTAATGACATGTTTGACTGTATTAAAGATAAAGTAAACTTTTCTTGGTTCTTTTGGCTGGTATTGGTAAAGTTATGGAACTGGTTCACTTTTATATCTTCCAAGTCTAGCTTGTAGCTTTTGAACTTTATGTGCAAACAACGTATCTGTTTTGCTTTTTGAAATCCTGGATGACCCTGAGTTAGCAAGAAAGCTAAACATAGATGAGCTTGGTAGGAATTAAAAATGGGGGCCTGTCTAAAAGGACCTGACCTGAATCCTACAACCATTTTGATACCATGCCAAGAAAACTATTATGGATATGCTCAAATAAGTCATCAGGACCTAGCCTCAGCCTGAATACACAATAATTTTATTTCAAATCATTGTACTCAGAAAATATTTTCTGAGAAGACACCCTGTTTTTCTCACTGCTTCTTTCTTTTATTTTTGTTTCCATATTCAAAAATCTTAAGGAGAAAAAGATGGAGAAATGTATTTTGCTCAATAGTACCAGGAGTCATCCATATGCACACATCTTTTGTTCTATTCTGTCCTTAATGGAAGACTTTCTCTTTTCTCTCTAAATCTATCCACTCCATTTCTTTTTCTTTCGGTCTCATTTTAAGCTTCATGTTCTTTGCTGCCTGTTCTGCAAAGAAAGAAAATTGTTCTTTCCACCTGCTTCCATCCTCCTTCCTAATGATCTGCTTCATAAAGAGTATTTATTTTCTGAACTCAAATGTGGCAAAGTGCTGATTATATATACAGAATAAAACCCTAGACATTATTTTAGGCATTCTGATGCTAATTTAATGCAGCATAATTCAAAATACATCAAATTAGTGTCAAACTGTTAATTGCTATTTGGGGCAGTTGTCTGACAAGTTTGACAATGCTTACTCATCAGTTGCTAGGTCTATGAGAGTATGCATACATGTGTATACACACATATACAGACACACACACACACACACACACACCACAGTATATGTATAAACACGCACAATTTAATCCACATTATTGTAGAAATTATTTAGGGGCAATATTATAGATTCATCAGTTTTTGCCATTTACTGATAATGCTTTACCTTATGTATCAACAATTCTGAATTTACAGAACTTTTAGATTTTGAAAAGGCTCTTACTTAACAAGGTTTAATGGTAATATTCTAACAGTTCCTACACTTCCAAATATTTCATAGAGACTTTAAAAAAAACAAATAATAATATTCACAATTCTGAATAGCTTTTTTTTTTAATCAAGCCACCGTGTAAGAGGAAAGAAACTCCCTCTGTTTTCAGCAACGAAATAGAAACACTTGAAGATGTTTTTAATAGCTTTGGCTGGAAAACACTGACCCCTGTTGTAGAATGTGAATGTGCCATATGCAGAATGTGAAAGTGCCTGACCTAAGCAGGTTTTATCCTATGCACATAAAAATGTGTATATTGGGCTTTTTTTAAAAAAAGGTATAGATTGATATAGAAGCAGATTAAAATACGTTTGATAATAGAAAATGAGAATATGAATAATCCATCTGCAGAATGGTGGGATTCAAATTTTTTTACTACCGGTTCTGTGGCCATGGCTTGGTGGGCGTGGCAGGGGAAGGATACTGTAAAATCTCCATTCCCATCCCACTCCTGGGGGAAGGTTACTGCAAAATCCCATTCCTTCCCTACCCCACTAACCTGCTTCCCGGCTCCATTCTCCTGCACAGGGCAATCAAAGAAGACCCCACCAATCAGCTGGGGCTCTGGAGGCATAGAATAGAATAGATGGGGTTACGGCTGATTCTCCGAACTACTCAAAATTTCCACTACCGGTTCTCCAGAACTGGTCAGGACTTGCTGAATACTACCTCTGATCTGCAAGATTATTATTTCCTTTCTTATTTCCTTATCGGGAAACCAAAGTCACCTTCAGACTCTTCTTGGCAGTCTCTACCAAATGTTTAGAGGAAAATGATTGGAAAAGAGCAACATGTCACATACTGAAAAAAATACTTTTCCCATGAGACGCATGGACCACTTTTATGTGATATCTTTTGAGGTATTTGAAGAATGCTATCATTTCCGTCTTAGATGTCTTTTCTAAAGGCTAAAGATTCCCAGCTCTTTCTTTTCATAGCATTTATTTTCTGGTCTTTGGATAAGCTTCATTGTCATTCCCTGAACATGTCTGAATGCTTCTTAAAATGGATGTCCACTACCATACATTTGTACTTCAGGTGAGGACTGCCAAATCAGAGCAGAATGGAACAGTTATATCCGTTGCTTCAGAAATTATATTGCCTTTGGTGCATCTAAAATTTCATTTGCCTTCTTTGCAGTCAGATTATCTGCTGGTTCATATTCAGTTTGTTTTCAGTGACTGGCTATAAGCCACACAGATTTTGGATACATTAGCTCAAGGAGACTTTTTAAGAAGACATTTTTTTCTTCACAAAAATAAACTTGGATATTCTTCCTTTTTGCACCTGAATGATAGACCTCTTACTTTGGAAATGTTCTATGCCAGCTATATCAGTTATTCAGAAAATGACATAGGAAATGGGATATTTCAGAAGAGTGCCTGTAATATCGAGCTTTTCCTGTCCTGGCTTTAATTTGAATGTGGATGTGCTGTTAAGAGATTGCAGCTGAAAATACGTTTCATTTCTCTGAAGCCCAGCCATGTTTACAATGCATATGTCATGTTAAGTTCCCATATAATTAGCATGCTATTACCTGCTGTGTTGATTTTCTTTATTTGATTTTTTTAAAAAAAAACAAATGAGGAAAAAAAATCACATACCATCCAATTTTTTTTTGCCATTTGAAAAGCTTTTCAATTGTAGCTTTTGGCTTTGGATAATTGATCACTGTTGTAACATTGGAATTTATAGTTAATCAGTTCGAAATATTCATGGCTTTCACTTGATAATATTACCATATTTAATTATTGTTATTATCTCAATCAGGGTTTAGCTTTTAAACCTGCACTTGTGTTTGGAAAAGAACAATTTAAATCACTTAGCAGGTGTTAAAAATCAGCAAAAGTGGGAAGTTACTTATTTCTTTTTATGTCTCCCTATCCTGAACTATGAAGATGTATATGATGAAAGAAGTTTCTTATAGCTTCTCTACCAGGCCAATGCTTATTAACGTGTGTTTGTTGACACATTCTTCTACGCAAGGAATTTAATCTAATGAATCAGCACAACCCATTGTGCACATAAATATGCTGTGATTTTGTTCCCGTTGCATTTTTAAGCAAACTTTCCCAATTATAAGCTCCCAGACTAATAGTTGTTTTAGTTGTTTTTAAAAAATATTTTTTTTTCTGTACTTTTCCTGATTCTTGCTTCAAAAAGCATAACAAAACTTTATGCTGTTATGCAAATGGCACGAGGGAAAAAGATGTTAATTTAAGATTAAGGGCAATACAAGGCTAAGCTGTTCATCTTCCTCCTCGGATTCAGACTCCAATGGGGGCATGACAGGAACAGTATGGAAGAGTCAGTTTTCAATCTGCTCTGCCAGGTATTAAAACTCCCCAATTCTGGGCAATAGTGAAATAGAGCCTCCAAGCCATTTTAGCGGTTACCATTACTTCTGTGGACACATTGTTATGGAAAATTGACAGTAAATTGTATTCAGTTACATATTTCGTGTCATTCATCTGCCTATTAGAAATAAGATATAAAGACTTCTGTCATGGCACTTAAAAAGCAGTGAAAACTTTGGGGGAATCAACAGTGAATTTGGACATCTTCTTAAAAGTCACAATTTCATAATGGATCAATTTTTTATGAAGGAAGTGTCCATAGGATCATTTTGTAGTGTCAATAAACTCTACAAATGTTGACATCTTTGATCTTTTGCCAAACCTGCAGATGGCCACTGGTAAACTATTTCCTGTCAATTCTCATTTGTTAGGATAAAATGCATTTAATTAATAATTGATTGATTATGTATCACCAAGTCATTTTCAACTTCTATCAACCACATATCAGGGATGTCAAACTGGCTGCCCACAGGCCAGATGTGTCACTCACAGGCTACCAGCTCTGCGAAGGGAGAAGACGTCATGATACATCATGTGATGGCAATGTGACACTGCGAATTTGACACCCGAGACATAGATATTTTTTTTCCTGTAATGATTTATTCCTAATCATGTCTTTTAGCTCTCCACACAGTAACAGTAAACGGTTACTTTCACAAAGCAAATACAAGAATGTGCATTCTGCCTATTATAAATTGTCTGAAATTACCACCTTTTGAAATAATTTCTATAGCAAATCAGAAACATCATATTGTAGAAAAATGGAAGACAGTGACATTCACAGAGGAGGCAAAAGTAGCACTTAGTTATTGCAGTGCAAGTCCCTCTCCTTTTGTATATGAATCACAATGCCATACTTACTCTAAAGTGACAAAGCCAATGCCATTTCTCATTTTATTTATACACCTAAAAGCAGGAAGCTTAAGTGGACAACTGTGATGGAAGATAATTTCTCTAGCTGTCACTAAACTATATGCTTCCTGGTGTCAATTTCCAGGAACTATTGGCATTAGCATGAGCAGAATATGAATAAGACTGGTCTTTGCATTGATTTAGTATGATAGAGCTACTCATCAATTTACAACCAGATATTAATCCCTGTAATATTTATTCTAAAATAAAATATTATTGGCTTTTCATAAACAATATCATACAAAAGCCAGTGATGAAACCACAGTGACAATGAGCAAAATCCAAATGACTAAAATAATATTTAAAAAGTGGGAAGAATAATATGTGATTTAATTTATGAAAAAGGAAATGATCTGAAGGAACCTTAATCACATAGACCATTCTCTTTATTGAATGCTGCTTGTAAGCAATCACCTAATAATATACACTACTATAACATTAGGTGAATACATGAGGAAATGCATTTCCAAAATCATATAGACAGGAAGATGAAAGACAAAAGTAGACTTAAAATAAACTCACTAGAAAATATTAATAACAAGAAAAATAAGACAGTAATATTTTCAAACATGGGGAAAACCTTTGTCAATTGAAATGGATTTCCCTATCAGAAGTTCTTGAAAAAAAGAACCAAAGAGAAAAGTTCAAAACTTGGAAGGAACATCATATATCAGTGATCACAGAGAATGGACCACTCTCTGAAAGCTTTTTAATATCTAAAGGGACAAAGAGAAGGATGACCAGTCTTTTTTATTATTATTATTTGTAATAGATCTGGAAGTCTTCGTGGACACGGTCCCAAAAGACATGCAGGTAACTGGAAACAAAATCCAAAGAGAAGAATACAAAAAGAAAAATGTCAGGTAAAGTTTTATAGGTTTGCAAAGAAAAATTAACAGATTGATGCAGAGTGAAAAAAACAAAAACAAAATTAAGATTCAAAATGTGGCCATGCTTAGAAGGAAAAACAGGATTCATTTTTATAATCTCAAACTGTATTATTTGTCTATCATTGATAAGAGAACTGATAAAATCTCAGAGTAGGAAAATATCAATTTTAGGAACTAGTTTAACCAACACACAGGTATTTATGGTATAAATTTAAAAAAGGAAAAAGTTGATGTGACACATTATAACATAGAGGCTCAAATTCTTGATTCTACTTCAGACATACTGTATGAGAAGAGTCAACTCTTGTTGGAATGTTGGAAAAGATGGGGACAAAATGAAGAAGAGGATAACAAGAATAAGGTGGATAGAATCTGTTATAGTAGCAATAAATCACAATTGAAAGACTTGGAAGGCCAGTTTAAGACAGATCATTATGAAAAGAATCTATATATGCAGTTGCCAAGAACCCACAATTAATAGATGGCATGCAAACCATCAATCTTACAATTTTAAGATAAAACTTCTAAAAATTCGAACTCTTCTGGAGTTAATGATAAATCATTAATTTATTCCTGGAAGCAATGGTGATTAGTGGCTGTTAGCTTTGATAGAAATATGACTGCTTCTGGAAGACTACTGTAATGGCCTTCTTGGTGCAGCTGGTTGGCCATTGTAACAGTAGTTTACTGGACTTGATGGGCCAAATTCTGATCCAGTCATGCACTGTCTTATGTTTATATGTCTGGCACACTCATCATTAACATCACTGTTAAGTACTTTGTATTCCAAGGGTAATCACAGTGGGAAATATATAGTCATATATTGGCATATATGACTATATATTTTCCACTGTGATTACAGTGGAAAATATGCAGATTCAGAAAAACAGATTAAAGGCACAGAAATAATTGTTTAACGAAGGTAGAAACTTACCTTGTTAATGTACTCACAAATTACCAGAAAAATAAAATGATACCTCAACAAAGAAGGCACCTTGAGTAAGATGACGGAATTTGAAATGCTTATATAGAATCAATATCTTTTATTGGACCATGTCTATAAACTTGACATATGATACAGAGACAGAAGAAGTTAATAGCTGCCTGATTAAATGGTGCAAAACTTCGAAGAGGTAATTACAGTTGAGCAATGGGAATTGCTATGGGGGAAAAAAAAAATCAATAAAACATATTCCAAGCTATAATTTGGGTGAAAATTGGTGCCCGATATTTTATAGATAGTATACAACCCTGTCAATGATTTACCTGATTGATGAATTGTACTGCAACATATGCTGTAAATACTGTAATAAAGAAAGAACATGGCAGTGAAAGAAAATTTTAAAATAAAATTGGAACTGAGACTAGAAAGTACCAATCCTTCAGTAGTGATTTATTGGCTGGGAATGATGTAAGAAAATGATAAAAATAAGCCCACAAAGATTTTATGATTATTTTTAGTTTATATCACTTTTTATGCTTATGTTCTTTGTTCTTTTAGTAATAATTTAAGGAATTTTAAATGGCTATATGCTTATAATAAATTTCATCATTTTTTTGTTTAAAGAGTATAAGAAGCTTGTGCTTCAAATATGATTAAGTAAGTAAGTAGCAATGTGAGCCTACAAACATAAGCCTAAAAGAAATAAGGCTACTTAATGTCTTATCAAGGCCAGCTTTTTAAAACAGTTGTTTTTGCAGCTCAATAAAGCAGATACATCTTTTTACACATTAAAAAAAAAAATCTGAGAAAAGGTATTTAAAATTATTCCCTTGCATTGCAGTGTATTTTCCTGACCCATTCTCAAACCATACCTAATTCTAATATGGTACTGGATAAAATAGCAGATTCTTGCTTAATCTGAAATAGGATGTACAGAGAAATTTAATGTGGTATAAATGGCATATTTTAAAAGAGGATGACACAGCATTGGTATCCAAATTTAATGAAAAACCATAGTGTCAAGATTTATTATTCTCTTTCGATTGTTGCATGCTGGCAAAATACAAGAAAAAGCATCTAGTATTAAGTTATTTGATGTTGGGTGTTCTAAATTTGTAGCAATTGTTTCTTTGAAATCAGAATAATAACCAATAATGTTTCAGTTCAAAATATCTAGTACAATAAAACTAGTAAATCCTTTCCTTTGAACTGATCAGTATCACTAGGTTACAATTCTCCATTAACCCAAAGGTGCTTTTTCATGAGGCAACTGGACTTTCTGATTTTTCTCTGAAGACGTTTCACTTCTCATCTAAGAAGCTTCTTCTGAATAACCACAAAATCCCATGAAAAAGTACCTTTGGGACAAACATGATTTGGATGACTGAGAATCTCCATTGACAATTGTCCATTAATTTTCATTCAATGAACTTTAATCTCCTACATTAATATTTCCCACAAGAAAAGAAAAGGTGCTATAAAAAAGAATCTTCCATTTAATATTAATTTTTTAGAATAGTACTTTTTAACTTTGGCTTGAAAAAGCTTTGTTTGGATTCTGTACTGAGGTAATTCCTACATTAACTTAATCCCAGCTAAATTCTGACCAGTTCTGGAGAACCAGTAGTGGAAATTTTGAATTGTTCGGAGAACCTCTGACTGGCCCCGACCCCATCTATTCTCTGCCCCCCGAGTCCCAGCTGATCGGCTGGGTCTTCTTTGGTTGCCCTGCACAGGAGAACGGAGCTGGAAAGCAGGTTAGTGGGGTGGGGAGGGAATGGAGATTTTGCAGTGTCCTTTCCCTGCCACGCCCACCAAGCCATGCCATGCCCACAGAACCGGTAGTAAAAAAAATTGAATCCCACCACCGCAGCCATGCCACATTGCAAATTGTAAATGAACATAGTCCCTGCACAAACCACAAGGGGAAAGGAAAGGAAGGGGCAAAAAAAATAAATGCAGACAGCATTATGCTATTGTGATGCACACTCTTTCCTTTTTGTTTGTGCAATCTAATGTTGCTTAGGCATACAAGGTGGGCAGAACATTGCATCA